>NC_067402.1:265430929-265752929 GCF_016432865.1 Antechinus flavipes
GGCAGCAGAACCAGTATTTGAATCCTTCTTCTCGAAGGTGCTTTGGTTTAGGTTGTATATTTTATGCATATACTAAGTTATGTGCATGCCTCTGGTAGAATATAAGCTCCTCAAGCACAGGGGTTCTTTCATTTTTGTCTTTGTATTTCTAGAGTTGAGAGCTTTATCTTTCTTTATTTATCTTTGTTTATCTTTATCTTTATTCTCTCTTTATATGTATATATATATATATACTCTCTCTTTCTATCTATATACACACTTCTCTTTTTCTCTCAAATACATACATACATATATATACATATATACATATATATAAATATATACATAGATAGATAGATAGATAGATGTATATGTATATGTATATATAGTGACCCAAAAATCTTAGTGCAAGACTTCACTATTTGGGGGACACCCTGTATATCCAAATTTATTGAATTTCACAGAACAGAAAATTTATTAATACCATGTGTTGCTATTAACAAATACATTAGCATGGAGGAAATATACCAATGCCATGTTGGACATGGGAAAAGTGTTATTTTAGGCTTTTGTCTCCTTCCCTTAAACCAGACCCAAGGCCTCTTTTGTACACACGCCAGCATTCAACTAGAATTACTGAATATAAAATGACCTCAGGGAGAGAGTTGAGGGTGTGGGAGGGAAGACAAATGTGTTTTCCTAATTAAGTATGTTTTCTCAAGATAAAACTGGATCCAAGACTAGTTTTCCAAACTTTCTGTGGTTTTGAAGTCAAGGAGGTGAAATAAGCATCATTGTCTCAGAAGGGATGAGAAACGGGAGACAAATACCCCTTTCTTCTATCTGCCATTGGATCCATGATCTCACCAGGGTGAGAATCTCTTCTTTCCAGTAGTGTCCATCATACTCAGTCTCTACCTTTTGATCCTATGCAACCGTTGATTATGTCCTCTCACAAGTTCTCCCTAGTGGATCTACTCATGTTACAGGATGTCTTTCTTTAAGTCTTTTAGCATTTCATGAGTGCCAGAGTACCAATTTTTATTGCTCCCTCTTGATTCATGATGGGCCCTCCTCCTTTTCTAATTGCAAAATGCTTTGATGATATCTATCATGCTACTTCCTGCATGCAAATCAGAATCCTACCTCAAATCTATTTACACTATGTAACTCTCCATTACCCTTTTGCTTATGTGCCATTTTGATTCTTCAGAGATCATACTGTTCCATTATGTATAGCCATAAATCTTGATAAAGAGAACACTGAGGATTTTTTTAAAAGGAATTTTGTGTCAGAATTAGTTTGGGAACATGAAAAACAGTAGAAAGTGTACTCAGTGGCTTAGAAGTCAGGGCACCTAGGTTCAAATTCCACACTTGATGTGGAAAAACTACATTTGTTATATGTCACACGCTAGATAACTTTCTTGAACCTCAGGACCTTTTACCATGTAAAAGACATGATACCATATATGCCCAATTTGTAGTATTAACATATATAGTATTTCTGATACTATCAAAGCATTGTATAATTTCTTTAAAGCATGCAATTTATTCTCTTCTGGATTCTACTTACTGTTCATCCAAGATGTCTATGCAAGATTATTGGACTGACTTACAAATTCAATGGGCCAAAGTAATAATTGAAATTATAGATAGCTAGATCTATCCCATTTCTTCAGTTCATATCATTCTCCTACTCTCACTCAATACCTATCAAAGTATAACTTCCAATGTCATGAGCAGTGAGGAAAAAATATTCTGTTTCCCACCATATATGTTCTTCTTCAGAAAAAAGATTCCAGAATATACTTCAATGTTACCCCAATCCCATTCTCAAAGAAATTGAGGTTAAGTGACTTGTGCAGGAACACAGTAAGTGTTTAGTGTCTGAGATCAGATATGAACTCAGGTCTTCTTAATTCCATGACTGATTCTCTATCTTTTTTTAAAATAGCTTTTTATTTACAAGATATATGCATGGGCAGTTTTTCAGCATTGATCCTTGCAAAAACTTCTGTTCCAACTTTTCCCTTCCTTTCCCCCACCTCCTCCCTTAGATGGCAGGTAGACCAATCAATACATGTTAAATATGTTAAAGTATATGTTAAATACAATATATGTATACATATCCATAGTTATTTTGCTGCACAAGAAAAATAGGACTTAGAAATTTTCAGGTAAAAATAACCTGAAAAGGAAATCAAAAATGCAAGCGGACCAAAACAGAGGGAATGGAAATGCTATATTGTGGTTCACACTCATTTCCCACAGTTCTTTCACTGGGTGTAGCTGGTTCTATTCATTATTGTGGTTCTCTATCTTGTATACCATCAAACTGCCCCTATCTCACCCATTTCTACTGTCTAAAACTCTTTATTCTTATCTACATGTCTCTTTATATAGCCTGTATTCCAAACTGGGGACTTAAGGGAAAGATGGTTGGAAAGAATAGGGTTCCCCCTCTAAGGAAACTGGAAAGAGAGTCCCCACTCAATATTCCCAGACTGCCTTTCAGTTTCCTAAAAAGAAGTTATGTGGTATTATGAACAGAGCATTGGTCTTAGAGTTATAAGACTTGGATTCAGATATAGATTTGTTCATTTCATTAGCTATATCATCATAAGTACATCACCTCACTTCTCCTTACCTTTTTTTTGTTTGTTTAGTTGTTTGGTTTTCCTAGATGATCTCATTGGTTTCTTTCAACCTTATATAATTCTTCTAAATGTTTCACCCTGGAGACATATTGCCTTAGAAACTTACTAGATATGTGACTCTAGGCAAATCATACCCTTGCCTAAATTTTTCCATCTACAAAATAAAAGGTTGGATTGGATGACTTCTAAGATACTTTTTAGCTTTTTTTTAAATTTTATTTTTTATTATAGCTTTTTATACAAAACATACGAATGGGTAATTTTTCAACATTGACCCTTGTAAAACCTTCTTTTCAAACTTTTCCCCTCCCCCCTCTTTCTTCTAGATGAGAGGTAGTTCCATACATGTTTTTAGCTTTAAAATTTTGATCCTATATCCATGGCAGAATTTGAATAGCTCTAAGAAATCTGCTAATTCAGGTCTGTTTCTCAAAGAGATCATAAAAAAGGGAAAAGGGCCTATATATGCAAAAATATTTATAACGGTTTTTTGTGCTGGCAAAACATTGGAAACCCATGGGATATCCATCAACAATGGCTGAACAAGCTGTGGTATATGGATGTAATGGAATACTATTATGCAATAAGAAATGATTAACAGCCAGATTTCAGGAAAAACCTGGATTTTTTATGAATTGATGCAATGTGAAATAAACAAAACCAGGAAAACATTGTACATAGCATTTACAATATTGTTTGATGATCAACAACCAATGATCCAAGATAGGTACAGAGGACTCATGAAGAAAAATGGTATCCATACCAGATAAAGAGATGATGAACTTGGAATGAAGATTAAAGCATATTTTGTCCCCCTTACTTTATTTTTTTCTCACTTTTTCCCCTTTTCACTCTTTCTTCTTTCATAACTGTGACAAATATGGCAATATGTTTTACATGATAGCACTTGTATAAACTATATCAAATTATGTATCATCTTCAAAGAGGGTAAGGGAGGAAAAGAGAAAAAAAAATTAAACTAAAAATCTTTTAAAAATGAATGATACATTTTCTTAACATGTAATTGGAAAAAATAAAATAAAATACTATTAAAATTTTTGAAAAAAAGTTTTTTTTTCTTGTTTTTAGGTTTTTATGTAAAAGATGACTCTCATGTTGAGGAAGAGAGGAATATATTGGGAAATATATGCAGGACAGGTAAATGTTACAGTGTGAAACCTCTTCCTGAATTCAAATCTGACCTCAGAAACTTCTTACCTATATGACTCTGAGTAAGTGATTTAATCCTATTTGCCTCAGTTTCTTTATCTGTAAAATGGGCTGGAGAAGGAAATGGCAGCTATTTCAGTATCTTTGCCAAGAAAATTCCAAATGGAGTTACAGAGTTGAACATAACTGAACAACAAGAACAAAATCTGTATGTGTATTGTATACATATGTAGATAAATATAAAAACAATAGTATCCCCTTTTTTAAATAAAAAGAAAAAATAAATTTCTGACATAGGAAGTGAGAAATACCTTTTTGAGGTTGGTTGGCAGTTCATCTCTGAAGGTCATCCCCTTTCTGTCTGAGGTATATATTTAAAATCCCATCTTCTTCAAGAAAATCTTTCCCAATTGCTCTTAATTTCACTGTCCTATTGATTATATAGCATGTGGGTACATAATCACCTCCCCTATTGTACTGTAAAATCCTTGATGTTAGGGATTGTTTTGCCTTTCTTTGTATCCCCAATGTTGAACATAATGTCTGACATATGATAGATACTTTAAAAATGTTTATTGACTAACAGATACTTCTTTATAGCTCTGTAAAGGAAATTTGGGGTTTGCTAAGGACAAACTTTGTCCTCCTAACTCCTCTTGGCGTAGGCTTGCCTAAACTTGTCCTTATGCCCATGTTTCAGAAGGAAATGAGCAGCACGAGTCATAAATTCATTTTCTAAGCTTCCATTAGGATGATAAGTAAAGAACAGGCCAGAGGGGCTGTTCCTTCATCTTGGCTTTGATTTTTGGAGTGCCCACTACAGCTGACCTCGAGTCAATCTTCCATCTGCCAAAGTTACAAACACAATTTGACCCCCAGCAACATATCCACCCAGTCCCACCAGGATGCTTGTCCTTGGGAACACCCTGGACTATGAGAAGACTGTATATGGTCCTCCAACTTTTCCTTCTTCTCATGGGTCATTTGGATAAATTATTTCTGCTCAGTGAGCCAGTAATTGTGAGTTGCATACAAGTGGTGAGGTTGTTACGCAGATGTGGAATCCAGATGCCTGATGTGGTCCTCTAATGTCTCCAATAGTTTTCATAGATGTTTTCCATTTAATAAATTCCAAATTCTATTTTTTTTGCTAAGCACTTTGTTTTTTAAACCCCATGTGATTTTTGAAGGAAGTTCAATGAGAGTCTTACTGCTTCCCGTGTATTCTTTTCCTAAAAGTAGTCTTATGGAGAAGACTTGAAAGGCTTCTCAGGGCATTTTTATTTAGATTTGCTTTAAAGAATATACAAACTGACCAGGGGGCCTCTAAATTTGTCTGCAGTCTCAGAATTGAAAAATAAATATTGCAAGTGGTTTTAAAATTTTCATAAACACTTATAAGCATAAGTCCTGAGTAGGGATAAGTAGTAAAAAGTCCCAGGAACTCTAGAAAGAATGGAGCCACATTAAAAGAAGAAAAAAAAGCTGTCTTTGGATTCAGAAGTTTGAATTAAAGCTTGGTCCCTTACAATCTGTGGGATCTTGAACAAATTACTTGACTAATCTCTCTAGGTATCCATTTCCTTATCTATAAAATGGGTAAGCTGACAAATAGATTCTAAGGTCCTTATTGCTCTAAATCAAGGAGATTATGATCATTGAGATTCCTTCAGGCCTTAAATCATAGTGATCCTAGAAGAATTGGGTTCAAATCTCATTTTGGAATATCTGTGTGAACATGAGCAAAACCACTTTATTACTCTGAGAGCCTCAGTTCCTCTTCATTTGTAAAATGGGAATTGCAATAACTACAGGGCTTTCTTTACAGGATCATTGTGAGGCTTAAATAAAAAAATCATAGAAAATACATTGAAAATGCAAATTTTTCCATTGTTATGAATAAGAAAATTAGAAATAACATTAATGACAAAATTAAGAACACAATTAAATTTAATAACTAAGAGGGAATCTAATCGTTCTTATACCAAGTCTATAACTTTGTCCTCTACACTTCTCCCCAGTATCCAGGCTCAGCCTACTAGAAAAAGTAAGGAATTTAGAGTTAAAGATCTAATTCGAGATTTGCTATGTTCTAGCTGAGTACTCCCATGTGTTTTAATTTGAATAGAGAGGACAACATGTAAATGATGAGTCCATGCAAGACAGCTACAATTTTTTTTTTTTTTTTTGGTTCAGTTGTTTCAGCCACATCTGACTCTTTGTGACCCCATGTGGGCTTTCTGGACAAAGATTCTGGAATCATTTGCCATTTCTTTCGTCAGCTCATTTTACAGATAAGGAAATTAAGGCAGATGTCTGAGGCTAGATTTGAACTCTTTGTTGCCTCCTCACTGATAAAGAATAGGGAAAGCACCCAGGTTTCCATGCTGGAGGCAGCTCTACACGATTAAGGGGAATAATAACATTTCAACATGACATTTTACATCTTGGAAATCAGTAAACATTACAAATCAGACTTTGACTTATTGTTTTGTTAATTATCTGGACTTAAGAAAGTAATAGAGAAGATGTTACAAATGCAAATCAACTTTAACATGTGTCCTGTCTATATCAGAGAGGGAAAAAACTGGTTTTTAACTATTTACTAGCATATCCCTGGCCATATCACCAAAACAGAATCTTCTCAGGGTCAGTTAATGATTGGAAGCAGATCCTAGGCTCCCACATGGCTGAATGTTAAGCTCTTTGTCTACACCAGGGGACAGTCCTAGTTACAGTACATTTCAAAATTTCCCTCTTGCATGGGATCTGTTGCCTATTGTTTGAAGATTCTTTCTTAAAAGACCAAGCAAAGTTTGATGCTCTTTCATGACATATAAGTTATAAAAAGGTTAGTTGTTAATTTTTTCTCCTTCTTACTTTCCTTCCCCTCTCAAGTCTCAGTTTATTTATTCATTTACTCCCTTATTTTCATTTTTTAAATTTATTGCCTCATCCTACTTTGCTTTTTTATTACTTCTCTGCTACACTCTTAACTAGAACACCTAGGGTTTTTCATCAATTTCTTCCAGTCCCATCTTGATGTGATTGGTGAGTTTGGTTCAATGAATAGCCTCATTATGGATTTCCATGAGCATGTGGACATAATGTGCCACGTCTCCTTGGCTATTTCCACCAAATTGAGACTAATTACCAGCAGTGGTATCTGACAGAAGCTGAGATCCCATGGCTAAGGACGGATGCAATTCATGTGGAAGGGGAGCTGAAGCATCCACAAAGACAGTGAACCCTGAGACATTCCTTAAATAGGAATGCACCAATTGTTTACAAAGGGTCTCCTGATTGTGATCCATGCTGTGGAGAGAGGTATTCAATTAGCTGGAGCTGTGGTGGGTCCAAAGGGTCGCTTCCCAACATGGGTGATGCAAGAACTGTGTAGCTTATTAAACCCAGGTCAGCTGATATTACAAAGGGGTCACTTGTGCCAGGCTTCCTACTAGGAAGATAATTTAGTTACTCTCTTTTGTGTGTATTTGTGTATGAAATGCATTTGTTCCAGACATTATCCGGCTACATTCACAGGTCAGTGCAGCTGAGGAAAATGAATAAACAACAACAACAACAAAGAGGGGATTGGGTCTCACTTCCATCTCTACTATTTTAGATGGAACAGTTTCAGTAAATAGAAACCAAAGGTGAAACTTTATAAGTCACCTTTTAGGTGATGGAGAAAGTTATATAAAGAGAACAAAGGAAATGGAAGAAGTGGAAGAAAAGAAAGGGGAGGAGGAAGATGAGCAGGACATTCTCTTAGCCTCCTTCCCCTCTATGTCAAACATATCAGTCAGTCATTCATTCAAAAAGCACTGATTAAACACCTACTGTATGAAAGGTACTATGCTAAGCACCAGAGTTAAAAAAAAAAAAAATGAAACAGTTCCTGCCTTCAACGAGTTTACATTCTAGTGGGGGACAGGGAAAGGGGAAACAGTCTTAAAAAAAATGCAAAATAATTCGGGTGGGGAAGAGCAAGGACAATTGATAAAGGCAAGAAAGGGCTTTGCTAGAAGATGACATGAGCTCAGCCTTGGAGCTTATACATTGTTACCGAGGAAGAGTTTTCTAGAGATGGGAACAGATTAAGCAAAATTTTGGGAGCAGAAGGCTTTCACAGGAAATAAATTGGGTACTTTGGTGGAATCTAGAGTGTAGGGCTAATAATAATCCCGGAATATGATAATTTGGAGCCAGATTGTGAAGGACATTAAATGCCAAATAGTGTGATCTCCAACTTCTTGTTTATTAAAAGATGACTGTAGGAAATGAAAAAGCAGGAGAGCGGATTAAGTGCTAGCTTTGGAGTCAGGAAGGGTTCAGGAGATGGATGAACTTTGGCAAGTGACTTGACTTTTGCTTGCTTCAGTTCCCTCATTGGTAAAAAGGGGGGGAAGATATGGGGATAATAATAGCACCCAGTGTTATAATGAAAATGAGTAGTAATAAATTAATATAATATAGTAACATAATCCATTGATATTAATAATAAATAAAATATTAATAACTAATAACTATCATTAAAAATTATTGAATGGTTAATATTGATTTTCCTTCTCTCCTTTTATCCATTTCTTTCTTCCATTTCTTCTTTCCTTCCTTCCCTTCCCTTTCCTTCCTTCTTTCCTTTGTTTTTCTTCCTCTCTCCTTTTCATTTTTCCTTCTTTCTTTCCTTCCTTTATTTTCTTCTTTCCTTTCTTCCCTTTTGTTCCTTCCTTTCTTTCCTTCCTTTTTTCCTTCCTTCATTCCTTTTTTCCTTCTTTCATTCCTTCCTTCATTCATTCATTTGTTCATTCCTTCCTCCCTCCCTCCTTCCCTACTTATCTTCCTTCCTTCCTTTCTTCTCTCTCTCTCTCTCTCTCTCTCTCTCTGTGTGTCTCTCTCTCTCTCTCTCCAGACAGATATCAGCCAAAAGATAATATCACAGTTCCTTCTCTGATTATCATCTTCTTTATTCCAACCAGTTTTGTAATACATGATCTATAATCAGGGGTCCTCAAACTACGACCCGCGGGGCAGATGCAGCAGCTGAGGGCGTTTATCCGCCTCACCCAGGGCTATGAAGTTTCTTTATTTAAAGGCCCACAAAACAAAGTTTTTGTTTTTACTATAGTCTGGTCCTCCAATAGTCTGAGGGACAGTGAACTGGCCCCCTATTTAAAAAGTTTGAGGACCCCTGGACTCTATATGATGTTGGAGAAAAAATGTAATTCAATGCCAATAGTCCAAAAATTAGTGTAAAAAGGCCCTGCCACTAACTTTCTTTGGGGCCTTAAATGGCATTCCTTGCTTTCAGGCTTCAGTTTCTTTATCTATTTACAAGGGAGTTAGACTAGGCAACCTCTCAATGACATGGTTTTGCTATATAGCTTTAGGCACTTTACTTCAACTCCAAGGGCCTCAGTTTCCCCAACTATAAGATGAGGAGGTTAGACTAAATGACTTTTGATGCTATTTCTTTTTTTTTAACTGTTTTTTTTTTCTGGTTATACCTGTATATTAACTTTTAAATGCACATTTCTTTATAAATCATGTTGGAAGAGAAAAATCAGAACAAAAGGGAAGAATAAAAAGGGAAGAATACTTGAGAGGAAAAGAACAGAAAAAAAAAATGAACATAGCATGTGTTGATTTACATTCAATCTCTATAGTTCTCTTCCTGGATTCAGATGGCATTTTCTATACAAAGTTTATTGGGACTGCCTTGAATAATTGAACTGTTGAGAAGAAGCATCACTTTCATAGTGATCATAGCACAATCTTGCTGTTGCTGTGTACAATATAATCCTGGTTCTGCTTGTTTGCGCAAATAAATCTTTCCAGGTCTGTCTAATCATCTTGTTCATCATTTTTTATAGAACAATAATATTCCATTACTTTCATATACCATAACTTACTCAGTCATTCCCCAGTTGATGGGCATCTATTTTTCAGTTCCTTGCCAATACAAAAAGAGCTGCTACAAACATTTTTGCACATGTGGATCCTTTTTCTTTTTTTTGAGATTTCCTTGGGATCAGACCCAGTAGTGACATTGCTGGGTGAAAAGGATATGCACAGTTTTATAGCTCTTTGGTCATTGTTTTTTTTTTGCTCTCCACAATGGTTGGATCAGTTCACAACTCCACCAGCAATGTATTAGTGTCCCAGTTTTCCCACATTTCCTCTAACATTTATCATTATTTATCATTATCTTAATCAGTCTGAGAGGTGTGAGGTGGTACTTTCTGAAGTTGTTTCCAGCTCTATATCCCATGATTCTACAGTATCTTCAAGGTTGTTGAGGTTCTTCTCAGTGGTGTTAAACTCAGATAGAAATGGATTCCTGAAGGCTGCATGTTGATTTAGAAAATTACAAATTAACATTATCTATGTTGTACTGTGGGCAACTAGATGGTACCATAGCACACAAAACCTTGGGCTTGGAATTAGGAAGATCAACCTGAGTTCAAATCCAGCCTGGATTTGATCCTGAGTAAGTCACTTAACTCTGTTTGCCTCAGTTTCTTTATCTGTAAAATTAGCTGGAGAAGGAAATGGCAAACCACTCCAATATCTCTGCCAAAAAAAACAAAACAAAACAAAAAAACAAATGAAGTACAGAGAGTCAGGCACAAGTAAAGAACAATATGCTGTATTATGCTTTTACTTATTTTGCTAAACATTTCCTATTACATTTTAATCTGGCTTGAGGTTCACAGAGCAAATTTTAACCCCTCTGCCCTAGGAAAAAAAAGTGAAACCATTTATCTACTGGAAAGAAATTAATAAATTTATGATAAGCTAGCAGCTCGCTAAGGGAGTCACAAGGTAGAAAGGATTAGTGTTACTTCGGGTAGAGCTGGTGCCTTGATGTCCAGTTCCTTTTGCAAAGATTACAGAGACATTAGGCAGCAATCTGCAATAATTTAGGCCAGATAAGTAAGACTTTTCAAAGGAAAGGAAAGAATACAACAAGATGTGACCAAATGGGGAAAAGGGAGATGTGGTGATGGGGGGAACATTTGCCATGCAGTTAGTAGGATTTGTTATCATGTGGGAAAGCAGTCCCTGTACAAGGGAATTAAAGAAGAAGATATAGATATCACAGTTTAAGAAGTCTATTTAATCCAAGAAAGTAAGAGTACAGTAATCTATTTCACAGTGACTGGTATCTCTAATGCAAAGACACCAAACAGATTTGATAAAAGTGGATGGAGCAGGCTATCTGCTATGCTGTGATTTTGTATAATTTGTTATAGTTTATCATGTTTTATTTCTCTTTCAATTCCCTTCTCCCCTTCAATAACCCATTTGTAATATCACCAAATCTGGGCTGCTCATTCTTGGTGTCTGTTAATATTTGTTAACCCTTTCTCTTACTATTTTTTCTGGAAGTTTCCTTAAGCAATCAGTATTTTTATTTGAAATTTTAAACTCCTTCTTCCATAATACAGCAAGTTCCAGATCAATGATGAGACTCATCCAAGGTCACAAAGGAAATGAGGAATAAAGCTAAGCTTTATAGATTCATAGATTTAAAGCCAAAAGAACTATTAGATGCTATTTAGTCCCAACATTCTGATTTTCCAGATGAGGAAATTGAGTTCCATAAAAATAAAAATACCTGCCCTAAATCACACCCCCCATAGTTGTTGTGAGGATAAATGAATTTTTTAAAAAGAATTTTGCAAGCCTAAATGTTATATGAATGCTATCTACTTTCACTATTCACCATGCCAACTTATATCTCACTTGAAGGGCAGGAAATGGGAAATGTAATATGCAGATAGGTATATGGAATATAATCAAAGTATGCAATTTATAGAGTCAGGAAGGACCTCATGTAAAAGTGGCACTTTAATAAAGCCTTGAAGACAACTAGTTGAGGAGTTGAGAAAGAGCTTTATAATCCTCTACAAAAACATGGGGTCTGGAGATGGAATACTTGTTTTCCTGCACTGGGAAAATTTGCCTATTCCAATGCCCAAAGAACCTGCTATAGCATCTATAATATCCATCATATCTCATAAAGACTTTGCAAGAAGGTACTTTTTGGAGAAAGGAATGGAAGATTCTGAAAGTATCGATGTACAAATACAATACCTTATTACCAGACAAAGCCAGATGGAGAATTTCACTATCCATTCTCTAACTGCTAGAGGACCGAGTTTAGAAATCCTATTATTGAAGCAAAAATTCTTTGGATTTGGCAGGAGTAAATCTCATTTGTTCAAGCAAAATCACCAGCTTAGACTAAATGGCAATGAAAAGGTCAGATTAGATTATTTGTAATGTCCTTTCAAGCTTTAAGATTTCATGATGAAATTTTTTAAAAGAAAGAACAAAAAAGTCTGTTTGGTTTCATTCAGTGTTTCTGTAATGTTCCTTGTCTGTCAGCATCTTATCTCCAAAAATTAACTATCTAAGGGAAATTAAGAGAACTCAAATAATGACAAGAAAAAAAGCTAGAGGGGAGGAGAATAATAGCTCACATTGACTTTGTCACTGAAATGCTTAGCAGTAATCTCTTAAATTGAAAAGTGGAATTGTGCAATGGAAAGAGAAATTGATCTAGAGTTTGAAGCCCTGGGTTCAAATTTTCCTTGGATCTGGCACTTCAAGTGTGACTCTGGACAAGCTCCTGAATTTCTCTGGACCTCAGTTTACACATCTATAAAATGAGAGGATCATATATCTGGAATTGGAAGAGACCCCTCTAACTCACTCACTCGAAAAGACTGTAGTAAATGGTCTCTGGAGTTTTGTCCAGCTATAGAACTGTCATCCTTAGGGACAAGAACTTGATGACATTTAAGGAAATTGAGGAACAATTGTCAGTGAGTACCATGTACTAGGTATTATGTCAAGGGATGAGAATACAAGGATAGGATGGGATTCAAACTCAGTGTCCCTTCTCCAGGTCACCATTCTTTTCATTCCACCATTTTAATTTTACAGGAACTGATGATTCACAAAAATATCTCCCACAAAAACAGAATCACCAGGATTCTCACAAGCTCCTGAACCAACAGAGCTACAGAAATAAATAGTGACTTGAGACTTGAGAGTGACATTACCCTTTCCACCCCCTAACCCCCATCCCCAATGTCAACCATTTCTTTGCTCATTGCTCTGAGAAGGAGCAGCTGTTTGGTGACAGTCCCCTTTCCTGCACATGCTTTCACTGGGGTGATAAGAAGTGAAAAGATTGCTGTGGGCATGACTATTTTAGGTTGTCTGGCTCTGCATGTTGCTATGAGATCTCAGATTAGTGGTTATGTGGGGACAGGATGTCTTTCAACAGCTGATCAACAAAGCTTGAAGAGTTATGTCTTTTTCTCAGAAACTGTGTCGGTGTGTGAAGAGAAGGTGAAAGAACTATATTTTTTCTTCTAGGTGATCCTAATGGAAGCTAGTCAGATACTTTATCCTGTACCTATTATTTTTATACATCCCTATGTTAAAATATGACAGTGTCTCCTTCTGTGCTCTCTGGAGTGTTACTGATTCGAGTGATGTTCATCCCAGTACACTCATCATTTTTTAATTATACTAAAGCATCATTTTCATTTGAGTGTCTTCAGTTTTAATGAGTAACCACAGAGCAATAATGTGTCAAAAGTAGGGGAGGCCATTTAATAAACTAAGGTACCAAGGGAAGGTGGGCCACAACACTACAAGGGAGCAGGGAGCTGCTGTCCCAAGGAGATTGTGAATTTGTAACCTCTCTTCTGGGTTAGCTACTCAATAGCCTGTAGATACAAATGTCAAATCATCAATCCCTGGAAATCCAACTGGACACTTTTTACTTTTCCCATTTCTACCTGGTCTTCCCAAGGAAAAGGCCACCAAAAAAACAGTTTATCTGAACACTGGCTTCCCCTTTTCCTTACCTCTCAAGTTCTTATAATTAAATAAAATGGATTTCTTCCATGTTCTCTTTTTTTTCTAGTTTAAGTCAATTTTTCTTGGTTCTTATATCATTTCTTGATCTGCATTTGGAAACAGAGGATCTATGTTCAAATCCTAGCTCTGTGACCTTGAATAAACAGCTATGTGACACTGAGTAAATCACTGAACTACTTTGTACTTCAATTTCTTCATCTGTAAAATGAGAGATGTTGGAAGGGACCTTAGAGGTCATTATATGTAACTATATCATTTGGAAAATGAGGAAATAGACTCAGAATTTAAATTATTTGCCCAGGACCATATAGCAAATGTGAGTCAGGATTCGAACTTGGATATTCTTGATCTCCTGAAGATGAAGGATCTTCTTCCAGCTCTTATGACTATCTCTTCCTAGATACTCTCTCTTTCTTAGGTTTTTATGACATTACTCTCTTCCTAATTGCCTGATATTCCTCATTCTTTTTTTTTTCAAGAACAATCAATCAATCAATCATTTATTAAGAACTTATTACATAGCCAAAAATGGTGTTAAGTGCTAAGGATACAAAGAAAATAATAATAATAAAAAAAGACCCTGCTCTCAAGGAGCTTAGATTCTAATGGGAACAAACATATACATGTTTTAGAATGTATGAGATACCTAAAAAGACTTGACCAGTTGCCTTGATGATTATACATCCACAATATCTCTCACATTTGTTCCTTGCTTTACCTTACCATCCTAATTCAGGCCCTCAACACCTGTTGCCTAGACTAACCTAATTGGTCTCCTTATCTCTAGCCTTTCCCCTCTCCATTCTCCCTACAATTGTCAACTTGATATTCCCAAAGCAAAGACTTGATCATGTCACCCTTTTGTTCAAAATGCTATAGTGACCCATATTGTTTCTAAAATAAAATGCAAACTTTTCTCATTTTACATTTTTTCACACCATCAGATTCCAAAACATCTTTCCAAGTTGTTTTCACATCCTACAGATCACACTACACAATTCCACTAAATCAATCCATTTGCCATGGACATGGCACTTGCCATGGACAATATGACATTTCATCTCTTACCTCAGGGCTTTTGTACAAGCTGTACCTTATGCCTGGAATGCCCTCTCTCATCCTTGCTTCTTCTTAAAATTTCTATGTCTTTTCAAAATTTAGATCAACTGTCATCCACTTGTCATTACCACAAAAATATTTTCTCCTCCTCCTATTCCCAGTTCTTAGTGCTTCTTCTCCCATAAATTACTTTTTATTTTGGTCTTTCTAGACCTAAAGTCTAGAACATACAGATTTAATTAATGTTCATTTACTTGAATGGAATTTACTTGAATGTACTTTTGCCCAGGAAGATGGAGACATATCCTGTAGAGAATGTTTTCTCACGTAGAAGACTATTTATGGGGCAGTACTGATAGGAAAACTGGGATTTCTGGAGAGATATATTAAAGAAATCTTCCTCTTCATACTCCTTCTTCTCCTTTTTCTTACTTCACCAAGTCAACAAGTCACATCCACTCCAGTCAATGCAAGTCATCAAGCATTTCTTGAACTCCTATATGCTAGATACTATACTACTATGCTACTATAGTAGTCCATCCTGACCTCTTCTATTGTCAATATAATAGCGATTCTTCTTCTCTGGACATTAGTTTTCCCATCTGTAGGATGAAGGGGTTGGAATAGATGGCCTTTAAGATCTCTTCCAGATACTAATTTATGAAACTATGAATAATACTACTAATACTTTTATTTCTTGGAGTCACCATTTATATATGCCTTAGTTCTTCATCTCTAAAATGGGCAGTGGATGAGATGGGGATAATAAGAAATGGATTGGATCTTCTCTAAGGTCCTTTCTGGCTCGAGATCACATTACATCTGTTCTGTCTATCTAAGAGGGTTAATAGATGGATCTGGAATGAATCTACTGAGGTCCTCCCAAGTGCTTAATTTATGAGGATTTTTATTTTATGTTATTATTAATATTTATTATTAAATATTATTTTCTTTTAATTAATGAGTACTTATTAGATATATAACTGTAGGCAAGCACCTAATTTCTTTCATGCGCAGTTTCCTCATTTGTAAAATGGACATGATAATAGCACCTATTTCCCAGGGTTGTTGTGAGTATTGAATTAAATAATATTTTCAGAATCCTCTAAATGCTAACAATCAGAAAGAGTAGGGATGTGAAGATAAAAATCTGTACAAACATTAATGATTAAGGGCTTTCTGGGGAGCTTGATGGCAAGGTGGGCAGAGCACCAGAGTCAGGAAGAACTGATTTTAAATACAGCCTCAGACACTTACCAGCTGTGTGATCCTGGGCAAGTCAATTAACCTTGTCTGCCTTAGTTTCCCCCCTAGTAAAATGTGCTGGAGAAGGAAATAGCAAGTCATGACAGTATCTTTGAGGGGAAAAAACCATTTTGGAATCACAAAGAGTTAGACATGATTGAAAAATCAACAACCCAGATCTATGTACTCAATGACATACATATACATATGCACATCTGGGCACAATATGTGTGTATGTATGTGTGTATATATATATATATATATATATATATATATATATATATATATATATGCATGTAAATTTAAGAACATCTTTCAAATACAAGAACATCTTTCAAATACACACATATATAATTAAATGATTTGTGCATTTTCTTTTCTCTAGGGAGGTTTTATTTTGTTGCTTTGTGGGCTTATTAATTCCATACCCTGCCTATTACCCATCACCCTTTTCTCCCTACTTTTCTTCCACTCTTCCCTGAAACATATATCCACCCCAAAATCACCACCCACTGGGAAGAAAAGGCAGAAGGAAGGAAGTCAGGCATTGAGACAATAAAATAAGGCCCCAAGCTTAGGGTGTGTTGGGGTGGTTTTTTATGTTTTTTTTTAGTTGTTGTTGTTCCAAAAATGGGAGTGAGGGTGGGGAAAAATCTTAGCAAATATCCCTAGCATTAATAGTTTCCTGCATGTGGAAATGAGAGCCAGAGCCAGAGACTAAAAATAAAGAGCCAAATTCTCCTTTATTGTGCACTTGTCCCTCCTGGGTAATGAGACACTGGATTGGGGGGGGGGGGAGCAGGATACATTTAGTCTCTGCCTTAGCTTGAGGAACCATTTGGCTTAAATAAGTAACTAGCCTCTGCATGAATCATTTTAAAGAAACAATAAGGAGCAGGGTTTATGCAGGAGGAAGGTGATGTTGACCTGATACCAGCAGGGGGATGAGGGGGAAGGGAAGATTCTGAGTTGCTGGGTTTTTTCCACTAGTAGAGATGCTTTAATATTGATCCATTTACTCTCTCGTTCCAATCCTTGTTCCATATTGTTTAGAAAGATAATATGGTTTACTGTTGTTGCTATTCAGCCATGTGTTTAACTCTTTGTGACCTCATTTTGAGTTTTTTTGGCAAAGATGTGAAAGTGGTTTGCCTTATTTTTTTTTCCTCCAGCTTATTTTGCAGCTGAGAAAACTGAGTCAGAGCTAAGTGAATGACTTGGACACATAGCGTCTGAGGCTAGATCTGAACTCATAAAGATGAGCCTTTCTGATTTCAGGTCCAGCATCACTTAGCTACCTCTGTCCATAGTTAGGGATGTTATACTAATTATTAGCACCCCCACGTTACTTTAAATTTTATATATTTACTTAACTGTACATGTTATTTTCCCCACTAGAATGTAAGCCCCTTGAGAGCAAGAACTGTAATTATTTTTGTAATTACATGGAGCACAGTGTGACAAAAGGATACAGTCTGGGTTTATGCTGACAAAGTCCTCTTAAATGAAGAAATTACCATGGCAATTCAAGACTTAGAGCATTGTGAGGTTGTGACTTGCTTAAGGTCACACAGCCCATATGTCAGAAGTGGGTTTTATAAATCCAGATTTTCCTGGCTTTGATGTCTGCTCTACATCCACTACTCTCTGACAGCTCATCCCTGGCACACAGTTGGCACTTAATAAATGCTTGTTTAGTTTAATGAAATTATTGAGTTAGATAGAAGAATGTTTCCTAGACTATGAGTGTGGAGCTTATCCAGTTCTAGTGGTCTTGTACACTGTGGGAGCCCTTAAGTCACTTTAGCACATGTGTCTCTTCCATTAACCAACCTGGAAACTCCTCAAAGGTGAAGGATTGTTTTATTTTTTGCCTTTGTATACCCATGGCCTCACACAGTGCCTGGTACATAGTAGGAGCTTACTACATTCTTGTGGGTTGATTGATTGATTTACCACTCTGAGAAGACCACAACTCATTAGAAAGTCTTTTCTGATTCCTCCTGCAAGTAGCAATCTTTCCTTATAATACATTTGTTTTTATTAGTGTTGATCCATTTACTCTCTCTCATTCCAATCCTTTTTTCATATTGTTTGGAAAGATACATATGGTTTACTTTGTTTCTATTTAGTCATTTTTCAGTTGTGTCTAACTCTTTGTGACTTCATTTTGAGGTGTTTTTTTTTTTGTTTGTTTGTTTGTTTGTTTTTTGGCAAAGATATGGGAGTGATTTGCCATTTCTTTCTACAGGTTATTTTATAGATGAGGAAATTGAGTCAGGGCTAAGTGACTTGGGCATTTTGTTTATGCTTCTCTGATTCATTTTATGCTTTTTTTCCTATAGACTTATATCACATTGCTTATATTCCTCTGATTCATTTTATACTTTTTTCCTATAGATATAACACATTGTTTATATTTCTCTGATTCAATTTATACTTCTTTTTTCTGTGTGTCAAAATCTAAAAATTCTAAAATTTTAAAAATCACACTTAATTTGTCTGTGGATCATATTCTACTATGATCATAAGCTTCATGAAGGTAAGGACCATGTCTTACCTAATCTTATATTTCCTCCCAGTTCCTAGAAGACAATGTTTTCCTCTTTCAACTGGTAGAATAGAATGTGTGAATGAGACATGAAAAATAGAATAGTGTGTTAATATTAAGAACTCTAGATTTAGAGTAAGAAGGTCTGGGTTCAAATTTGCTTTCATAACTCCTATTATTCTGGGAGCACAAACCTAGAACTGAAAAAAATCTTACAGATCATAAAAATCAGTCACCTTATTTTGTAATAAGAAAACTGAGTTCCATTAAAAAAAATGATGTGCCAAAGGCCATACAGGGAGGAATTAGCCTAATGAAAATTTGAACTACAGTCCTAAAATTTCAAGTTCAGTATTTTACCCAATATAACATCCTGCTTCCACTCCATGATCATTGAGAAGTTATAATACTATATGATTTACATGTTTATTTATATTTCTCTAAATATATTTAAACTTATATATGTTATTATCCAGCCAATTTATTGTTCAGATGAGGAAAATGAAACCCAGAAATCTTACTTTCTTGTGGTTAAACATTTGGGAATTGAACCCAGTCTTCTGACCCAAATTTTGTGGGTTTTTTCCCCCATTTTTTCCACATCGATCAGTGTGTAGCACATTAGATGACATGTTGAACCTAGAATCAAGAAGACCTGATTTCAACTCTGCCCTCTTAACATTTATTAGCTGTGGGTCTATACTCAAATGATTTTCACTCCCTGAGCCTGAATTTACTCACATGTAAAAGGAGGATAATAACACGCACAATTATTGTGAGATTTAAATTAATTAAGGTCCATAAAGAATTAGGTGAAATTTAAAGTGATATTTAAAAATTCATTGGTAATAGTGCTGTTATTCTTCTATAAAATGGGCATAATAATCCTAATACCATCAACCTCAGAATCCTGAAAAATGTGCTCCATTTATGAGAGCTGCCATGTTGTTTGCAAGTTTCACTTATGTTCTGACTACAATACCAGGAATGACTTACAACAGTTCAGTTATGCTTCTAGCCATGGTGATAGAGGTGGAGTTGAAGGGGATCTCAGAGGCTTTCTCATTTCTTTCTTTCTCCCCATTTTATAGATGCAGAAACTGAGGCACAGGAAAGTTAAATGACTTTGAGCACAGGATTGCAGATTCAGAGCCAGAGGAAAACTCAGAGGTCTTCTAATCCAACCAACTTTCTATTTTATGGGTGAAAAAACTGAAGCATAAGTATCTATACTGGGCCTGTATCCCAAAGAGATCATAAAAAAGGGAAAAGGACTTATGTGTACAAAAATGTTTGTATCAGTCCTTTTTGTAATATCAAGGAACTGGAGACTGAGTGGATGCCCATCAATCGGAGAATGGCTGAATAAATTGTGGCATATGAATATAATGGAATATTATTGTTCTGTAAGAAACGACCAGCAGGATGATTTCAAAAAGGTCTGGAGAGCCTGTGTGTTTTATACCTTCAACTTAGAGCAGACTGAGACCTAAAGAGGCTAAATCATTTGCCTGAAGTTACTTGGGTAGTAAACATAAGAATTGTATTCTAAACTCATTTGGGTGATCTGAGTCCCAAACAGGCATTCTTTTAAAAATACTATACAGCTAATAATAAAACAAATTTTATGAATTCCTTTTGTTATTACATTATAGTCAATTTTAGTAATGGTCATTCTTTCCTCCACCATTCCAGTTTGATTATTCAATTGCTGCTGCTCAGTAGTATAGTCACATATCATTCTTCATGACTCCATTTGGAGTGTTCTTGGCAAAGATATCTGAACTGATTTGCTGTTTCCTTTCCTAGATAATTTTACAGATGAAGAAACTGAGGCAAACAGAGTTAAGTCACTTGCTCAGGTCACACAGCCAGTTAAGTGTCTGTTAAATCTAAGACCAGATTTTAAATTTAGGAAGATGAATCTTCCTGATTCTAAGCCCAATACTCTATCCATTGTGCTACTTAGCTATCCTGAATCTTCCATTATAAGATTTTATCTAGGAATATATACATTTTCCCCTCATAACTCATCTACCTTCAACCTGCCCACTTGTCTCTCTGTCTTATGGGATAATTCTTAAGGGCACTAGTGACATCGGTCTCCTAATTATCACAAATAATCACCATTTAATGAGTCTAATAAGTTCAGAAAGGTGTAGCCTGCGGGATCTTAGATGGGAAGGGCTGAATTTTTTTTTAAAGAGGAGGCCAAAGTCTCTACATTGGAAAATATGATGAGATGGGGATGAAAAGGTTTCAATATTGGAAAGCATGATAACTTTTCACTTTTCATTTTTCATTTTTTGGGGGAGGCTGAAAAGAAGGGGTTTTGTCCCTCTCTACAACTGAAGTCCCTCCCCAAAAATAAAGTCAGGTGAGTGAAAACAGATGGGACAATTCAAGAGTTTATTATGTTTATTGTGAAAATGAAAGATTATTGCTGTTTTCCAAAAGCAACCCTGGTTTCCTTTTCAAGAAGATAGATTTGAACTAAAAGTTGCCAAGAATACACCTAAAGCCGGAAAGGAAGCAATTGACAATTCAGGGAATTTTAAATAGATCTGAGGTCATGGGAAATCACTTCTTTCCCATAGTTCTTTTTTTATTTTTATTGGTCACCCAGACCAGAAAATTCTACCTTTTAGCAGTTCACTAACTGTGCACCTGGGTTGTTTCCATATGCATTTCAGGAACTGAACTCAATGCAACCAGTCACTAATCCCTAGAAACAGAGGGTGAGAGGATCTGTCAGGAGGGGGCTGTTTTCTGCCCTTTGAAAGCTCGGCAAGTCTCAACAATCCCATATCAAAATTTTATTATAGAGGTGACACCATTGAGAACAGCATCCAAGCCACTTAGGAAAACACCAGACTGTAGAGATTACAGAACTCCTGACCCCAAGTGTGCCTTCTAAGTCTGTTCTTCATTAAGAATTCGGTTTCCATTAAGGTACTGCAAACAATTCATAAGAATTTATAAGGAGAGGCAGTGTAGTGCAATGAACAGAATATTAGACATGGGTGAATGAATATCTATTAAACATTTAATAAGTGTTTTACTTTAAGGGTACAAATAGGAGATGGAGAAAAAAGAGGGGAATGAGACAGAGGGCAAGAGAGAGACAGAGAGTCACAGAGAGAGACAGAGAGAGATGAAGAGAGAGAGGGAGAGACAGAAAGAAACAGAGAGAGAAAGAGAAACAGAGAGATGGGGGTGGGGAGGAGAGGAGAGATAGAGAGAAAGAGAGAAAGGCAGAGACAGAAAGAAACAGAGTGATAGAGAGACAGAGAGAGAAACTGAAGAGAGACACAAAGATAGAGAGCAATGAAGAGAGGGGGAGAGACAAAGAGAGGGGGAAAGATAGACACAGAGACATAGAGGAAGAGAGAGAGACAGAGAGTCACAAAGAGACAGAGAGAGGAGAGAGACAGACAGACAGAGACAGAGACATAGAGGGAGAGAGAGAGAGAGAGAGACAAAGTCACAGAGAGAGACAGAGATAGAGAGAGAGAGAGAGAGAATGAGAGAGAGAAAATAAGAGAGAGAGAGAGAGAGAGAGAGAGAGAGAGAGAGAGAGAGAGAGAGAGAGAGAGAGAGAGAGAAATGAAGAGAAGGGGAGAGATAGAGAGGAAGACAGAGACAGAGAGACAGAGAAACAAACAGAGAGAAACACACAGAGCCAGAGAGAGAGAAAGAGAAGAAAAGAGTGAGAGAGACACACAAAGAGACAGAGACAGACAGAGATAGACAAAGAGACAAAGACAGAGACACAGAGACACACAGTATCTGGAAGAGAAGAGGGAAACAACGTGAATATGGGAAGGTGTGTGTTCAGTGTTTGAGTCTGACTCTATCTCTTTACCTCACTGAATGCCTGTTTCTTCACCTGTGAAATAAAGAGATGAATTAATAGCCTCTGAGATCTTCTGAGTTCTAGATGTGTTTTCCCATGAATCTATGAATGAGTGGAATATGTGAATCTGGGAAGACCTTAACTCAAATGTCCCCCTCTGACATTACCCATGTGATCTTGGATAAGTTCACATAACCTCTCAGCATCAGCTTCCTCATCTGTGAAATGAAAATAATAATAACTACAATATCACCCTCACAGATTAGAGTGAGGCTCAAATAAGGTAACAACTTCAAACTTAATTAGGCCAGTCATTACTGTTATTTGATGCCCTCTGAATGGAATGTGTTCATGAGTCGGTGGGACACAGCAGAACTATCATATTATTATTATATTATTATATCCTACATATAATAATAATATCATATTATTATATCATGTTATATAACATGTATATATTCAAAGTGTTTGTACATACATGCATATGTACATGTACAAATATGACATATATACATGTATATGTGTGTATGTCCCAGGATGTGGGTTTAAATCCTAACATACATATGTGTTAGTATATATGTACATATATAATAAAGAATATGGATTCAAATTCATATGTACTCAAATATATAAAATATACATTCAAATTAATATATGGATGAATGGATTTTAATCTATATTCTATATATACTCACATGTAGATATATATATGTGTGTGTTATATGTGTATGTGTAGATAGACAGACAGGTAGGTAGATAAATAGACTGAATGACAGATAGATGGATAAAGAGATAGGTGGGACAGACAGACCCACAGAGAGATAAAGAGAGACAGACAAATGGATGGAGAGAGAGAGAGAGAAAGAGGGAGAGAGAAAGAGAGAGAAAGAGAGAGAGAGAAGCAGAGAGAGAGGGGGAGAGAGAGAGAGAAAGAGAGAGAGAGAGAGAGAGAGAGAGAGAAGCAGAGAGAGGGAGAGAGAGAGAGAGAAGCAGAGAGAGAGAGGGAGAGAGAGAGAGAGAGAAAGAGAGAAAGAGAGAGAAGCAGAGAGAGAGAGAGAGAGAGAGAAGAGAGAGAGAGAAGTAGAGAGAGGGAGAGAGAGAGAGAGAAGCAGAGAGAGAGAGAGAGAGAGAGAAAGAGAGAGAGAGAGAGAGAGAGAGAAAGAGAGAGAGAGAGATAAGACAATGATCAATTGAGATAGATAAATAACTAGCTGGGTAGATAGATAAATTGATAGGTAGATCAATCAAGTGATATAGATTGATAAATAGTTAGCTAGGTAGGTAGATAGATGGATGAATGGTTGGATGGATGGATAAGTAGATTTGGATCTGTATCCTACTATTCACTGATTGTGTGTCACCTGGGGCAAATAATTTCATTTCTTTTAATTTAATTTTTCTTAAGTACCAAACAAGATTAGACTGGATTTGTGTGTCAAACTCAAACAGAAATAGAAGTCACTAAACCATATCACAGAGAGTTCTAGACATTGCATATTGACATAAATAGCATTAATGTTTTATTGTATTTTTACTTATCTTGCTAAATATTTCTTAATATTACATTTTGATCTTACGATTTGCCTAATTGATCCCCAAGATATTTTTGGAGCCTTGTACTTCTCCAACACAGACAGCATGCTTCATTTTGAAATAAACTTATTTGTGAACCTGCCTTCTGTCTTCTATTTTATATGAAGCTCCTTGTGGGCAACATTCTGTGTATAGGCAGGGTGGTAAACTGTTACCCTAGCTAAGTTTGGAAAAATCATCACCTAGTTGGCTCCGGGACACTGATTTGGTTTGGTTTAGCCACAATGCAAAAACCAAGGTGCAGGGTTTTGACATCTGAATTGGTGAAGGGAGTACCCATATTGAGGAAATATCAGAGCCATGAATACTGGAGTAATAGGTAATAATACGGTTAATAGCAACTATCAGAGGAAACCAAATCTCTAATAGGAACTCTCCCTCAAGAAATTAAAGTGTCAAATTCACCAGGAAAGCTGATCACTGAATGGAACAATGCCTTCACATAGCAGGTGGTATTTCTCTTTAGAGTGACCATTAGCCAGGTCTGTCCTCAGGCTAAAATCTTCAACAATAGGTGGCTAATGTATAACATTAGTCCACTTGTAAATATTAACTACACCATAATGTACTGAAAAGAATTTTCTACCTGGTTGGTTAGAACACTGGTCTCAAACATTATGGGCTCTGTGACCCAGTTTCTTTATTCATAAGAAATGTGGGAAATATGATAATAATTGCATTTCCTTCTTCATATGGTTGTTGTAAGAATGTCTTGTAAATGCTATTTATGGTATACTAAGCTATATAAATTGATATTAATGTTCTTAGAATTATTATCTATGACCATAAAAGGAATCATGGTATAATGGATAACCAATTAACTTTGTCTCCAAGAAGACTTGAATTCAAGTTTGACTGATAGACATTATTTTGTGTCCCTAGGCAAATGTGTCTCAATAACTTTTTTGATTTTATAAGATGAAAAGGTGACAAATATGTATTGATAGAAGAGGATTTCCTTTATCTAAATCAAAGAAATCATAAGCCAAGTCAAGAAGCACTTATTAAATATCTACTGTGTGCTAGGTGGCCCAATGGATATAGAGTGCTGGATCTGGAGTCAACAAAACTCATCTTTCTGAGCTCAAATCTGACCTCAGACTCTTACTAGCTGTACTGTTTTGTTTATAACCCTCACTTATAAAATGAGCTGGAAAAAGAAATGGCAAACTACTCCAATAAATTTGCCAAGAAAATCCCACAAGGAGTCACACAGAATTAGACAAGATGGAACAATAATAAAATCAATTTTATATATTTATAAATATTGACATGTATTTTTATACACATGCATATATTTGTACATATATACACATGCATAATACCTGCATATGCATTATGTCATGTGAAGATATCTTTATATGTGATTACATATGCTTATATATATATAAACATTTGTGTGGACAGTCAGACAGACAGAGTGGGGAAGGAGGGAGGAAGGAAGAGAGAGAGAGAGGGAGAGGGAGATGGATAACGCAATGGCAGTGTGAATAAAAGAATCAGACTCAAAGCCAAGAAATCTGTACTGAAGTTCTGTTTATAAGACATTTGGCTTTGGGAAAGTCAGTGGTTTAGTCCTCCAAGCAAGTCTTTAAGTCTACAAAAGATGCCATTCTGAATTGGTAGAGGGAATTTTCTCACCTGGGAGTTCCTTATCTCATTATAATCAGGTCTAGCCTATATCTATAGCTCTTAGTGCAGTTTTAAACTATTAAAATTTAAAATTTTAATAAGATTTTTGAAATACCATGTGTATGTTGTGGTGTATGTGTGTGTATATACATAGATATCTATACATATATGAAAATTTATATATAAATATATGCATGTAATTTGAGCATTTGTAGGTGTATATATACATATGTATATATTTATATCTGCATATCTATACATTTTGATATGAAATTGTGACATAAATGATTCGTGTCTTTATTTGCCCATTTTTCATTTTCCTGGAGTTATTAGGTCATCTAAATGCTCTAGGCTGGAGCTGGTCACTTTTCTGAAGCATATCCTCATTTTCATTCTTTTAGTCTGAAACTCATTTCACTCTTACCCTCACTAATTGATAACCTGATTGCACCCAGACAGTTAATTTCTATGTTGATAATCAGACCTTTCTTTTATTTTTTTTTAAATTTTTCTATTTTTTTCAGACCTTTATTTTATACTGAAATTTAGCCAACTTGAGTTTCTTTGATGTTGGCCACTGCTCACCAGGTCCAGTCTAGATGAGACATTATTTGCATAGTTTATGAGTCTTTCACCTTGTTTACATCTTAGTCTGAAGTTTTCTTTCCAATATAATTTTTTTCTGACTTCCCTGAGTCCAGTTTTGCACCAAAATTACTGCATATTAATCAAATGTGTCCATCTAATTTGGAGGATCATCTGAAGTTTTTCATAGACCTTCCTTATTTCTTCATTTTTGCATAAGAGATGTTGGTATGTAAGGAAAAGGAAAAAAAACATTTATTAAACACCTGCTATGTTCCAGACACTGTGCTAAGCAATATATAATTATTCTCTCATTTGATCCTCACAACTTTGGGAGATAAATGTTATTAGTATCCTCACTTTATGAATGAAATAATGGAGGTAAATAGAATTACACAGCCAGTGTCTAAGGCTGGATTTGAACTCACATCTTCCTGACTTCAGACTTGATGCTCTGTTTACTGAGGCACCAGCTGTCTCAGATTCACAATTGTATCCTGCCATATCCAAAAATATTCATCAACTGGTGACCAATCTAGCTGGATGATGAGCCTTTCTCTAGTTATATCAATGAAACTCAGATAGAATTCATAATCTGTGGCCAAAACCATACTTAGAGCCTTCCCTCTCTGACAGAAGCTGTTGAGAATTGTATTCTACTGTCATTAGCTGAAAGTCCAAAGTTACCATTGCACCATGATGAGCCATTGGAGTAGGAATCTGGTTGTTCTCAGAAACATTTTTAATTCATTTCAAATAAATAATATTATAGAATATCTATTGCTTGCCTCATTCTTTGTTAATCCTGACAGACAAAAGAAAGGAATAATTCTTGAAAACTATATACTTTGCAATGTATTTAAGGATATCATACATCATACACAAGACCATTAGAGAATACTAAGAGAATAAAATATTGTAGTCAAATGCTTATTGCACAAGCATGAAGTTCTCTGGAAGGTCAAGACAGGAAGAAATTATTATGGCCTGAACTAGTTGGGAAAGGTTTCATGGAGGTAGTGGAATTTGAGGAGAATTTTGAAAGCTAATTATGACTTAGGGATAGGAAGCTGTTATGGAAAAAAGAGAAATACTGTCATATAGGGGCTGGAAAGAACTTTAGAGATCAGCTAATGCAACTTCATGTACACACTAGGAAAAAGATATCCTTGAGAGAAAAGTGGTATATACCAAGTGATGATATATATATGAATGAAGTATATTTGTATATCAAAAGTGGAATGTGAAAAAATTTCAACTGGGAATCTACTCCTAAAACTGAAGGGAAGACTGAATATCTTTGTGTTATCACGGAACAATGGATTTAGGCATGAATGGGACTTAAGGGGATATTTAATCCCCTCATTTTAAATATGAGAAAATTTAGTCCCCAATAAGTGAAGTGACTTGTGGTAAAACAACTTGAAGTGACTAAAGTCATACAGGTAGTAAATAATAGAGGCAACTTTTTATAGTGGCAAGGAACTAGATATTGAATGAATGCCCCTCAGTTGGGGAAGGGCTGAATAATTTATAGTATAAGAATGTAATGAAATATTATTGAAATGATGAGCAAGCTGATTTTGGAAAAGCCTGGAAAGACTTAACACAAACTGATGTTAACTGAAATGAGTAGAACAAAAAGAACTTTGTACACAACAACAAGAAGATCATGTGTTGATCAAATGTGATGAATTTGGCTCTTTTCAACAATGAGGTGATTCAGGTCAGTTCCAATACTCTTGTGATGGAGAGTGCCATCCACATTCAGAGAGAGGACTATGGGCACTGAATGTGAATCACAACATAGTATTTTCACTTCTTTTTGTTGTTTTTTGCTTGCTTGTTTTTTCCCCTTTTCATCAAATTTTTCTTATATAGCATAAAGAGTATAGAAATATGTTTAGAAAAAATGCCCATGTTTAAACTGTTTTGGATTGCTTACTGTCTTGGGGGTGGGGAAAAGGAGAAAAAGAGAAAATTTTGGAACACAAAATTTTGCAAAGGTGAATGCTGAAAACTATCTTTTTGGAAAAAATAAGATGCTGGAAAAATAAAATTTAAACAATTATTAATAGAGGCAAGATTTTCTTCTAAAACCTCTTGCTTCAAATCCAATGTCCTTTTCACCCCATAATACTATTTCCATATTATTTTTGGATGGAGAGACTTTGGGTCTCTCTATCCTGTCCAGACTGCATCAATCACTCTTAGTCAAGTTCTATGCTAATTTGCATTGAAACTTTGACCTGCTTCCCTCCTTAGACAACTTGGTTTCCCACTCTCTTTTTTTCCTCTAGTCCAATGCCAGGAGCTTACCATCTTAGTAACAGACTCACTGTGGAAGCCTGATTGGCTTTAGACCTTTGCTGTAGCTCAGAATTCCTGAACTCAGAGATCTACTACCTTCAGTGTCCCAGGAGAAAATATTACAGGTATGGACTCATGCCCAGCTTTCCTATTTATTTATAATAGACAGTTATTTGGGATGCAGGAAAATAAGGTTTTAACACAAATGTTAGATTTTCTAACTAAAGTCTTTGTACTATCCTGGTTCACAGCAAGATATTGGCTTAGAAATACTGATAAGATAAAGGGAAAAAAAATTAACCGATGCTTTTGATCAAGGGCATTTATTTATTTTTGAAGTTGGAAACCAATTCCAAGGCTTATCAAAATTTAAATTTCAAAATGTTTATTCCACTTCTCCAAAATATATTGGATGCCATTGCCTATATCAAAGCATCCTCTTTGGGGAATGAAGCAAGATTCAATGGAAATCATATTGGATTTAGTGTTAGAGGAACTAAATTTGAATACTGACTAATTTTTTTTTTTTTTTTTTTTTTTTTTTACTAAATGTGTGAGCCTGAGCAAACTATCTAATTTTCCTGGGTCTCAGTCTCTTTATCCATGAAATGATGGGATTC
Source organism: Antechinus flavipes (assembly GCF_016432865.1). Classification (NCBI taxonomy): domain Eukaryota; kingdom Metazoa; phylum Chordata; class Mammalia; order Dasyuromorphia; family Dasyuridae; genus Antechinus; species Antechinus flavipes. Next base: position 265,460,093 of record NC_067402.1, read on the forward strand.
AGCTCAGTGGCCCCTATGGTTCATTTCAGCTCTAAAATTGTGATCCTACAAACTTGTTAGGCACTAATTGGCCCAGATAACTGTTCTAACGATCCTGAATATCCTCTGTAGTTCCATGCCAACAAATACAGGATATTATTTGAAGATAAATAATGGATCTGGAAAATTTTACCATATTAAAAACATGTCTTTCTATTCCCTTTTCTTTTTTCCTTCTTTGCTTCACTTTTCTTTTCTCTTCCTCTTTTCTTTTCCCTTCTCTTTCTCTTCTTTTCCCCCTTACCTTACTTCTTCCTTTCTCCCTTCCCTTTCCTTTTTTCTTCTCTTTATAGTCCTCTCTTTTCCCTTTCCCTTCTTCCCTTACGTCCTTTTCCTTTCCACTTCCCTTCCTCTCTCTCTTTCTTTTAAAGAAATTCTAAGAATGATATTTTCACACACAAAAAAAAAAATACTTCTAAATGTTAAGAAATTCCTCTAAAACTTGGCATGAGATGGGGAGTTTGAGGAGAACCAGAAATTCTATGAATATTTATTCAATTTAAATGATGCTTATCTTCCTTTTCCCCCCTAACTCTTGCTAGGTTCAAATCTGGGATCCGTGAACCTTAGTGAGGAAATATATACAAAGGTAAAATTTTAGAGTTGAAGAAGCAAAAGTGATTTTGATTTTTGTAATTATTGTTGCCACTGAAAATGCCAAGGTTCTTGGTTAGAAGAAAAAGACCATTTCCAATTCCTGGCCACATTTTAATATTTGTGATGAGATTTACTGAGCTAAAAATTCCTTCAGGATTCCAGGATACTATTTTGCTTTGAGTCATTTGATCAGTATCCCATCTCCAGAGAATACTGTGGATGCTACAACTATGATCCTCAAGAATATAGTATCATATCGAAGGCAGAACTTAAATGAATTTAAATACTATAAACCCTTCTCTTATGGAGACTAATCATTCCTTCATGTGCTTTCACCAAGCTATCTTGGTGTTTTTCATGACTATTGTGATCCAATTTACATTTACATTTCATAGAAGGGACCCAGGCTCAATTAGCACTATCTTTTCACTAATCCCTACAACCAAGAATGCAGTCATCATCCCCCATAGAAGAACAAAAGTCTTATTTTACCTCAGCTTTGTATTCTCCTTAATATTAAGTACAATCTACAGCATAAATGCTTATTGCATTGAATCAAGCTCTAATTTATGAATTTTCTGACACTTCTACATTGATATGGACATTAAAACTTTAGATCCTTAAAAGGTATTTTTTATATGAGCTTTATTTTATTTTATTTTTGTACCGTATCTGTGATTTCATCCATCATGTTAAACATTCTTGATCAATGCTTATGGACAACTGTACTGCAACTTATAGTCTTAATGAGCTGCCATGGGCATTGGGAAAAGAGAGAATTTGCTCAAGACCATATAACCAGTCCATGGTGGGACATAAGCCCAGGTTTTCCTGACTCCAAAACTATCTGACTCTCTACCATGATATAATGTTGACTTTTCTCTTGCATTTATTATTTTTAAAAAATGTTTTCATGCAATTAATTAATTAATTAAGCTTTCAATGTTGATGAAAGGCATACGGTACAGCATAGCATCTGAAACGCCCATGTTTCAGTTCCACTATATGTTGGAGATTGGCAAATCATTTAACTTTTTGGTGTCCCTTTATGCAGTTACAAATGACTAAAGATCTTTTCTTTATATGAATTATATTTACCATATTCAAAATAAAAATTAATTTTGAATTTCTAGATAAGTCAAATTTATAGTAAATTATTTTATCTTTTGGTATCCTTGGGGACTATAAGTTTCAAGGCAGTTGCTTATCTGTGTCATGGAACTGGAGTCCAATAAAATAACAGATCTAGTCTTCCCTGCCCGCCCCCCAATCATCTTCCCTCCAAAAAAAATTAGGGCATAATATTGAGCAAAGTAAATGGGAAACAGTAAGTACAAAACATCTCTGTCCTGTCCCATTGGTTAGATTTCATCAAGAGCATATATTCTTTGTCTATTAAATCTGATTTGCAAACTTTTTAAGAGTATTATGTCATTGTGAATCTATTTCCTAAGTGGTGTTAGAGTCTTGCTCCAGAATTCCTTCCTAAAATTTTGTACAAGTATAGACAGTTTGAACAGGACTCCATTAAAAAACTCCCCAAAGGTAGGCATGTGAAGACCACCAAAGGCACAGAGGCTTCATAGACCCCATGTAGAGTAAGGAAAAAAAAATAAAGATCTCAGCTACATGAGAGAAAAAAGTTGTGATCCCACCAATGATTGCTTCAACTGAAGTGACTGGAACTATCTCTGACCCCTCCATCACACCTTTCACTTCTCACCATACTGAGAGGTGGCAAATTATAATAAGAATTTTACTTGTCAAGTTGCCTGTTACAGAAGGAGTATATCAGGGACATACAAGTATTTTCTCTCAGAGAGCTCCAGGAGGTGACATTCTTGGAAGGAAAGAACTGTTAACAATAAATCTTAACAATTCAGTCAACTTGTGATCCTTCCCTCCTGGTGGGAGGAAAGGAAAGGTAGAAGCCTGAGTCAAAAAATTGCCTTCGGTGAGAATGGCACCAAAACATGGGAACATGTAAATAAGACCTTTGGCTCAGGTGCATTTTAGGATCCTATGTCTAGGTCTGGAAGGGATCTCAGAGGTCATTTAGTCTAGCTCCTTATAGTCAAATGCTTTGGTTCTCAACATTTTATTCTCAGTGTCCCTTTATACCATTACAACTTATTAAGGCTCAGGGCTGTCAATCACTGCAATACTCCTTAGTATGTCAGGAAGGTATTAAAGACACTTGAATCTCCAACCACTAGAACACTCTTTTCCTAAACTATTTTCTATTTCATTATCATTATCATTATGATGATGATGATTCATCATCATTAGCAACAATAATATCATCATGATTTGTAAAATGCCTATTATGAGTGAGACACTTTGCTAGAAATTAAAATACAACTGGGAAATATTTAACAAAATAAATTAAAAAATATAGAATATAGATAACATTATATATAGTTTTTAAGGGCAGATAGTTGATGCAGTGGCTAGAGCACTGAACTTGAAATTAGAAAAACTCATCTGCATGTGTTCAAATCTAGCCTCAGATGTTTACTAGCTGTATGACTGTGGACAAGTCAATTAAATCTGTTTGCCTCAGTTTCTTCATCTGTCAAATGAGTTGGAAAAGGAAATGGCAAGTTACTGTTGTGTCTTTGCCAATAAAACCCCAAATTGGGTGACAAAGAGTTAGACATAACTGAAAAATGACTGAATGACAAGTCAATTTGTACCCTACCGGGAACCCTTATGTTCAGTTTAGTGATCCTCATTTTTATTTGAGTTTGATACCACTGGTGTAGACTATCCAATGCTTAAAAACAGCACAGAAGTCATAATTCAGTCAAGATACTCCTCTGTTTCATACAGAAGCCCATCTCGGAAGGATATATTGGGTCAAATGGGAGTGGTTGCTTGTCTGGCAGTAGGATAACTCTTAGGTCTGAGGAGCACTGATTTCTCTTGGACTGGGCTTTTTGCATCCTAGGCAATAAGAAATCTTGTCAACAGCCAGAGTCTTAGTTCTCCTGGACCAATCAAATCCCAGGATAGCCTCCTTAGCTTTTAAGAAAGATAGTTCTCATAATTTGTCTAATGCCATTCTTACCCTAGGACAGCTAAATGGGGCAATAGTACACAGTGTTGTGCCTGATGTCAGGAAAACTAATTTTCCTGAGTTCAAATCTGGCCTCAGACTTTTACTGGCTGTGTGATCCTGGACAAATCAATTAACCCCATTTGCCTCAGTTTCTTCCTCTATCAAATGAGCTGGAGAAGGAAATGGCAAGTCATTATAATATCTTTGTCAAGAAAACCTCAAATAGGGTCATGAAGAGTTATACATGTCTCAAAAGTCAGTGAATAATAATGAAAGCACCTAATATAGCCACTATCTAAATATTAATTATTATTATTTGATGTGTTTTCTCCCCTAGTATAATACTGAAAAAAAATTCTGACTCCCCTTTACCTCATTTCTACACTTACCAGTTTCCAGAATCCACAAATGAGTCCACAGAAAACCAGTCAGTGTTGACTCTTGCAAGGGAAAATTATAAAGTGAATGGTTTAACTTTCATGTTTCTCTATTTTCACTTCTGTAGTTTCCTATTCCCTTACAATCCATTGTTTCTCTACCAGACTCTCTGTGACCCCTTACATGAAGACAGCACAATCTGGTCTCCTAGAATTAAGTTTGAAGGATCTGGGTTCTAATGTCTCTCATGTGATCTTGGACAACTTATAATTTTTCTTGGTGTTAGACCCCTCAAAAATAAGATGAAGGGATTGGACTAAATGGTTTCTGATTCCTTTTCTAGCTAGGATCTATTATCCTATGATACCTCAGCAGTACTCCAAGCTCTGGATTTTTTCCAACTCTTTCCCTCTGATATAATCACCCTGTCATCTGCCCCATTTCTCCATAGCCCTACTTCCTCGTGATATGACCAAAAGTTGTATGGAGATGATGGTATCATCTTACCCCTACTTATTAAAATCTAATATCTTTTATACCATATCCAAATGTATATCTCCTTAAGAAGTTATTTGAGGAATAATAAAAACTAATAATTCTATTAAGCTTTATGAAAACACTTTTTATCCATTCTCTCCTTTCAATCACATAAGTCTTATAAGGAAGGTACTATAAGCACTTGCTTTCTCAATAGCTAATGCCTTCCCTTCCAAAACTGCCTTCTATTTAAAGAATTATTGGTTGACCATTGTCCTTCATTATCAAATAGGACCAAAATGATATGATTATCTTAGAGTCAAGTTAGTGTGTCCACCTGTGGCTGATCAAACCAATAGGAGCTCAGAATGCTCTGCCACACATTAGACACAATTGTCCCTAGGAACATTTGGGGGTTTCTCTAACTTTGTACATCTCATGTTTCTTCTGAGCTAATTCAATTCTGCTTTGCTCATAGAGCACAGAACCTTTTAATATTAACAATAATGATAATAATGTGAAAATAGCATTTCTATAGCATTGTGCTAAGTACTTTACAAATTTTATCGTTTGCTCCTCAGAGCAACACAATTGTATAATAATCATTGTTGTTGAATTATTCAGTTGTGTCTGACTCTTTGTGACCCCGTTTGGAGTTTTCTTGGTAAAGATACTGGAATGGTTTGCCATTTCCTTCTCCAATTTATTTTATAGATATGGAAAATGAAGCAAACAGGGTTAAGTGACTTGCCCGTAGTCACACAACTAAGACTGAAGCTGGATTCGAACTCAGGAAGAAGAATCTCTTTGATTCCAAGCCCCGTGTTCTATCCACTATAGCACCTAGTTGACCCATTATATAATAATAGGGGTTATTATTTTTATCTCTGTTTTTACAGTTTAGGAAACTGAGGCAAACTAAAGTCATACAGCTTCGCAAATAACCAAGGCTAAATTTGAATGTGGGTCTTCCTGACTGCAAGTCCAAGAGTGCACTCCCTGTCTCCAATATATTCAGTTTTTGCCTCTGTCTCTCTTCTCACTCCCTATTTAAAGAGATCTAGACAGATAACAGGAGGAAAGTGATGTCATGTTCTGCAAGTGGGTTGGATTTAAGCGAGGGAGAACTGTGCAAAGTCACCAGCCTTACTTTCTCCTCCAGAGCCATCTGGGTCCAACGGCCAGATATAGATCGGGATCATTGGAAATGCTCTGAATGCAATGGGAGACATTAGCCTTTTTAAATTAAGGTCTTCAACACATAAATTGCAAAGAAGGTGCTGTCCTACATCTAGAGAGGCAGTTTCTTTATCCTGTAATTCCCTCTGCTAATGAAATCACAGATCTGATTCTAACCTTATGACTAGTGTGCATGTGGGAGAGAAAGACAGACAGACACATAGAGAGAGGAAGAGAGACAGACAAAGAGACAGACAGTGACAGAGAATGAGAGAGACATGGAGAGACAGAAAAGGGAGACAGAGAGACAGAGAAAAGCTGAGACAAAGAGATAGAAAAAGATACAAATGTATATCTCTTTAAGAAGTTACAAAGATACAAAGAGAGAAGTAGAGCTAGACATACTGAGATGCATATATATATATATATATATATATATATATATATATATATATATATATATATATATATATATATATATATATATATATATTTATTGAAAGAGAATGTCAGTTTCCTGAACTATCATGCTTTGTATCTGGTCTTTGTTCAGGGACCTTGCTTTCCTCCATTTCAAGTCGATGGCCATTATAAAAGGGGAGCACAGGTTTTTATTATCAAGAAAATCTATGGATGTGAATATTTTAAGGTCATTCATGAAATATGCAAGCACTATTTTCCCCCTTATGGTATATACAATGCACCCCTCACACACTAGGTGCTCAGTACCTATTGATCGACTTAGCAAGTGGCCTTTGCAGGAAAAGGAATTTCCAGAACCAATGTTATATAGTGCTAAATGCTTTATGACCTCAAACACCCTTCACATTATTCTTATTTCACAAATGAGGAAACTGAGTCTAGTGAACTTGTCCAGAACTATACAACTATATAATTGCTCATTATAATTACAATTAGATTGCATATATTTATATACATTTAAACAACAAAGTAAATACAAGGGTAGATTCAAGAAATGAAAGCTGCTTGGTCCTCAGAAACTCAAAAAGTCCCAGCCAAGGCAGAATTGTAGATCTACCAGGGAGAAGCAAGCAAAAACCCCTTTGAATTTAAAACTGAAACCAGTTTCAATATTGTTTAAATAGAGCAAACAGTCAGTTTGGTTAGCCCAGGCCCTACCCCGTGGCCCGAACTCGGCAAATATTTGTCAACTTGAATTCCAAAACAAGTTTCCAAAGAGAGAAAGAAAGAGATAGTGAGATGGGAAGCGTCCACATGAATTCAAAATCAAAAGCATACAGACTCACCCAAACATAAATGTCACATTTAGGAACAATAGAAGATTTTAAATTCCATTTGAGACAGAGGGTGGTGGATATCCCTTCTGTTGCCAGGGCAGTCCACTCATTTGTTACCTTCGTGCCCATTGCTCTTCTGGTAGTTAATAGAGATGTGACTTCAAGCAAGTCAATTATTCTCTCTAATTCTCACTTAGCTCATCTGCAAAATGGGACCATCATTTTGTGAGGATCAAATGGGACACAGTCTGGTATATCGGATAGGGTGCTGGACTTGGAATAAAGAAGACCTGGATTCAGATTCTACCTCAGACACTTACTAGTCATTACCTTTTTTGTCGTTTTCTTCATCTGAAAAATAAGGGGCTTACTGACTTCATGGCCTCTAAGATCCTTTTGAATTTTAAATCTCATCCTGGGGAAAATACTTTGAAGGCCATATTAGATTTGCTGTCAGAGGTCTTAAATTTGGATTCTACATTTGTCATTTACAGTCTGCATGATCTTTAGCAAACTATATAAATCTCTTGGAACCTCAGTTTCTCCATCTGTAAAATGAGAAGGTTGTTCTAGATAATCTCTGTAATCTCTTCCAGCAGTATAGCTACCTGTATTTACCTATCCCATATGACTACTATCTATAGTCTCCCATAAGCTGGTTACAGGGGTCCCATCCAGCATACTGGATCTCTTGCTTCAATTTTCTTAACATTTTGAGGATACCAATGGAACACGCATATTTTCCATTAGTTATATATCCTTTACTGAAACCACAATGCAAATCGGTCAATGTGATTATTTATTTTTTGCCTATCCATTTCTTGGGTAACATGTTTCCCTGTTTATCTTTCATAATTCCCTATTTATGGCAATGCATGTGATGGGATGGGTGAGTAGACTATGATCCAATTGCTGTTATCATTATTGACATTATCACCATCATTTTCAGGCAGGTCCATTAAGGGAAGTCCAGTTGGAAGAGTAACTGAACAGGGCAAGATGTCTTTTAAAACTCCTTAGTAGTTGTGAAAATCTTACTAATAATGAAACTCAAGAGTGATGGTTCCTGATGGGGAAACCAGAGGTGGGTAGTGCCCATTTGCAAAGATTTTCTATTCATTGACTTTCACTTCCTTCGGCTTCTATTTAATCTTTCATCTTCAGCTCAGTGTGACCGGAGTTTATTTTCATTTAATCTGTTCTCTGCTCCTGGCTCTTGGTTTTCAGTCATGTGGTAGAGATAAAGCCCTAGCTATTTATTGTTTATTTAGGATTTAAGGATGATTTGAGAAGCATTTCTCTATTTTGAGGTCTGAACTTGGGTTAAGCTTAAATTTTGTATCTATTTTCCATCTTTCCTTAGGAATATAGACATTTCAGTTAAATGTCAGGATGCCATTGAGGTGGTTAAGAAGAGAAGCCAAAATTCCTTTCCTATCTCCTCAAAGTGCAGTCCGCACACTCTACCACTGAGCCCCAAGGAAATAAGGAATTAAGGTTTCAAGATCTGAGAAGGCAGATTTTTTTTTTTTAAAGAGAGGAGAACCTAAGATTGAGAAATCCAGAAGCTAGACTCTTGAGGAACCCAGTATCAGAAGAATTAAGATCAGAAATTAATCTGAATGAGAAGATAAAATGTTTTCCAATCAAAAAAAGGTCAAATTTCAATCAGATTAAAAGATCTGGGTTCAAATTTTCCCTCTGTCACTTATAATAAGTATAACATTGGTAAGTCACTGAGCTTCAGTTTACTTATTTATAAAATTATGGGGTTGAACTAAATAACTTCTAATATCTTTTATAAGTTGGAATGCATGAGCTTATGAACCTCACAAAAAGGGTTGGATAGTATGACTTTTCAATTCCCTTTCAGTTATAAATCTATGATTTCTTCTAGGGCCTCAAATTACCTTGTCTCTTAATTTAAGAAATTTTGCTAGATAATCTATAAAAAATCTATGCAATTCTTTCATTAATTGGTCAATAAGAGATCCGGTGTAAGGCCTATTTGGTCATTGTTTGAGTCCTAATTGGTTTGGAGCAATTGTTTTTGTTTTGGCCAGAAACCCTTAGGATCTTCCCCTCTGAGGTTGATTTTTTTTTTTTTTTTTTTTTTTTTGACTAGGTAAAAGAGGCCATTCTTTGCCTCTGTTCTTATCTAGCCTTAATCACTGAATGGGTGTTGCCTCTGTCAAACTAAGACCTGTTAAAGAACTTTGCTTAAAAAAGTGCAGGTTTTCCATCGCAACTCCAGTTGTCCTGATATAGAATTGATCACTGGACCCATATGGTTTTTTGAGGAGAAAGTAAGGCTGAGGATTTTGCCCGGCCCTCTCTCAATTAAATCTAACTAATTTCCCTGTTATGGCATCACCTCCCTGATGTCATGGCCCTCTTCCAGAACAAAGGACAGACAACAACAACAATTCTCCTCACACTGTGATTTTGTAATTCTATGTGAAAAGGAAGCAAGTCTGGTTTGTTGTCACAACATAAGAGATTGCTCTCTAAAGATATCTGCCCCCAAGGTCCCACTCAGCATTTGAGGCTCACATTCTTTTGGTATTTTTGAATCTTAGATAGAATGCTTTGCTTTCAAAGGGAACAAGTTATTGGAAAAACTCAGGTGAACCCTTTGTGAAAAGTGTGGAATTATATAATTGTGTATAAACCGGAGAAGCTGTTCTTCCCTTTTTAATGTGTTTATGGATGTGGGGAAGGGAGAAAGAAATAGAAATAACAGTAGCAGAAAGAGAAAAAAGGAAGGATGAAGGAGACAGTGTTTTCTTGCAACACTGAGAGCTCAAGTTGCCTTTTCTTTCTTTTTTTGGCAGGGGGAGGGGGCATTAGCTAATCAAAAGGAGAATTTAACTTCCGCAGTTAGTCTTGCTACAGCTAACAGGATGCCTGGTTAAAAATAAAGTATGTGTTATACCATAACATCTTCAGGGGATAAAAGCATTTTACCTTCAAACCAACCAATCAACAAAAAACAAAAATAAAGAATTTGGCATCAGGAAAACTGTTTAAAATTCCTATTAGTTTATAGGTCACTACCACTTTCTGGAACCCAGTTTTTTCATCTATAAAATGATGATATGGATCTAAATAAGCTATTTTCATGATCTGACTTCTGTGATAATAAGATGAAGTAGAACTTGATTGAGAGTCGACATGTTATTCCCTGCCTCCTCCCTCCCTATCATTTCTTTTATTGATTAAATTATAAAATTAGAACTTTCTAGCACCATGTTTTGTCTTCCTTCCCTTTCTCCCCCATAATTAGGATTCAAAACATTTTTGGTATGATGGCAGTCTGTTGAAGCCCAGAGTATTGTTTTTGAATGTATAAAATAAAATAGATAGGATTAAAAAATTATTTAGTTTCAGAAATGTTTATCTCTCTCACCCATTGATCCCCAAGTGAGCCATAAAACCAGACAAAAAAATGAAAACTGACTCCATCACAACAAATATGGGAAACTCACAAAAAATGAATTGCCATATTGGTCATGCTTGAAAATGCTTTTATCTCTGCATTCTATAATCGTCATCTCTCTAGCAGGAAAGAATGTTTTTGTCTTCACTTTTCTGTTTTAAAGTTTCTCAAGAGGCAGCTAGATAGTGCAGTGGATAGAGCACCAGCTCTGAAGTCAGGAGAACCTGAGTTCAGATCTGGCTTCAGACACTTAACACTTCCTAGCTGTGTGACCCTGGGCAAGTCATTTAACCCCATTTGCCTCAAAAAAACAACAACAACAACAAAAAAAAAAAAAAAACCCTTTCAATTGTTTTCCTCTCCAATATTTTCATGGAATAAATTATGAGGTTTTTTTTTTCCTCTGCATCAGAAATTTTTGTGATAACTTACAATCCAATGATATTCCATTATATTCAAATACCATAATTTGTCTATTTCCTAACAAGATAATGGCAGCTCAGTACTTCAGCAGAATCAGGAAGACCTGAGTTCAAATTTGACCTCATACATTTACCTGCTATGTGACCCTGGATAAGTCATTTAACCTATTTGCCTCAGTTCCCTCATCTGAAAAATGAGCTGGAGAAAAACAAAATGGCAAACTTTAACATCTTTGCCAAGAAAGATATAAAGAAGTCTATGAAGAGTTGGATGTCATTGGAACCACAACAAAAGAGTGATCTTAGGTAAGTCACTTAACCCTGTCTGCTTCAGTTTCCTCCTCTGTAAAATGAACTGGAAAAGGAAATGCCAAACCACTCCAATCTCTTAGCCAAGAAAACCCTAAATGGGGTTACATAGAGTTGGAACTGACTAAACAACAATAATAAGGGAAGTATCTCCTTAGTTTCTGAATTTTGTCTATTCTGAAGGGATGGTATAAATATTTTTCTACACATTGGTTCTTTTACTCTTTCTTTGGGAATCACAGACTTTAGATTCCTATGTGATCTTTCCAAAGTCTCCTTCTCTGACTCATTATTCATATCATATCTCCTAACTATGGGTATTTCCCAAAGTTCTTTCCTGAATTTTATTCTTTCTTCCCTTTATATTACTTCTCTTGAAAATCTCATCAGTTCTCATTAGCTACTCTTTATATTAGCTACATACTCTCTGTCTAAATTCATTCACTCCCTTGAGTTCTATTATTGAATCTCTAATTATTTGTTTGGGAGACATATTTAACTCAACAGATTGAAAACTAAATTCATTATCTTACCCTCTCTTTTTTATTTGTGGCAAAGACATCACTTCTTCTAGAGTACTATATTCATGGATTGTCTCAAGGACAGCACATCCCTTTCATTAGAGACCTTTAAAAATGTTCTGCTTGACAACTTGCTGAGAATTCTGTGGACTGGATTCCTTCAGGAATGGTTTGGATTGCATTCTGGTTTTCTTTGAATTTGCTGTTTTCCGATTCCCTGATATTTAAAGACATTCCAATCTCTAAAATCCTACAATATTGTGGTTTATGAACATATAGGACATTCCTAGGTCACTGCCTTGTCATGGCAAAGAGACTTGCATGGCTCAGTGAAGCTATGAGTTATGCAATGCAATGGAGAGTTTTAACAAAAGGTGATCTGCTAGACAAGGAAAGGGCAAATTATTCGGATATCTCTGCAAAGAAAACGCCATGGATTGTAAGCTTGGATAGATTTTGGGAGATTGTGGAGGACATAAGTACCTGGAATGCTATGGTCCCTGGGGTCATGAAGAGTCGAATACAACTGAACAATTTACCAGCAACCATTGTTCCCAAAGTTTATTGGCAAAGTTTTTCCATCAAAATTGGGTTAGAATTGGTGGTTAGTTGGCCAGGCAAACACTCCATTAAACCTAAACGTAGTATTTCTCATTTCACTTAACCACCAATTTATGATATTGCTTCAGTGGAGGAAATATCCTTTGAATCTGACTCAAGATTCCAGAAATACTTCTCCCCAATCCTGGCACCATGAGAAAGAACTTTCTTTCAACTCCAATGCAAATGGAAACTTCAAGCACTGTTGTGGAGCTTCTTAGAATCATAACAGGGTCAGATTCAGTTTTCTCATTTGCAAAATGATGGAACAATCGATAGCGCCTATCTGCTATAGATTATTATAAAGCTCCATACACCCATGAGATGCTTTGAAAAATTGAAATAGTCATATAAATGGTAAAAGAGTGATAATGAAAATGCATGTAATAGAAAGTAAGTATATCAGTTAAAATAGCTGTATTAATTATTCCACAGGGGTGAATGAAGAGAGAAAAAAATTCATTTATTAACTGCTTACTTTATACCAGGTACCAAACTAAACAAGGGGAAAAATACAGAAATAAAATAGTCCCTGCTCCCCAGGAGTTTACTTTTTAATTGGGGAAAGAAAACATAAAATGAGGTAGATGCAGGACACATGGCAAGGCCTGGAAATACAAAAGAGCAGTGTCAGAGCAGATGGCAAGACTTGGGACTGGAGTGAAGGTATCTATAGGTAGACTATTATGAATAGCATTTTTTGTTGCAATGGAACTGTCAAAAGTATAGGCTGCTAGGCTGCCATCTACTCCTTTGAATGAAAATAGACAAATGATGAATCAGAGAGAAAGAGATGCAGAAGATGAAAAATAAGTAAAGTCAGAGCATGGTTTGAAAACTGTGCTCCCTAAGCCATAGAAAATGGTCACAGTTTCATATACATCTTTCTTTTGGATTCTAGTGTGTATATGGAAGTGGTTTGGGAGCATTTAAGTTCAGAATAAAAAAAGAAAATTAGGCTCTTATTATGTTGCTTTATAGTAAGATTTGTATCTTCAATGCAATATTGAATCACAACAAAAATAAATATATATATGCATTGAATAATCAAATTTTTTGGTGTTAAAATTATGTGCTTTTATATTTAATCTATATCAGATACCTTGCTATCTTGAGGAGAGGGGAGAGGAAAAAGGGAGAAAAATTTGGAACACAAGGTTTTGTAAAAGTGAATGTTGGAAACTATCTTTGCATGTATTTGGAAAAGTAAAATGCTATTAAAAATTTAAAAAGCAAAAGAACAAAAAAATGTGCTTTAAAAAATTAGATTTATGATTTAATCAGTATAAGAAACTCCTGGTAAGGAAAGTCTCCTACCAATACAAAGTGGCACCTTTTTTGCAACTTAGTCTTCCTGACATTGAGGGGGGACTCTCTAGCCATCATGATATTATACCTTTCGTATGCATTACATAATGATTTTAATTTGTTTCTCTCGTTGCTTCCATTATTCTCTGTAATTCCAGTATTACTTTGTGTTGAGACCTAGATGACCAAAGAAAAAGTAAGGCTTAAATGTGGTGGTAGATATTTATTAGCTATATGAGATTGAATTTCTTCAAGTCTAAAGTGAAAATAGTACAACAAGTGATACACTTACTGGTAGAGCACTGGTCCTGAAGTCAGGAAGATTCATTGTCCTGAATTCAAATTGGGCCTCAAAAACTAGCTGGGTGACCCTAAGCAAGTCATTAATCCCATTTTCCTCAATTTCCTCATCTATTAAACGATCTATGCAAGGAAATTGCAAACCATTCTAGTATTTTTGCTAAGAAAATCCCAAAACAGTCATCACTAAAATGACCAACCAACAATATGTTATATATACTATTTATTTATATCCTAAATAATATGTGCTATATTATATAATATATAGTATATATATTATACATATATTATATACTGTGTAATAGTGTATTCTACATATATTATATATTATAATTATATATTAAATAACATATAATTGTATATATTAATAGCATATATATATCATATAGCATAATATACATCATATTATAAAATATAGCATAATTATAGTATATTATAAACCCCAATTATGGTTTTCTTGGCAATAGGGTAGTATGTCACATACTATAACATAATATGTATACATTGTATCATAATGTACACATGCAACTATAATACACAGTGTATTGTAACATGTTATATACTTATTATATTCTAAATTATAATAAAACATTTGATATCATATCACTATATACATATATATGCATGCACATTCACATATACACACATTTGTGGTATTTGATTCTACAGACATACAATGCTTGTTTATATTATAAACACGTGCTTTTCAAAACATCATTTGCTTATTCCAGAAAAAAATAAAAAAAGATAAAGAAGTTATTTCTCCCTGGTGTTTTGTCAGAGAGCTGTTTATCAGCGAGGGAACAAAACCTTGCAAAGAAAATCAACACAGATGCTATATCAAAACATATTGAGGGTTTCAGCAAACTGTAGAAACTAGCTGTGCATTTGTCAACATTTGGTGAAATTTTGCCCTTTTTTTTTCAGATGTAGAAATGAACATATTTTCCTCCAAATGCACTCATCCATCTCTTTGCAAAAGAAAACTTCTCTTAGTTATTGTGAAGGAGTTTAGGATATGCCTTTTATTAGCTGAAAAATTTTTGATCTTGTAGAATCTTGTAGCAACATCAAAACATTTAACAGCCCACAAAATTTTCCCATCGAAATTGTGTTCTAATTGATGGTTAGGTTGCCAGGCAACACTCCATTAAACCCAGAATGTAGCTGAAGTAGAATAGCAATGATGTTCTTCCCATTTCACTTAATTACTATTTATAATATTTTTTTTCACTGGGAAAAGTTCCTTTTAGCCATTCCATCCTTCTCCTAACTCAGATATTCTGAATCTGAGTCCATCGTGTATAGATTTCAAAGAATCTATGAACTTAGACAAGAGAAAAAATATATCTTTTCCCCAGTTTTTGTAGTTCTCTGTATTTAATTTTAATGTCTAAAAATCTTATTCTTCTGAGAAGAGAACTATGGACTTCACTCAACTGTCAAAGGGTAAGAAAGATTAAAAACTCCTGCCCGAGATAATATTTGTCAATTAAAGATTAACCCTTACTAAGAAATAGAAGACCCATTTGGAAGTTAGGGTAAAATTGATTCACAACTACTCTTTGACACATACTGACTGAGTGAGCCTGGGCAAGTCACTTAATCTCTTAGTATTGCCAGGCAGCATTCTAAGACTAAATATTTCAGAAAAGGTGCCAATCATGAAATTTCAGGTCTGACTAATAACCAAATGATCAATCAACAAACAAACATTATTAAGCATCTAATAAATAAGCAAGTAGGTCAATGAATAGATGAGTGAATAAATAAGTGAACAAATAAATGAATGAATAACAGAACCATAAATCTATGGTCCTTATGCTTAGCCCAGCAGAAATTGTAGCAGGGAATAGCCCAGATATATTTCCCAAAGCCATGGCTACATTTTAAAACGATGTTGACATATTTCCCAGCAGAATGAACGGGAAATTTATTCTACTCATCATATTCTTGCCCTAAATATCATTCACTCACTTCAGTCATGTCCTACTCTTTGTGACCCCATTTGGGGTTTTCTTGGCAAAGATACTAGAGTGTTTTGTCATTTTCTTCTCCAGCTTTTTTGACAGATGAAGGAACTGAGGCAAACAGGGTTTAAGGGTCTTACCTAAACTGATAAGTATCTAAAGCCAAATTTGAACTGATGAAATTTTTTTCTGACTCTAGATCCATTATTTTGACATCACTTAACTGCCATCTCCCTCAAAATATCTCCTACATAGGCAAGTCATTATTGATTTTTCACAATATTCTCTCCATTCATATAGCCATAATGCTCATTCATGCCTTCATTACCCCTCATTTAAAATATTGCAGTGGTCTTCTAATTTGGTTCCTTGCCTCAAGGGTTTCCTCACTCCAATTCATCTTCTCCTCAGCTGCTAAGGTGATTTTTTTCAAAAGCACAAAGACTTGACTGGGTCAGTCTCCTGTTCAATGAACTCTTGTGGCTACTTATTCTTTTCAGAATTAAGTATCCAATCCCTGCTTTTAAACTTGGCCCCTTCCTACCTTTACATTATTCTTTCTCTTTAATTTCCTTCACACAGTCTTGCTATATTAATCTACCTGAAGTTTCTTGAAAATCCAGAATGGATCAAAAGAACAGTTATCAAAGAAGTAGGTACTCAAAGCAAAAATTAGAAGGTGGAGAACCAAGATGGATAAGGTAAGTGTAAAGGTCTTGTTCATTGCCATATTGCAAAATGAATAGTTCCAGATAAAACAAAGCAGCTTCCTGTTTTTCCCTTATGTGCCTTGATTATACATACACAAATACACTATGTAAATATAATTAAAACAAATAATAACTAGCACTTTATAGCACTTTAAGTCTGTAAAACACTTTACAAAATATTATCATCACAATATCTCTGAGATATAGGTGATATTATCATTATTATTCTCATGTTATAGGTGAGAAAATTGGGGCAGATAGAAATTAAGTGACTTGCTCAGATTCACTTAGTAGATTTATTTGAACTCAGGCTTCTCTAGTACTATTACACTCCATATACTGCATTACCTAGATCAATACAAAGCAGTTAAATCCAGGTACCTTGGAAAGGAGAGCTCTAGCATTTGAGAGGATTAGAAAGAACTTCATGAAGAAAGTGTTTACAAGAAGGAAAGAAGGATTTTATGTGATGGAGATGAGGAGAGAATGCATTGAAGCATAAGGTTCAGTCAGTATTTGAATATCTTTTCTTTTTAAACAGGTGAGAAACATTATAGCTTTGGATCTTACTAATGTTACTAAGCAAACTTAGTAACTTTTTAGCAACTTTTAGCAAACTTTTTGTTGAAAGAAAAACATAAGAAACTTTGCTCCACCTTTGATGAATAATGATTTCTAAATTAATGGATTTTGAATCAATGTTTTTTTGTTGTTTTCAGGTTCTTTCTGGAAAACCAACTCTCTACCCCTCCCCTAAAAAAACCCAAAACATGTGATTGAAGTCAAATAATATGGTTAACAAAGAAGGCTGAAAATATAAAGATGTTTGATATTCACTTGCATTTAAAAAATGCAAATCAAAGTCCTAAAATGACTTTAAAGTCCTTCAATGAATATAGAAAGTTTCTGCAGAAATAGCATATACTCAAGAGTAATTTGAGATATCAGAGAATAGAAACTTGATTTAGGAAGTGAGAGTTTGACCTTGAATATTTTGAGTATAGAAAAATTTGTAAGAAAAGCAAGACAATTTTACATTATGATATGACCTTAAGTCATAGAATACTACAGTATCTAAAGAATTGATTAAGGCTCTTCCAAAGGTCAATAGAAAGGTACATGATAGGCATGAATAGGCTGAAAAACATTGAAGTAACATGTAATGAAGGAAAAGAAGTATAAATGATATCATCAAGAAAATGTGTACTTGTAAGATGAGAATGAGGTACAACCAACTGATGATCCACAAACTATATTAATATTCTTCTGTAGAAGTCATTGTGGTGCAGTGAGGGGGAAAACACAGCTTAGAATCATGAGACCTGGATTAAAATCCTATTTCTTCCTTTTACTACCTATATAAGTTGGGAACAAGTCACTTACCCTCTTTTGGTCTTAGTTGCCTCATCTATAAAATGAGGGTGTTGGACTAAATGTCCTCTGAGTTTCCTTCTAACTCCAGAGAAAGGCTCCCAACATGTTGGATGGACTTCCTCTAGAGAACTCATGAGAAGACATTTTTGAGATTTGCCTAGGCTAAGAAAGCATGAATGAGTTGTCATTACTATAGAGAGAAAGAAAACCTATTATGAAACATTAAAGAATCATTTGGGTAATTATGAAAATTAAATATCAATACAGAAATGTGGAAAGGTAAAATAAAAATTAATGCTGCATAAAACATTTTTAATTCTATTTGGATTATAATGAAAATTCAGAGTCTTCCCACACACACATAGAGATAGAAAGCATGAAATATATCATAAAGTCAGCAGGTTATCTCGGACACCCTTTGGTTTACCTTCCTTAAATGGCTTCTACAATTAATAAGATTAAATTTCTTAGAAGTTGAGATAATAACAAAAGTCCTTTTGCTTATAACTTTTATCCCAGGCAAAGAAAGAGACAAAACAGCATGGAATGATGAAGTAGTACCTGCATCGGTGATGAAAATTCACTCCTGATGATTACTTTCAAGAGTAATTTCTCCTGGGTAATCCATGGGCCTAGTTTTATAGTTCTCCAGGGTGATATCTAATGTAAATGAAGCTACTAAAAGTGGATTATCCTGGCAGGAAAATATTCAACCAATAACACAATAGGAACCGACCCAAAGCTTCCGGGAAAAATTCTGTAGAAAAAATGCTCTATTTTTTGAAATTTATTTTAATAGTATGCAATAAACTTTCTTTCCATTCCATTTCAATCAAGAAGCGCTGAGAAAAGTCCAGAAGGTGAAAAGAAATGAATAAATCCATTTAGATGAGATGGGAACCACACCAAGGAGTTTAGGTTTGAGTTGTGATTATGATAGGTGTCTTGGGATTCTAATATTACTTCCAGATAAGGGTTATAGTTAGTGAAAGGAGACTAGAAACTCCAAATATCCCTAGAATTTGAACTTAAGGTCAGGAAATATCACCTTTCAAAACTGAAATCAATAGCCAAGAGCAAAGTGAATGGAAAACATAGTGGATAAAACATTGAACAGAAAGTCTGGATGACCTGAGTTCAAATCCAGATTCAGATACTTTCTAGCTGTGTGACATTGGACAAGTCATTTAACCTGTCTGCTTCAGTTACTTTATTGGGTAATGAGGATGGTAATACCATCTCTCTGTTTTTATGAGGATCAAGTGACAAATTTATAAAGTGAATTACAAACTTTAAAGCAATATATAAATGCTAATTATTTGTATTATCATATTTATATGTTATTTCTCCTGATAGAATATAAATTCCTTGAGAATAGGGACTCTTTGATTTTTGTCTTTTTACTTAACAAAGGTTTGTTTATTGATTGATTATCTAATAGGCAAGGCCAGATCCTCTCATTTAAATCCTGAAAGCTAATAACAAAATTGAATTGAATTCATCATCATAGTTCATATTTATATAGTAGTTTAAGTTATTAAATCATTGAATATGTTAATGACAGATCCCACTGAATTTAGAAACTGAGTACTGCACCATGTTCAATCCTGGAGGAACTTGACCTTTTCTAAAAAAAGGGAGTAAAGCTCTTCTTGCTATATCTATCTTTTTATGTTCCCAGAACCCTCCTGTGGGGGAAAAAAAAATTAATTTTAAGTTTGATTAAAGCCTAGGGTCTCTCCAACAGGCTCCCTTATAGAAAGGTACTCAGTATAAAAATGGATCAGGTATAGGACAGCTATTTATTTCTTCCACACAAAAGAAATGCTTAAAACATGAAAGACTCATTGACAACAACCCAAAAGAAGATACTAAACCATGCCTTCTGTTGATTCTCCCAGGAAGTTGATATTTAAATCATTAAAATGGGAAAAGCTTTATGGAATTGTTTTACTATCAAGGCTTAAATCTTCTAGTAAGTCAGGAGATGGCTTGGACTCATCCTCCCAAATGGATGAATTTCCGGAAATTCATCTTGCTGCTATTTTTCAGGGAAATCTAGCAGCTCCCCCATTTGAAACTCATAAAGTTGCCATTAAGGCTAGAAATACAAAAAAGAAAAGACATTTATAGCTCTGAAATTCAGTCTCAGATTCATCTAGAAGCCATGCAGAATATATAAGCAGTCAGGGTCAAAAGACAAAGAAGGAAATCCTTCCCTCCTTCTTAAAGGAAGTCTGAGAGAGAACTGTCAAGTCCCCAGAGAAGAAAGAGGAAGAAGAAGAGAACATGTCTATTCTGTAAATGATTCTGACTGCTGAATGAGCCATCCTTTTTGGCAAAGGCACTTTCTAGTACTATTGGGGGAATCAAGGGACTACTAACTAGTGGTGTTCAGTTCAACTCCATAAACAATCCATGAGTGGTATTGTAATACATACAAATATTGCTCCAGGTGACCCTGAACATTTCCCTATGTGCCTGGTGCTATAGACATTATTTTCTCCTTTTATATATGAAAAATCTAAATATCAAAGGATTTAAGTAACTTGATTATAACAATGGCAGTATTTGAATGTAGTTTTTCCTGATCCAAAGTCTAATATTTTAATATGTTACACTGTTTCTGACCATTTCCTTAAAAAGACGGGGGAAAAAAAATCAACATTCTCTTTCTCCCTCTCCTCTCTCTCCACCTCTCTCTGGCTTAATAAATAGCTCTTTCCGCTTGTCTCTTTATGTGTGATTTTTCTTTATCTGTTTCTCTCTTTCTTTCTTTCCCTCCCTTTCTCTCTTTCTGTGTCCTGTCTTTCTCTTTTTTTGTGTCTGCCTTTCCCTGTCTTGTCTTTCTATCATTCTGTACCTGCTTATGTCTCTCCCCCTCTACCTTTCTTCCTTCCCCATCCTTTCTCTCCCTTTCTTCCTTTCTTCCTTCCTTCCCTCCTTCCTTTTTTCCTTCCTTCCTTCCTTCCTTTCTTCCTCCTTTTCTTTCTTTCTTCTCTTTCTTTCTTCTTTTTTCTTTCTTTCTTTCTTTCTTTCTTTCTTTCTTTCTTTCTTTCTTTCTTTCTTTCTTTCTTTCTTCCTCCTTTTCTTTCTTCCTTTCTTTCTTTCTTCTTTCTTTCTCTTTATTTTTTCCTTCCTTCCTCCCTTTCCTTCTCTTCCCCCCCCCTCTGACTCTGTCTCTGTCTCTCTGTCTTTCTCATTCTTCCAACCTCCCTCAAAAAATTGTTTTGAACTAATGAAGAGAAATCTGACCTCACCCACTGTGACCTTCACTGTCGCTTATTAAAGTTGGATTCACACCCACAGTTTGCTACACACCAGAAACTGCTGCTGCTTGGCTCTCTGTGGCTGTATTTCTCTTTGCTCCTTCACAGTTGGAGTGGTTTGCTAAAAGAAAATGTAAAGGATGTTTTATTGCCTTTGTCTTGGATGTGTGGATGACCTAAATCTGGATCCAAGTAGAAAAGACAAGGAAAGTCCCAGACTCAACTTGGGTTTTATTTGATAGACACTTTGCTACAGGCCCCTCAGTGTCAAAATAATAGCAACACTGCTGTGCTGGATTCTTGGAGAGAGATTTGAGATTAAAGTAACAAACCCCAGAAGAGCTTTGCTGATATTTCAGAAGTGTTGGTTGGTGGTATAAATCATGACCACATATAGATGCAGCTAGAGAAAGAAAGAAATAGAGCCAGAGCTGTTTGTTGCTCATTATTTTTCTATAGTAATATTTAACTCAATTCAACTCAACTCAAAATTGGGAAATATGTATAATTCACTTAATCAGAAAAACTGGATTCAAATCTCACTTCTGATGCTACTATCTGTGTGACCTTGAGGAAGCATTTACCTTTTGTGATTTCCAGTTTTCTCATCCATAAAATGAAAGGATTGCATTAAATATTCTCAAAAAATCTCTAGATGTATGATCCATTGAGCTAGATGTTCTATGTTAGTTGCTAGTGATATAAAGACAGGAATTTATAATCTACTGGACAGAAGGACACAAATAGCTGTGAGACAAGAAAGAATGAAAAAAAGAGCAAAGGAAAAGGAGAGGAGAGAGCAATTTCTTTCACTATAGGAAGTTGGCAATAAAGATTTTCTGGAGGTAGTAGCATCTGAGCTGGACTTTGCAGGAAGAGACAGATTTTGGCTGATGGAGATGAGTGGGGAAGAGAAAATCCTTTTCAAGCATGGGAAATTGTGTGAGGCAAAGATGAGAAAGGGAAAAAGAATAAGTATTTATATAGCACCAACCATGTGCCAACCACTATGATAAGAGCTTTTGAAAAATAGTACCTCTTTTGATTCTTACAATACTCTTCAAGGTAGGTGCTACTATTTCCCCCATTTTACAATTCAGCAAAAATGAGGTAAACAGAGGTTAAATGGTTGCCCAAGGTCACATAGTAAATAAGGATCTGAGAACAGATTTGAATTCAGATCTTTCTTACTCTATGCTCAGTGCTCTATCCATTGTACCACCAATTGCTTCATGGGGCAAGCAA
This sequence comes from Antechinus flavipes, assembly GCF_016432865.1. NCBI lineage: Eukaryota > Metazoa > Chordata > Mammalia > Dasyuromorphia > Dasyuridae > Antechinus > Antechinus flavipes. The sequence goes on from NC_067402.1 coordinate 265,482,550, forward strand.
TGGAAGGATGAAAATTGGAGATGAATAATAATTCAATTTGATCATAACACAAAGTAAGTGAAGGAGAGTATTATTGTTAGAAGAAAGATGAAAGTTAAGGTAGCCAAATGGACTGAAAAATAATGATTTCATTTTGACTGGAAGTGGAAGAGCACCCTAAGGACATTGATGCTCATTTGGAAAGAGTTTATAGGCAAGAAGAGGATTAGTAGACAAAGGGGAAATTGAATAAATATGTTTGAGATAAGAAAAGAGAGAGGGAATAAACAAAAGAAAGATAAATGGCATCTGGAGAATCTTAAACTTGAACCACAAGATGACAGGCCACTGTCAAATTTCAAAAGTAGAGAAAGCAACTTGGATAGAATATCAAGGAGAAAGAAGAAGTGCAACACTGGTGGAAATAAGAGTTCAGGCAAGAAGATGGTTGCAATACTTAGTGGAGAGATGATATGTTTGTGACCCATTATACAAATAGCAAAGCTGAGATACAAAGAAATTAATGATAAAAATTCACATTTATGTAGTGCTTTAAAATTTTCAAAATATTTTCTTTATCATTATCTTATGGGTTGTTATATTTTGGACCATATCTGTGATTTTACCCAGATAAGGAATTCCCAATAAAGAAATCCCTCCACTAATAGACAATGCAATTTGTATTTCTAAAGGTTTGCCTGAGATGAATGTCTCAGAGTTTAAGAGATTTACCCAGGATCATATAATCAGTGTGACCCTTCAACCCAAATATCCCTGACTGACACCAGCTCTTAAGTATAAATATTATCATCCCACTTCCTGATAAGGAAATCAAAATTCAGAGAGATGAATTAAATGATCCATCATCATACAACAATTCAATTATGAGGTGATTCCACATCAGCATCCCTTTCCTAGATGTCCATTCTCTTCCCTAACATGGCACATGATTAGCCAATAATCAGAAATGACCTGGGAACACAATAGTAGAATTCAAAGCTCTAGAGCCCATGTCTTAGCTCTTTCTTGATAGTGACTGAGAAGATTGAGGAGTCAGAAAGCCCTGAGTTCAAATTTTATCACAGATACTTATTAGCATTTGACCTTGATCAAGTCACTTATTTGCCTCAGTTTCCCCAAGTATAACTACGAATAATAATAGCACCTATTGTTGTTGTGAGGATCAAATGAGATAACAGATTAGCTTATTTTGCAAAACTGAAAGTTCTAGAGAAATGCTATCTAATGTTACTTTTACACATATTAAGGAAGAGAGAAAATAAGCTTTTATATAATGTCCATACTCTACGGTGTTGATTACTTTATGAATATTTGCTCATTTAATGTGCTCAATGATACTGGCAATGTAGATACCATTATTATCCTGATTTTATAGTTGATGAAACTGAGACAAACAGGGTTAAGTGACTTGGCCAGAGTAACATAATTAGTATCTGAGATAAGATTTGAACTCAGGTCTCCCTGACTCCAGTGCTCTTCTAATCTGGCCCAAAGTAGGTATCCCTCAATTCTTTCAATAGCTCCTATTCAAAACTCTACCTTCCCAGCACTATTCTATTTCTTCAATTTACCTCCTTCAAGAAGGTGAGTGTTGAGCTATATCTAGAAGGAAGCCAGGAATATGAAGGTCCATGTGAGGAAGGTAGATATTCCAAGCATAGGCAGCAACTTCCAGTGCAAAAGTTTGGAAGTGGGCAATATGGTATCACCTTTATCTGGGGTTACTTCTCCATAGATGGGTGCCAGACAGGGAGAGACGGAGACAGAGACAGAAAGCCAAGCCAAACAAAATGGAATCTAACAGAACAAAGGGACTTTTCCATGGTAGTTCCTGATTTAAGAATCTGACATATTCTAGCATGGAAACTTGAGCCTATTAGAACTGAGAAATCAGCTCCTTGAAGGCAGAGATTTGCCTTTTTTGACTTTGTATCCCCAGTGGGATAGAAGTAATCTTTGCTGGCGTTTTCCATAACATGACATAAATTTACACGTGCCTTCCTTTTTTCCTCTATGATAGGGATTAGTTTTTCCTAAAAGGAGAAAAAAACTGTCCACTGGACATTATTGTCTTTGCCTTCCCTGCAATTTCTTGGTCACTTAGGGGAATAAAAAATCATACACAGTTAGGGTCTGGGTCCCACCAACTTGATGAACTTCTGAAAAATATGTTAATTCCCACGTTCTTTTACTCTATCCCACCCTAATAACCAGAAGTTAAGGGAGATTAAGTCCAGGGAAACTAAATGAACATTGAATCCTTTGGCATATTCTTAATGGATCAGAACAAAATCAATTTATTTTCATTACTTTCCAATGACTTGTGAATGTTTTATTTCACATTGAAGCTGAACTAAGAGAATATTGATGTTGAAATGATTCCAACACCCAGTGTTGAGCACTAATAATATATAATAATAATAAGCACAATAAATGCTTATAAATTTTTGATCTCCTCATTGAAAAGATGTCAAAGATCAAAAGTGTCCTTGAACACATCCCTTTGAAGAGATGGCAAAGGTAATAGATGTTCTTGAAATGATAATTTTGAGGAGATGTCAAACATGATTGAATGGTTGATGTCAATTTGCATCAATTCATATCAAAGGTGATAGATTTAGATAAAGGAGGAACTTTTCAAAATCATCCACTTTAATTCCCTCTGTTTCTAGATGAGGATGCTAGGTTAAATGATATGCTAAAGTTACACCAATAATAGAGATAAGATTTGAACCTAATCCTCTGATCCCAAAACTAACACTCTTTACATATCCTTTTACTCCCAGGAGAATTTGTCAAAATTGTTCATTGAAGGCTGTTGCTGATGAAATTGAGGATGATAGTGATGTTGATGATGGTGATAACAATAACTATCCTATATATTGTATTTTAAGTTTGGCAAAACATATTATTTCATCAGATTCTCAAAGCAACCCTATCACACCCATTTTACAGAGGAACCCATGTATCCAAGTGGGGAAACATGAAATGAGGCTGAAATTAAATGACTTACTTGAGGTCACACAGACTACTTTTGGTGAGCAGTGCCATGGGTAGCCAGGCCCTTCAAGATTGGCAACATGAAAATAAATTTGACCATGTTTATGGGAAATTCCTAAAAATGCATAACTGAACACCTCTGTCCTGCTTAGTAGGAGATGAATCTGGAACTAGGACTGCTGATTTCTCTGACTGCCTAGAGTTTGCTTCCTTCAGAAGAAAGAAAATATGCTTTGCAAAGTAACTGGTCTCTCAGAGCTTTGGGCCAACTCTTGTCCCAACTGGGAGGTCTGTGGAGATCCATCTGCTTTGGGGTGTACAGTACAGGAAGTGACTTCGCCATCCTGAGATGCTAGCCATCTGGGATCCAGATGATAAGTTATATTGGGGTGAAAAAGCCATCAAAAGACAATGATCAGAAACAATACCAGGGCAGAGGAGGGATAATTTCCTCAAAGGGAATAAGATGGCCTCCAGATTGGATCTCCAGATCGAGCAAGAATAAACCTCAAAGGCCAGATTGTTTCTTTTAAGAGTATGTTTTTTGAAAGCCCCAAAATCGAAACTGTCGAGGTTAGGAGGAAATGGGTATGGGGCAGAGGTTCAGCTGCAAAGTCAGTACTAGATTGGGAGACAAAAAAAAAAAAAAAAATGTGATTTAGGAAGATATTGACTCTGTGACTCCCCCATAACCATAATACTTTAGTCTTTTGTAGCTGCCAGCAAATAGAACATTTTTGGCTTTGATCCCAAGCTGAAGTGTTGTTATAGCCCTGAGCCAGAAGCTCTTTTCTACCTCATGGTGCCAGTAATGATATGGGTTCAGATAATCTCTCTTTTATTGTCCCTTCTCCACTTCCCCTCTCATGCCCTTTGCCTATACCCGCCTTCAGATTCACATTCTGCCGATTTGTTGTAGCAGACTATACAAAGAGTCTTCTCACTAGTCAAGGAAATGCTCCTGGTGTGATTTTATTGCCTTTTTCCAGTTTATAATCTCACTTCTGTCATGGATCCCCCTTCAGTTATATCCTCCATAGAATCTCTCCAGACTGGATTTTTCCAGTTCCCTTCCATTCTCTATTAAAACCCAATTAAGGCAAAATTTCATCCACTGAAATGAATTCCAAAATTGGGGTCGGAGGTTCACATCTCACCCTTCATCTTATTTACCTATATAATTTTGGAAAGTCTCTTCCCTTTCTGCATTGTTTCATCATCTTTAAAATAAGAGGGTAGGATTAGGAGACTTCTGAGGTTCCTTTTAGATCTGAATCTGTTATTATATTCCTCCTCACATTTCCTCAAAACTCCACTTTGCAATCTACTAATATGATGAAATTATCCATGCTAATATAATAAAGGGTTAATACTACCTTCCCAAATTAGACAGATTCCTTTCATTTCATTTTTTTTCCAATTGATAATTTCTAATTAACAAAAAAAATATTTTTTCTCTCTTGCTTTACCTCATTGAAAGAGAAAAAAATTAAAAGAAAACAAAATTACATAACAAACATAGTTAGCAATTCCCACAAAACATTTCCCACAAATCAGTTGCATTTTACAGGAGAGTTCTAAAGATAACTCCTTATCCCAAAGATTCCAAAAGACAACATGGCAGAGTAGATAGATTGTTGGACTGGAAGACTAGATCTGGGTTCAGATCCCATCTCTAATATATGTCAACTTTGTAAATGTGCAAATCACTTAACTTCACAATAACTGTTTTATCAACTATATAAATGAGATAGAGTTGTTTTCCTCTGCAATTCCTTAATCTGTGCTTCTATGATGTAGAACAAGGGTTTTTGATCTCTTGTGGCATGGCCCCTTTTGATAGTTTAAGGAAACCAATGGACTCCTTCTCAGAATACTATTTTTAATGTACTTTTGAAAATTCGTATGATTTGGTGCTTGAGGCAGCGTGTGTTTAGAGGAAGAGAGGGAAAAGAGTAAAATGGGAGCTAGGGCCCTTCCACTTCCATTCAATCCTAAAAATAAAATCTGCTACTCCCTTGGAAAAAAAAAATTCATATGATTACAAGGAAATCGGTTATATTAAAAGACAGTTATCAAAATAATTTTTTAAAGTTCACCACTAGTTTACTAGGTCTAAAAGACCTAGGTTAAAGAAATTTGCTAGCTATGTGACATAAGACCCTAGTCTTATTTTTGTAATTTTAATTTTTGGTGTTATATACATATTAATATTTATATCAATAATATATATTTATACTATATATAACATTAGTTTTTGGTATTGTATACATATTAATATTTATATCAATAATATATATTTATACAATATATAGCATTAATTTTTGATATTACATATATATAATGTTTTTACTTTATGATGACAACAATGACAATGATGATGATGATGGTGATAAAGAAGAGAGTCTGATTGGAAAGGTTCTTTAAGTTCCTTGCTGACAAGATGCTGCAATTTATGACCTCCCTGAAAATGTAGAATGACCTCCAGATTAGAGAGCAGCAAGATGGCAGTCAAAAGAGTTGAGGTTTTTATTAACTTTGCCTACTTCACCCTACCTTCTCTGGCAGAGCCAATACTTACCTTCATGATTAGAAGGTTCCTTTGCTAATTTGTTATTTAGGATCTCTGCTACCAGAGTCAAGCATGCTGGCTCATTACTTCTTTGAACAGACCACATGCAATCCTGTCTCCATAGTCCAGTTTATGCCAGTCTCCATGAAAGTATGCTTTCCTACTTCTTCATTTCCCTAAGTTCCACCCTTACTGTGAAGTGTCCTTGACATTGTATGGGTTGTGATGACATATTTTCATAGTCATTTGGCTTAGCTAAGTCAACTTTTTTTGACTGTTTGAGTCATGGACACCCCAAATTTGGAATTCAAAGAGAACTTAAAGCCCATCCATTTCAATATCCTCATTTTATACATGAGTAAACTGAAGCTGGAAAAAAGTAAATGACTTAATCAAAGTCATAAGAAGAAAAAAATCAGTCTTTAAACTCAGGATATAAGATCACTGGACTATAGATCAAGACATAGAAGACATCTAGGGGTGCAACCTTTCATAGGATCATAGATTTAGGACTGGAAAGCACCTTAAGAGTCATGAAAGATAGCCCCCTTTTTAAAGATGAAGAAATCGAGGCCCTAAGAAGTAAAATAAACTGTTTGTTGTCAAATAGCTAATAAATGTCTAGGATGGAACTAGATCAGGTCTTTTTTTCATACAACCATAAATGACTTTAATTTTGTGGTCCCTCATTCTTGAAGAGGATCGTGACAACAGGGAAGTGATACCATGACATACAAGTAAGTTGAATTTAAGTGAGGGTGAGATGGAAGTCTTTCCTGATGCCCTCAAGTGTTGGTTCTCTCTCCCTTATCAAAATATCTTGTATTTGCTTAAATGTGTATATGTTGTATCTCCCCTAAAATGCTCCTTGAGGGCAGGAGTGTGTGTATACATGTACTTATACACACACATGTATTTTTCATTTATACATGTACATACACATATACACAAACATGTACAGCCATGTCTGTACATGCATGCATATATATGTGTGTATTTGAGTGGAGAGGGGTTCCATCTAAGTGGTCACCACCACTAGCACTGGATCTTGCAGATATTAGATGTTTGATAAATATTTGTTGAATTATTGGATTCAATCTATTCTATGTTGGCTGATATTTCAGAGACTCTGAACTCAGAGGACAGGGATATATTAGGTCTTCTTGTGAATGTTTGGAATCAGATAGAATTGCACACACAGCATCTTAGGGTCATTGCCAGCTCTATTACTCTAATAAGGGAGAGTGTTGGGTCTCACTCCCACAGAACTTCAGAATGGGTGATTGCCTGCTTTGGAAACTCTAACAGATCTTATTTTTAATTATCTGTCTCAGGTCTCCTGAAATGAGGCCATTATATTCCTTTTTTTTTTTTCTTTTTCTTTCTTTCTTTCTTTTTCTTTTTTTGAAACTCCCTTGTTTTCCAGGAAGAGATCGGATGTCCAAATGACCTCTCCAATGCCCAGGAACCAAGTCCACAAGTGGAAAGTCCAGCATCGAAATGGTAAATACGCTTGGGGGAATCACTTCCAGGATTGCACAAATGTTTTCTCTTGGGAAACTATGAGCAACATTAACACAGCTTCCCCTAAAGATGGCTTGATAGATTTGTCTTCCTTGTTGTTCAGTCGACTCAGAAACTCCCTTTGTCCTTCATCTATTATCTTGAGATCAATCAAGTTGTTGCAGATATTTTTAGTGTCTGTGATTCTGGAACCAACTTATCTAAACAATGAGAAATCCTTCAGAGAAATGCTTCAAGGGACATAACTTCTGGAAAAAGCAAATAATTATTCTATCTCTGACATTTAAGAGCCTGGTTTCCCTCTAAGTCATTTCTGGAAATTCAGTGTTGTGCTAAATGCATCTTCTTCTTCCTCTCTCTTCTTCCTTTTTTTTTTTTTTTTTTTTTGTCTTTATCCAAAAGTTTGAGTCCAGTTCTTTCTTTACACGCTGTCTTAATAATACTATATGCCCACAGGATTATATCATTTACAACTTCTTTATATCATCTTTGGAAAGTCCTGAACTATTGATAATGCAAAAACTAGTCATCATCCTCCATCCATCTATGGCAATCAGTGATATGCTGGCAAATGTTTAATAACAGCTCTCTAGTGTATGCAGGGCACATTTTTAAGTAATTTGTATTATTAGTATTTCCCCTACCACTTTATTAAGTCTAGACAATTAACAAGCAATAAACCAAACTCTGATACATAGGATTTGGCAATTTTCTAGATAAAAAAGCTCATACTGAAAATTAAACAGTTAACTCTCAGAAGCCAATATTAACTGGCTCCAGAACTCTTCCATATGTGACCCAACCATTAGGGATTATCATGATGGAATCTGGGTCAAAAATCAATATACTTCTAAAGAGAGAATCATCTATGTTTCTTTTTCATCTCCAGAGACAACTCTATTCCTTGGTGAGATGTAAGATCCCCTAGCTTGACTATCTTTGCCCTATGCTCCTTAGACTCTCAGCATGGATATAATCCAAAGACTTCAAAGCCTTTCTACCTGTTCCTCTGCTGCATCCTTTGGACTTCTGGGGAAGTTTCCATTCACTTATATCTTACATCCCCCAAATGGAGCATAAGCTCCTTGAGAGCAGAGGCTAACTTTTACTACTTGTATCCCCAGTCCTTAGCACAAAGATTAGCATATAGTAAGTGGCCACAGCAACCTGCCTTAGAGATCATCTCTTACATCTACTATAACACAGCTGATCTCCTTTACAGGAAACAATTTTGTTGTTCTTGGAACAACACTTATTCTTTCATGGATGATTTTCTTATAACGGTAACTGAAATACAAAGCCAAATATGGCATCCAGGGCCCCATCATTAACTATTTGAAAGCATTTTGTGTCCCACCCAGTGTTAATCATGGGATGTAGGAGGCATATAATAAACATTTGTCCACTTACTGAAATGAGAAGCAAGATCTTAGAATTGGGCTGCTACTCATACATATGAGTATTTTTCATACTTATTTTTATAGAATTTATACTACATATAAGTATACTTACATATTTCATCTAGTTCTGTTCATCGCATTCATAGCCTCTTGGCTGTTATCAATCCAGAATTGATCCAAAGAATTAGTCATCTGTGCTATATTCTTTTCTGAGTTCATTTGTTCATTTGTTAAATTTGTTAAAAAAAAATTGGTATAGATTCCAGTTACTGAATTTCTGGTGTCTTGTTCTTCTGATCTTTGAAATCCACAAGTTTATAGTTAGCTCTAATATCCCTTCACCAAAGAGGAGGGAAAATAGACATGGTAAGAAGAATCATAAATCCATGTGTTCAGAGGCCATATTAGCACAGATGGAGAAAGCCTCACTCCCCATGCTTATAGTGTATCTTCCCTCAACTGCCCCCAGGAAAGAGAGAGTTATATTTTACATAACATAATTTATTTAGCCATTCTCCACTTGATGGACATCCTTAGTTTCCAGTTCCTTGCTAAATCAAAATATGTTGCTATAAATATTTTTGTACATTATGTGTGTGTGTGTGTATTCATATCCCTTCCCCCCCCCCCTTTTTTTGATCCCTTTGAGGTATATGTCCATTATTTATATTGTTGGGTCAAAGAATATGCATAGTAAAGTGATTTTTTGATTATAATTCCAAATTGCTTTCCTGAAGGTTTGGACCAATTCCCTTCTCCAACAACAGTAAATTAGTGAATCTGTTTTCCCACAATCCATCTAACAATGGCTTCTCCCCCATCTCCTTTTTAATATCTTAGTCAGATGTGCACAAGAAGGAATCCCAGAGTTGTTTTTATTTCTATTTTCTTATTATTAGTGATCTGTAGTATACTTTCACATTGTTATTGATAACTTGCTTTTCTTTTGAAAGCTGGCTGACTTTGTATCTTTTGATGATTTGTCTATTGGGGAAATTTCTCTTTTTCTTATATATAGGGTGTCCCAAAAGTCTTAAAACAGTTTTATTTGTATCAAGTGAATTTGTAACAATTTCTCCAGTTCCCTTTATGATCATATATTTAGTGGATACTTCCTTTAAATAACATTACAGCCACTTTTGATAGTCCCAATTCATTACTCTTTATTGAAACCAAGACAGTGCCTGGTATAAAAAGGATGAAAGAATCATCAAAGTCTTAACCCCAAAGATCAGGCTTTATGTCACCTGCACTAAACCCAGACATCCTCTATCCTGATAGCTACTCCACTGTTATCTCATATTTCTCTTTTCTTTCATAGTCAAACTTCATGAAAAGAATCCTCTACATTCATTACTTCTATGTCCCCATCTCTCTTCCTGATCCTTGGCTTTTGATCCTTATCCCTACTAAAATGAGATCTTTCTTGTCTTCCTACACTATTGATGGTCCCTATCCCATGGATATTATCTCATCCCTTGACTGTTATGACTTTGTCCTCTCACAATATGTTTCCTATTTGTTTGATCACTCCTCCTCAGGTTCCTTCAATGGATCAAAATCCATATACTATCTCCTAAACATGAATATGCCCCAAACAGACATCTGTCCTGGGCTCTATTATTTTCTATAGGTCCTCTCTCTTGGCTATCAGTTTTCATATCTTATTGAATCTACTTCAGTAGCATCTTTTTTTTAAAATCTATAACCATATCTCTATACATATAGCCAATATCCTATTTTATATCTTCATCACCTCTTGCCTAATCTATTGCAATAGATGCCTTTTTCCACATTTTCCTCAGCACTTTCTTTTCTTAGAATCCCAACTTTCTTATAAAGGTCAATTCAAATGCTGCTTACTAAATGAAACATTTCCTCATTTCCATAAATATAAATGCCTGCAAAAACTATGTATTTGATTTATCTGGCAGCTATCTGATGTAATGAATGGAGGAGTTCTGAAAGTAGGAAAAGGAAAAACTGAATTCAAATCCTACCTCAGACATGTGCTAGCTATGTGGTTTTTGACAAATCACTCAACCTTATAGTATCAAATTTTCTGGAAATATGGATAAGTCTGACTCTTCACATGGTTGTTTTGAAGATCAAATGATGTGTATAAAGTTTTGTGTGTAAAGTTATGTACTGTGAAAAATGTTGAAAAGTTGGGTTGCAAGCTTTGAAGTAGTATGGGATCTGGATAGTGGGTACCACTGACCAAGAGGTTTTCAGAATGTGAGAGGTTAAGGAAGATTAGGATTCACAGAACAATTAAGTGCACGTATAGGAAAGATTGCAACCCAGATAAAATGAACCAGTCCCTTCTCTGAAGGGAGGAGCTGCATCACAGGAGCAAATATAAAGGTTCCCCATTTTCTATACTCAGTACACTCCCTCTTTCCGAAGAGAAAGAGGTCCTGCTTCTGGCCAGAAATGTTAAGGCGATTCCTTAAGATTCTTCTTTAGTAAATTTTCCTTGATATCTGATTTTCAGTGTCAAGAGTGTTATTTTTAATAATATAAACTTTAAAACATTAGACAAACACTAGCTATTATTAGTAGTATGTGCTTTGTATATGAATAGAGCAGCTAGGTGGTAAAGTGGATAGACCATCGGCCCTTGATGTCAGGACATTGTAGTTCAAATCCAGCCTCAGATACTAACTGTATGAATCTAGACAAGTCATTTAACCAATTTTGCCTCTATAAAATGAACTGGAAAAAAGATAGGAGTAATTTGATCTGGTGCCCAAAGGTGGACAAAGTTCCTAAGAAGTTATCATCAACAAGAAAGATGACAGGAAAAGTTCTGTAACAGAATTCAAAATTAATAAGGGGAAAGACAATTCAGAAAAATCACAAGAGTCATCTTTGACTACTCTCTCTCCCTCACCAGAATTGATGACCAATATTGGTAACCAAATTGATAGCCAATCAGAACTATTATCTTCTGTTTTTGTTTCTTCTCCATTCATGCATTCCCAATTCAGGCACTTTTTATTGGAACTATTTCAATAGCCTCCTAATTATAGCCCCAACATTCAGTCTTTTTGTTGTCTAATCCATACTCTGTAAATTGTTATTCCTAAAACATAGGCCTAACAATTCCACTGCCTAATTCAAGAATCTTCCTACTGTTTCTAAAATAATCACAAACTATTTTTTTTAAGCATTTAAACTTCTTAAAAATCTGGCTTCAGTCTAATTTCCCAAATTGATTTTATATTATTTCTTCTCACTCTACATTCCAGCTAAACTGTTCTAATTGTGGTTCTTGGTTCAGAGGTGACTTCCTTTAGTGAGTGACAATAGCTTAAGTACTTATGGTGACATTTCCATATTCCAATTGGGTCTTATGCAAATGAGTGACTGAATTGTGAAGCTCTCTGTGCCCTGGGGTGAATTCATTGTTTTACTCTTTTTCCACATACAAGTGAGTTATTCAAGCCTCACAATCTTTTTAAGATGTAGAATGATCCCTTTGCATCTGAAAGGACTTCTCCTTTACATTTCCTGGCTCTCTCAAACCCTTAGGACCTAGACAGATCACACCCTTAAAATGAAAGGCTGGTGGTGATTAGAATTTTTGTATTTTAGAATGGGAAGAGTCCTTGGTGTTCAACCATTTCACTGTTTACCGATGAAGAAAGTAAAATGATGTGCCCCAGAAAATCTGATCTGGTAAGATCATAGATGCAAAGACTTAGGATTGGAAGGGACCTTGTAAATTACTGTAATTCAAACCTCTCCTCATTTTACAAAGACAATTGTTAGTAGCAGAGTACAGTTTTCACTACAGGTAGAGTAACCTTCCTTTTGTCTCTTGAGTGGACCAAGGGCAAACCATGGCCCAACTATATTGACTCTGAAACAAGGTCAATTGAACATGCTGTACCAGACACCTCCACTCTCATTATTTATTAAAGGCTCTTCTGTGCTCATTAGCAGAAGACATAGACTTAGTGAGAAAGGATGCATTTCTTCACACACTGCAGAGCCAGGGATAATATAACACCAATATTACAGAGAAAGGTCAGACAATAGCTAGATATGACAGGCAGAGCTCTCATAAAATACAATGAAAATCCTGTAGGTCTCACAACTAGGGAAATTCTGTTTGGAAATTCAAGATCATAGTGATGGGGTGAATAAGGCTCCAGCAAAAGACCAGGTTCTTGGTAGGCCAGAGATAGGGGTGTTGACAAAAGAGAGCTTTTGTTGAATTGATGGGCCATAGTTCAATTCTCACAGTTACTATATACAATCAGGAGAACAAGCTATAGATCAGCCCATGAGGTTATTATTTTCTAGGGCTATCTGAAGAGTGAATTGACAGGATTATCTTGTTTTTAAGTGGCTTTTTGTTGCACTGGGCCCTTGTAATAATTGTATACAATACAATGCTATGAATGTCAGATGTCAACTTCCATGTGATTCCTTAACTATATATTTCCCCTCTTTCCCTTTGTAAATGGGAAGTTCTCTGGGAACTTTTCCAACCTTATGGCAATCAGGTCATACCCACCTTCCTGCTTGTAAATTGTAATTTCATTAGGAACTTAGCCCACTGTATGGCATCTTCCCCTTTGTTATGCTACTTGCCCTATTATTAATTAAGATTTTCACTAGGGAACTTTGCTCACCATTTTGCCATCTTTCCCCTTGTTAATTGAGAGTTCCTTAGGAACTTTGCCCACTTAGTAAGCATCATAATAAAATCTTTTGCCCCTCGTCTCAAAGTTGACTTGAACCTGTGACTTCTTTACAAATGACTCCGTGCATTCTAAACTTCTTGAACCCCATCAACAGGTTTTTGTTAAGAATGTGGTAGAGGGAAGGGATTTCTGGTTGTACTACAAAGATGATTCTATGGAAAGAGCCAAGAATAGGAAACTTGAGCAGAACTTGATGTAATAGTTCCATGGGTCCATTGGAGCTCATCAACAGATGCTTAAGAGAATACATATAGTCCACGCTTTTCATTCCCTACTCCCCCTCACCTCCCTGACATGTCTGTCTTCTACTGGTCTGACTTTGGGTACTGTGTTTCTATCTTGTCCCTGCCTTGTGTTCTCTCACTCTCTGTCCCTGTCCCCAACTTGTTCCTATGCAGGTCAATCCCTCCAAGACACAGACTCCTTCCTGCTTCCCTAGTTCCCCAAATCCATCAATTTGCATTTTAAAATCTCTTTAAGTAGAGATCCACTTAAAGGGAGAAGTGACTTGAATTGATCAGGCTTCTTAAACTTTTTCTACTCTCAATCCCTTTTCACCCAAGAAATTTTTACATGATCCCAGGTATACATATAAGTATATAAATAGGTATACAAATCAAACATTTACTGACAAAAATAATCATAATTTTGCAACCCCCAGATTTAGTTAAGAGATTTCATATGGGGTCATGAGCCACAGTTTAAGAATGTGAGATTGTGACAAAGGATTGAATGGGCTGAAATCCCTTCCAATTTTCATAAATTGTACTGCACCTCTAGATTCTGAATCTACAGGTGAAAGACACCGAAGTTAAAGATTGAAATTTAAATCTTCTCTCATTCACTATGTGTCTCTAAGCAAGTCACTTAATTTTCAAAGTTTCAGTTTGGAGTTTTTTCTTTAAAATGAGGATTTGATAGTATTTATCTTATAAGGTTGTTGAGAGGATCAAATGAGATAATTTAGGTAAAGTGATTTGCTAAACTTAAAGATGTATTGAAGTGTTAATGATAATGAAAATGAGTCAGTAAATTCAATTAAATAAGCATTTATTAAGCATCTCCTACGTTCTGGGTACCATGCTTAGCACTGATGATGATGGTGGTGGTATTTATGATAGTGGGGATGATGGTAGTGGTGATAATAATATTGATGATGATGACATGGATTACTTCAAACATAACTTTTGCTCAAAAAGATTCAAAATCATGCAAACTCTAAATCAGCTCATTCTGTCCCTATTGTCAGGAATAATGTAAATGCTAAAACAAGCCAAACCTATTCTTATTATTAACCATAAACACCCACAAAAGGAGATCAATTTCCCTAGATTCTCTTGTTAGTCTCAACTGGATCATTACACATCTTGTCATTCACTATGCAACTACTCAAGTAGATCCAGCTCATGTGAATTTGTTCTGATTAAGTCCTCCTTAGCTCCTCCCAATTTCTGCCCAAATCCTCCCAAATTTTATTTTATTTTATTATTATTTTTTAAATAACTTTTTATTGATAGAACCCATGCCAGGGTAATTTTTTACAACATTATCCCTTGCACTCATTTCTGTTCCAATTTTTTTCCCCTCCCTCCCTCCACCCCCTCCCCCAGATGGCAAGCAGTCCTTTACATGTTGAATAGGTTACAGTATATCCTAGATACAATATATGTGTGCAGAACTGAACAGTTTTCTTGTTGCACAGGGAGAATTGGATTTAGAAGGTATAAATAACCCGGGAAGAAAAACAAAAATGTGAGCAGTTTATATTCATTTCCCAGTGTTCTTTCTTTGGGTGTAGCTGCTTCTGTCCATCTTTGATCAATTAAAGCTCTCTTTATCGAAGAGATCCACTTCCATCAGAATACATCCTCAAACAGTATCATTGTTGAGGTATATAATGATCTCCTGGTTCTGCTCGTTTCACTTAGCATCAGTTCATGTAAGTCTCGCCAGTCCTCTCTGTATTCATCCTGCTGGTCATTCCTTATAGAACAATAATATTCCATAACGTTCATATACCACAATTTACTCAACCATTCTCCAATTGATGGACATCCTTTCATTTTCCAGCTTCTAGCCACTACAAACAGGGCTGCCACAAACATTTTGGCACATACAGGTCCCTTTCCTTTCTTTAGTATCTCTTTGGGGTATAAGCCCAGTAGAAACACTGTTGGATCAAAGGGTATGCACAGTTTGATAACTTTTTGAGCATAGTTCCAAATTGCTCTCCAGAATGGCTGGATATGTTCACAATTCCACCAACAATGTATCAGTGTCCCTACCCAAATTTTATAAATCCCAATCTTACTCCCCTCCTTCTCCCTCAGGGCTTTTAAAAGTCATTCCTTGCAAAAGCATGTTGTAAAAATCATTTTTGGATTTTGTCTGTGTTCTCACATAAATAAAAAGTGTCTTCTGGCTATGAGAATGTCATTGTGATTTCATCACATGCACATCCAAACAATATTTTTATTCTACATCAATATTATCATGGTACAGTAAGAATGAGTGCTAGGTTTAGAGTCAGGAGAGGTAGAGGTTTATATCTTACCTCTCACATTTAAAAGAAACTTATGCATAAAAAGGAGCCAATTGGGTACAGCATCTAGAACACAAGACTTGAAATTAAGACTTGAGTTTAAATGCTACCTCCAACACTTATTCAATGAGTAACTCTGGACAAGTCACTTAATCTCTGCCTCAGTTTGTTCATCTGACAAAATGGGAATAACAGTAGTAATTATCCTCCCAGGGTTGTTAGGAGGATAAAATGAGCCAAAATTTGTAAAAGATTTCACAAGCCATGATAACCTTGAAACTGGTACTGGAGGTGAAATGTTGCAGCCAACCATACTGATATGGGTTCAACTCCCAAGTCTTGAAATGGAGACAAACAACACAGAACAGAAACAAATAAAACCAAATCCATTTCTCAAAGCTAAGGTAAAAGAGAGGTAATTAAGAGAAGGCAAGCCCTCCCCTTTCAATGATTCAGTTTATGGAGTCCACATTGGGAAGTAGGAATCACTGGTGGGAGTCCAGCCAAAAATTGGTTGGAAAAGGTGGAACTAGGTGGAGCACAGACCCTGGAGTCAGAGGGATCTGAATTCAAATTCAGCCTCAGATACTGTGTGACCCTGATTGCCGGCCCTCCACTCCAAAAACAAGACAAACAAACAAACCAAAAACCCAAGATGGTGGAAAAGAGAGTTTCTAGTTTTAAAGATGCATTTAACAAATCAAAGAAGGCTATATAAATCCTGTTGGGTAGATACTTCAAAACTTGTTATGTATATTTTCCAAAAATTTGAAACAGAAAGAATTGTTGTGCCACAATTCCCTTTTATTGTCCTGCCTCAGTTTCCCAAATTATTCTGTCCAGTTTCCCTAATGATCCTGCCTCAGTTTCCCTAAATTGTCTTGCCTCAGTTTCCCTGAATTGTTCTGCCTTAGTTCTTTGAATTGTTCTGCCTTAATCTCCCTAGTTGCAACCCCCCTCCTGATCATTAGGATTGATATAAATTAGGGCTAGGTACTCTAAGGTTATAAATTGTAAATGGGTAAACTCAAGGTAAGGGGGAGGCTCAGACTTCCTGGCTCCTAACTCCTCCTGAATCATTAAAAATGTACAATCCTCATTCCTTACCCTGTCAGTACTGGATTGATAGTCCATTCCTGCTCTCAATGCTCAGACTTCACCCCTGCCTCAATCTACCCTGATCTCTTGGATCCACTTATATATATTTCAGGGGAACCCTCACATTGGCTGCTGGATGCTTTGAGACATCAGCCCTGGAGGCAACATGCCTCCAGCACAATCTCTCCCTCCCAAATAAAATATTAAAAACTCTCTAATCTTTATCTTGCCTCCATTTCTCCAGCATTACAGAATGACTTATCCAGGGCCTCATAGATAAATATCAGAATCTGAATTCACATCTAGGTCTCTTCTGACCTCATGTCTAAGATTATTTTGAAACCTATTGTTTAGGACAGCATTTTTACCAAATAACTAGATGGTTGAAAAGATCCACTCAGGGGCAACCCATTACTTGTTCAGAGAGTCCATTTCATTTTGAAGTAAGTCTAATTCTTAGGAAGATAAGCTTAATGTAGAATCAAATTCTATCTGTTTAATGTACATTCATTCTTCTTTGTTCTCCCCTTTGGGGCCGAGCAGAATAACTTCACCCCCTTTGAAAAACATTATCATGCTCCCACATAGGGTAGCCAATTTGATTGATGGCAATTAGTTCAACTATGGAAATTATTTCATCACTACACTTAGGAAAACAAACAAACAAACAAAAACAAAGTGTTCATTCACAGTGAAGCAAACAAGGTATCTGAAAGCTGTTTTAGAAGTTGAACTCTGGAAAACTCCCTTTCATATTTGGAGAAAACAAAAAGGATGTCAAAGACAATGGGCTAATTAAATATTTTATAGGATAACACTAACTCCTCTATGAGATATTCATTACTCTAATTGCTTTCATGATTTTCTCAAATCATCCCCTTATGCCTGGAATATACTCACACTCCCTTAGCATTTCTGCCTCTCAAAATCCCCCTCCTTTCAAAGCTCAGTTTTCTTTTCGTCCGTGAATACTTTACTAATCCCCAAGTTGTTGGTACTTTTTCCTTCCTTGAATTGTCTTGCATTTAATTGTTCATGAATATTCCATATTAGCCAGTAGAAAGTAGGCTGCGTGAAAGCAGGAGTGAATTTATTCTTGACTTTGTATTTTCCATGACTAACACAGTGCTTTGTTTCTTTTCACATATTCTATGTTCTAAATAAACAGGTTTTCTTGCTTTTCCTCACATTTGACATTCAATCTCTAGACTCAATAATTTGAAAGTATCTCTCTCTCTCTCTCTCTCTCTCTCTCTCTCTCTCTCTCTCTCTCTCTCTCTCTTTCTCTCTCTCTTTCTCTCTCTCTTTCTCTCTCTCTCTTCTCTCTCTCTCTTTCTGTCTCTCTCTCTCTCTCTCTCTCTCTCTCTCTCTCTCTCTCTCTCTTTCTGTCTCTCTCTCTCTTTCTCTCTCTCTCTTTCTCTCTCTCTCCCCCAATTGAATTCCATTTTCTAGAAAATTCAACTAATGGTAGATGCTTATCAGTTGGAGAATAGCTGGATAAGTCATGGTATATGAATGTAATAGAAATGTTATTGTTCTATAAGACATGATCAACAGGATGATTTTAGAGAGGTCTGGAGAGACTTACATGAACTGATGCTAAATGACGTGAGTAAAGCCAAGAAAACATTGTATAAGATTATATGATGATCAATTGTGAGGGATGTGGCTTTTTTCAACAAGGAGGTGTTTCAGGAAAATTCCAAGAGACTTGTGATGGAGAGAGCCAACTATACCCAGAGAGAGGACTATTAGGACTCAATGTGGATTGTAACATACTTTTTTACCTTTTTGTTGTTGTTGTTATTCTTTGCTTGCTTATCTTTTTTCTTTTCCCCCCTTTGATCTGATTTTTCTTGTGCAGCATGATAAATGTGGAAATATGTTAGAAGAACATGTTTAACTTATATTAGATTACCTGCTGTCTAGGGAAAGAGGGAAGTGAAGAGGGAGGGGAAAAATTTAAAACACATCAGGGTTTGCTAGGGTTAATATTGAAAACTATCGTTGCATGTATTTTGAAAAATAAAAAGCTATTATTATTTTTTAAAAAGGAAAGAAAATTCAACTTATGTTGCTTCCTACTTAAGGTTTTTCCAGATCCTTCCTGTCTACTAGGTCCTTCCTCAAGATATGTGATAATCTCAGCAGATGGACTTAATTGGGTAGAGGGTAACATACAGACCTCAAATAGATCAATGAGTTAAGGGGACATCTACTTCAAGTGAAGACTTGTTCAAAAGCGCATTTTTGTTCCAATGATCATGATAGCAATTCAAGCAGGTGCTTTGGAGCACTTAGAGCTCAGTTGGACATGCAAGATGCCAAGGTCATCCACTGCATTACTTCTGGTCATTGCCAATTCTCTTGACTTTTGAATTGCCATTGAAGTTTAATGACTCAAATAGAGTGAGGCTGAGGACTTTGTGCAGTCCTGCCATTCATACTCAAGACATCACCTTCTGGTATTATTGGTCGTCTCTGAAAATAAAGAACAAACAATTACAATGACCAAGATGTTTATATATATATATTGATCTTGATCACTCACTCAATGAGCAAGTATTTATTAAGCACCTAATATGTGCTAGCCACTATGAGATAGGGGTAAAGAGATGTTTTGTTCCAGGCTTGCTGTCTCCCTCTACAGAATTTAAAGACTTCATGGATAGGAGCCCAACATAATTCTTAACAAATGGTACGTACTTAATTTGTGTGAATTGACTGATTGATTGGTTAACTTTAGGACTCAAACCCAGGGTAATCTTAGTGCTTTCCTTCTGTTGATATTCTCTAATTTATACTTTTTATATCATGTTTATACTTAATTTTTTTGTTTTTTTGTTTTTTGTTTTTTGTTTTTTGCATGCTGTCTTCCCCATTAGACTTGTGAGCTCTTCAAGGGCAGGAATTGTCCTTTGCCTTTCTTTACAATCTCAAACTTTAGAAAAATGACCAGCATTTGGTAGTGCTTTAATAAATGCTAGTTGACTATGCGAGTCCAAATTCAGCCTTCTTTCCATTATACCATTCTATTTAAATTCTCTAGACCTCAGTTTTTTTATCTACAAAAGGGAGACTATACTATTCAGGAGGTCCTCAAACTACGGCCGTGGGCCAGATGCAGCAGCTGAGGACGATTATCCCATTCACCCAGGGCTATGAAGTTTCTTTATTTAAAGGCCCACAAAACAAAGGTTTTGTTTTTACTATAGTCCGGCCCTCCAACAGAACTGGCCCCCTATTTAAAAAGTTTGAGGACCCTTGATCTATATTATCTGGACTGCCTACCTCATCTATACAATGTTGAGGTCAGCCTTGATGAGTTCTAAGGTCCTTTCAGAATTGGTTATTCCAAGACTCTTATAACTCTGGGATATTAAAAGAGAAAGAGCCTTTGGTAGTGGGTTGTGGTGTGCCGTGGTGGAGACAATTAAAAGACACTGATAAAATTAGGGAGTCAACAAAATATGAAAGGTTATTTAGAATGTAAGGCAATAGAGATTCCCTGGGTTTGGAGCTAGAGAACTTGAAATTGAATCTCCCTCTGCCTGCACTCATTACATACTGGTTGTGCGGGCCAAGAGAAGTTGTAATGCCGGAGAAACTGAGGCAGGAGAGAGATTAGAGAGTTTTAATATTTTATTAATGGGAGAGTAAGATTGACTGGACAGAATTCTTGTCTCAAATTATCCAGTCAGACAGAGATAAGGATATACTGGGACCAAGGAATCCATGTTGGTCCCAGGGCTGGAGGAGACTGTCATCCCAAAGAATCCAGCGTCCAGCATACAGCTGACAGCCGACAGCCTCCAGCAATGAATGGAGGAACCCCAACTTCTTAAATACCTTTTCTCTAAACAAAGGAAGGGGTAAGAAGCAGGGAAAATCTCTATCAAGATGGGGGAGGCCACAAATTCTAAGAACCCAGAGACAGGATGTCTGAATACAAAGAAATAAAGATATCAATGAGATATCTTGGAATATTTTAGAGGGATATTGTAAATCCTTGAGGACAGAAAAGAGTCAGGAGGTCTACTCTCTTGTTTATCTTGCTAATTTATAACCTGAGAGCAAATAATCCTCGTTTTACTGGGTCAGAGGGGGATTTACAATTAAAGAGATTGAGACAGAACAGTTAAGGAAACTGAGACAAGGGAAACTCATCCAGGGAAACTGAGTCAGGACAGTTAAAGAGAACCGTGGCATAACAAAGTAACCTCTTTGGGCCTCAGTTTCCCCATTTGTAAAATTCAGAAGTTAGTCTCAAAGACCTCCAAGGTGCTTTTAGCTCTAAGTTCTATAATCCTAGGAGTTAGTTACTGCTCTTTGGGTCTTGTTTGTTGCAGAGTTAGACTAAATGATTCCTAAGCTTTCCAGTTCTAATTCCTATGGTCATTGTGTGGAAAGCATTTTTAGAAACCTTTAAGTGCTATTTTTAAAGAATAGGCTGTTAGGATGTTAGCACATCAAAGTGGTATTTTCCTGAACCTGGCAAAGTGATAAGTTTTGCTTGCATTTATGTTTTCTTTCTAAATACTAATTATTTTGAAAGGATTTTTTGATTTGTGAAAAGGCCCTATTTAGAACAGGGTAGGCATGAGTTTTTAATAGTAATAATGTCTTACATATCTATTTAAAGTTTTTAAAGCCCTATCATCAACTTTCTCTCCCTAAGCCCTCACAATAACCTTGTAACAATTGACTCACAGATCTCAAGAGGGAAGCAAGCTCAGGGGCCAGCTAGTCTACCCCAATGTTTTCACACAAAGGGAAACTGAGTCTCAGGGTCTGGAAGTGACTTAGCCAATGTCACTCAGGCAATAAGTGGCAAGGCAAGAATTGTCACTTTGATCTTTCTGGTATACAGAAGCTTTGATCTTTCTTTTTTTAAATGCATTCATTTGTCAATCATGGAGCAACAACTTTGAGGGATTTGTAATGGCTTCATGAACTTCCACTAAATTTCCATGTTTTCCTAAAGTCTCTCCTCAGTGAGAGAAAACATAGAACAGAAAGCATGTTGGCTCTGGAATCAAAAGCTCTAGGTTGAAATCTTGCCTCTGATGCTTACAACCTGCTAAATATTGGGCAAGTCTCTAAACCTCTGTAAGACTAAGATTCCTGATGCTGAATTTAGGATTCCAAATTACTTAATTTTCTTGACTCACTTTCTTAATCTGTGAAAAGAATTCCGAGACCCCTTTCCTGCTCTAGATCTGTGAATCTACATAATTTCCTTCTCTGGGATTTAATTTTCTTGTCTGTAACATAAGAAGATTGGATAATATAGCCTCAAAGTCCCTTCCAATCCAAAATTTAGGATCCTATGGGTGATCTTGGAGGTAATTGCTTCCCTCCCTTGGGCCTCAGTTTACCTATCTGTAAAATGAGGAGCTTAGAGTAAATGGCCTCTGCAATCCCTTCCAACTCACTCTTGTAGGTTTAGACCTAAGATCCTATGATCTGTGAATACTGAGGCCCTTCTTTGTGAAAGACCTGACATTAGAAATGAAGTATTCTTCCTCCCATCCCATAACTCTATGTTCTTGTATAAGACATATTTCTTGTCTGTGCTTGATTTTTCTCATATTCTTGTTCCAATTTTTTTGTTGTTCAGTTATGTCTCTTTGTGATCCCACTTTAGTGTTTTCTTGTCAAAAATATGAAAATAAATTGCCATTAAGTTCTCTGGATCATCTTACAGATGAGGAAACTAAGATAAAAATGGTTAAGGGACTTGTCTAGAGTTACACAGTTTGTAAGTGTGTGAAACCAGATTTGAACTCATGAAGATAAGCCTTCTGGAATCCAAGCTCCATGCTAGGTCCACTGCCCCAACTAGCTGTCCTATTCCAGTTTAAAATGAGACAAAGCATTATTCTCATAAACACAAGAGGAAGCACAGTCTGGGGATAGGAAAAATAAACAGAGAGAGGTCCATTTTCATCCCTGCCTCTGTGTGTGTGGGTGTATTTGTAAAATCCTGATAATGTCATAAGCAGAAGGACTTTGCTAGCTGCTCATACCAAAATCACCTTGCCCATGGAGACTTGAAACAGTAATATTAATGACAGTCATTTTTGTTCACTTTCTAATAAAAAAAAAAGTTTATGATAACGCAATATGGAAAAGGGTAGGGGAATAGCAAGAAATCATAGAATCATAAATTGAGAGGTGGCAGGAACTGCAGAAGCCATATATTCCCTTCTTTTTACAGATTAGGAAACTGAGGCTCAAGGAAATTAAGTGATTTAGGATCACAGTTTAAGAGCTAGTCTCATAGTCCTTTTTGATAGATAGTAAATATAAGAGGTGATAAGTGAAATAAAATCTTGTAACTCAATTATCAGTGGTCTTTCTAATATATTATCCTGCCTCATACTGAAGAAATTAAAAATTAAAAAAAAAAAAACTTGGGAAGTTATAACAGTAATCTATTGAAAGGATTTGTGGCAATTAGAAATATCTTCAATAATTTGATGGATTTATGATTTTACTGAAAGGCAGCATGGAGTATGGAGGATACAAAAGTCAAGGTCAGGAGGACCTGAGTTCAAATCCACAGCTAACACACGATGGCTATGTGATTCTGGGCAAGTAAATTAAACTTTCAGGGCTCCCAGATGCCTCTCTATTAGTCTCTAAGGTCCATATTAAATAAATAATAAATAAAACTAATGAGTCTGGTCCTTCTAGGGACTGATGGATACATCTCTATGTCAGGGTCTTATCGGGATACCAGCCTTCTTATCTAATGTTTTTGCCTCAAGCTTTGATGCTGGTATATTCTCCCAAAAATTAATTATCATTGATTAACATCTTAGTTTCACTTAAATTAAAAATCAGTTTGCTTTTATAAAAGGGATATTAGGATATTGTTAAATAGGGATGTTAGTTGAAAAAAATTGATTAAAATAGAAATACAAACACCTCCAACTTCTACCACCCAGATGTATGATCTCTACTATACAATCTAGGTCCCTGGGAACAGGAACCTCAAATTTAAAGTATTTGCTACAAAGCATTTATTCCCCTCCCTTCAATCCCCATCAATTTCACTTCTTGATGTGGCAAAGCTGGTGGACAAGTGGTTTTATTTTTTTAGGATTTAACATGCTGCATGGCCAGAATTATGAAGATTAAATGAGATAATGTACATAAGTGATTTGTAAATCATAACATATTGAATATTGTTTTCAGTTGTGGCCACTTCAATTTAGAAAAGACATAGATAAACAAGGGAGTTTCCAGAGGATGGTGACAAGTCCTGAATTTATCCTACATGAGAATTTCTTGACAAAACTGGAGATGTTAATTCTGAAGAAGAGAAGACTCAAGGGGGGACATGATAAATGTACTCAAGCATTTGAAGGGCTGTCATGGAGAAAAGTAGGAGATGTAAGGAACCTAATTTAGTTCAATATTTGAAAAAATTTTCTAACTGTGAGAGATATCCTAAATTGGAATAGACTGCCTAGAGACAGATAATAATGGGCTTTCCCGTTAAATTCTTCAGTCAAAAGCTGAATGATTATCTGTGTTGTAAATTTAATTGTTTCCTAATTTCTCTCTTCAATAGAGGAAATGAAAAAATAAAGTAATGGCTGACCGCAGAGGCAGAGGATCTGGATTCCAATCTTATCTTTGATGCTTACTACCTTGGTAATCTAAAGAAGTGATAATTGCATCTGGGTTTTAGTTTGCTCATTGATAAAACAAAGGGGTAGAATCAGAAGGCTGAAATCCCATCTAACCTTAGACTTGTGATGAATGAATATTGCAGATGTCCTCTATGGAAAATCTTAAGCTAGAAATAGGTTTCTATTCCTCCCCATTCATTCCATCTCTTTCCTGGGGCTCATTTTTCTTTAGATGGATTCTTTTTGTTCTCACATGGGAGTTATATAAAATAGCCCGCTTCTAGCTGAGATTATGTGACTGCCATTCAGTGAAATGTCAGACATTATACTAGAGGTGAGAAAAATGAGACTCAGATGCATAAATGACCTATCTTTGGATACAAATATCACAGCTGGACTCAAATTCAACTCCACATTCAATGCTATTTCCACTAAAGCATTCTTTCTAATTGTCAGACTGGAATTCAACATGGATTTCTGGATTCCCAGACTAAGACTGATGCATATTAGCAGGCAAATAAATATTCACTGCTCTTGTTCTCTTAGATCTATGTTATAACAAGATGTCTGTGTATTAGCTCTACAATGTATTAAGGTAGTCTTCTCTGTCTGGGAAGACTCCCTATGTTTTCTTCATCATTTTATCCTTTTCTATCTGGGGACAGGGAGGAGACTGAACCTGGGATTTTATTGGATATATAAAGCTCCGAGTGAGGATATTCCCCCTACCAAAGAAGGTCAGCATTTCTTCCATGATTTATATTTTTGGAAAATAACTTGAAGTCATTGAGAGGTTAATTCACTTGCCCAAGGTCCCTATCTTTCTTTATCACATTCTATATCCAGGGTCCACCAAACTATGACCTTTGGGCCAACTGTGGCCCATCTTCTGTTTTTGTAAAGGTTCCAGACTAAGAATTGTTTTTAATCTTTGTAAAATTTGACTTAAAGGCCATACATTGCTCACCTTTGTTCTATAAGGCCTTTTCCAATCTTGCCAAGTATTAGGATCTTCTTCCTTTGTATAGTAGAAAATAAGTTTATTGAAGGCAAGGACTATTTTGTTTATATATACCACAAGGCATTGTGCCTACTTGGTGCCTAATAAATGTTCCTCTCCCTCTCTCTCCCCTCTTTATTTCTCCTTTCTTTCTTCATCCACTCTGGCTTTCTCTCCTCCTTTCCCCCCATTTCTCTCTCTCTCTTTCTCTCTCTCTCTCTCTTTCTCTCTCTGTGTCTGTCTCTCTGTTTCTCTATCTCTATCTTTGTCATTCTTTTTTTATCTCTGCCTCTCGGCATCTTTCTGTGTCTTCCTGTTTATCTCTCTGTCTCTGTCTTTGTCTCTCTGTCTGTGTGTGTCTCTGTCTCTGTATGTCTCTCTGTCTCTGTCTTTGTCTCTAATTTCTTTTTGTCTTTGTCTGTCTCTGAATCTGTCTTTGTCTCTCTCTCTCTCTTTGTCTCTTCTTTCTGTCTCTTTCTATTTCTCTCTCTCTTTGTCTCTCTTTTTCTGTCTCTGTCTTTGTAACTTTCTATCTCTTTCTGTTTTTCCTCTATCTGTCTCTGTTTTTGTCTCTCCTTTTGTTTGTGTGTGTCTCTGTCTCTGTATATCTCTCTGTCTATGTGTCTCTGTCTCTGTCTTTGCCTCTCTCTCTCTTTCTCTCTCTCTCTCTCTCATCTTTCCCTCCCCCCTCCCCTCCTTATTTTCCCCCTCATCTCCAGAGAGAGCTATTACTCTTTTGTCTTTGTATCTAGAGCCATACCATTCTTCCATCACATCTGGTACATAGCAGGCTTTTATATAATAAATGCTTATTGATTGCTCACTTGATGGAATTGAATTGAATATAGATATAAGACTTCCATATGCTAATGTTTGCACTGAAAGGACAGTGAGGTTAGATGGGAGCATAAAAGTATCTGTTTTGCTAAAGGTCTTTCTTATTCTGGCTCTGGACAGAGACTGGACATGAAGGATGAAAATACTAATGACAATTAAGTTCAGATTCTACTACCAGACCAAATATAGCCTAATATGGTGCCTCAATAAATAGAACCAGAGAAGA
Organism: Antechinus flavipes; assembly: GCF_016432865.1. Lineage (NCBI taxonomy): Eukaryota > Metazoa > Chordata > Mammalia > Dasyuromorphia > Dasyuridae > Antechinus > Antechinus flavipes. The sequence continues at coordinate 265,509,110 of NC_067402.1, forward strand.
CAGGCAGAAGTCACCAGGTAATGGCAACCAAGTACTGCGTTCATAGTCAAGATAATCTAGATATAAATTTTGTCTCTGCCTTTCTAGCTTTGCCACACTGGCAAGTTATTGTTTCTGGACCTCATTTTCTTTATGAGGGGGCTGGGCTACATGACCTATAACTTCCTTTCCGTATCTAAATTGAATCAACTCTCAATTACTGGAAAAGTATCCAGGGGGAACTGAGTTTGGCTGGATTCCTTCTTGCCTAGGGTCTATTTCCTTCATGGTGGTTCTTCCCAGTCTAACACTGACCCTAGTTTTAGCAGTTTGCATCTCTGCTCTTGGCTAGGATCATGTTGCTCTATAAATGTATCCTATCTCACTAAGGATCTGTTCAACTTTTTTTTTTTTTTCTGATTTATATATAAACACATGTCATTAATGCTAATCAGACTTAGGGTGAAAGACTCAGAGCTCAAATATGTAGAGAATATTTCATTTTTTTGAAATGTCCTTTTCTCAGGAAAGGAAAAAAAAAGAATAATTCAGGAAAGCTTGTTAACATTTGATATAAAGTATTAGGAAGTCTCTTTTCCTTTTTCAAAAATGATTTTAAAATTCTACAAATCTGTTTTCAAAAAACATAGAATATGGATTAGGAAGAGCATCAAAATGAGGTCATTTCGTCTAACCTAAAGAATGACTCCTTACTAATAATATACAGGGTCTACTTAAAGACCTGTAGCCTAGGAAAGTCACTAATCCCCAGAGGCAGTTATTTTACTTTGGGACAGGTTTAATTACTATTAAGTTTTTCTTTATTCAAGCCTGATTTTGCTTCTGTATTGCTCACTTTTCTTCTGTCTGCGAAATTCTAATCAATCCACAAGCATGAATTTTTCCCTTTTCCATGGGACAATGCCTTCAGTATTTGAAGTCTATGAGCAAAGCTTTTCTTTTCCAGTCTAGGCTAAACATCTCCAGTTCTTACAACAGACTCTCACGTGGTTACCCAGCTGGTCACCTCCTTTGAATACCTTCTAAGTTGTCAGTATCCTTTCTGAAAAATATGACAACCTGAAACAGACACAATGATCCAGATGTGATCTAATTATGGGAAAACAGAACCACAAGCTTCATTTGGGGCACAGCTTCTATTATGCTGGCTGGCATGACATTAACCATTTTTGACTCCCATGTTAAATTGTTGATTTGCATTTTTTAATTAAAAAACCCAGCTTTAATCAAAAATTTACTTAGGTAATTCAGAAAGCACTGCAAGCTTTCAAAGGCTTTCAGAAAGGGTAACACATACATAAGTGGAAAGAAATCAGCAGTTTCAATCCACTAAAATCTCAAGTCTTTTTCCTATGAATTCAAGCTGGCCATGTCTCTCCTACTATGATATTCAGATTATCAATCTCTTGTTTTTTGTTCTTGCTACCCATTTCCTGGTCAATATATCATTAAGTGATTTGGGAGTATGGCTTTTTACATAATAGCTGGCACAGTCTGAAACACTAGGATATTGATATAGTAATTGGCTTTAAATGAAAAGGACCTGGGGTTCAAATCCTACCTTTGATATTTGGTACCTGTGTGACTTTGCACAAGTCACTCTGGGTCTTATTTTCTTCATTTTCCAAATGAGGAGTTGGAAAAGATGGCCTCTGAAGTTTCTTATAGTTCTAAATCTATGAACCTAGAATTTCTGACATGTTGTAACCTACCCATGATTTTCTGTTGCTCTTTGGGGAAAAGGAAAGAAATAGGCATTTATTATGCACCTACTATGTACCACAAACTGAGCTAAATGCTTTAAAAATATTACCTCATTTGATCCTCATTACAACACTATCAGTAATCAATAAATATTTAGTAGGTACATCTATATGTAATTACTATGTTAAGCCCTGGGAATACCAAAAGAAGCAAAAGAAAGTTGTGTGACCACAAAAATATGGCCTAATGTAAAATATTATTTGCAAACATCCATATTTTCCCTTATACTTTCATCAAGGGTGTGTTGGATATGTATATAGATCATTCTTATAAACATTTTATTCTGATCAAAATTTGCATAGGTTATAGTCAGTGATACCTTTTTTTTTCCACCTTTTTTTAATTAAAGATTTTTATTTACAAAGCATATGCATAGGTAATTTTTCCAACATTGACCCTTGCAAAATCTTCTGTTCCAAATTTTCCCCTCCTTCCCACCACCCTTCCCCTATATGGCAAGTAGTACAATACATGTTAAATATGTTAAAATATATGTTAAATCCAATATATGTATACATAGTTATAGTTACCTTGCTGCACATACACACACACACACACACACACACACACACACACACACATACAAATCAGATCAAGAAGGAAAAAAATGAGAAAGAAAACAAAAGGCAAACAAACAACAGAAAGAGTGAAAATGCTATGTTGTGGTCCACACCCAGTTCTCTCTCTGGGTCTAGATGGTTCTCTTTATCACTGAACAAGTGGAACTGACTTGAATCATCTCATTGTTGAAGAGAGCCACAGTCATCAGAATTGATCATCATATAGTCTTGTTAATGCCGTGTATAATGATCTCCTGGTTCTGCTCATTTTACTTAGCATCAGTTCATGTAAGTCTCTCCAGGTCTCTTTGAAATCACCCTGTTGGTCATTTCTTACAGAATAATAATATTCCATAACATTTATATACCAATTTATTCAGCCATTCTCCAACTAATGACTATCCACTCAGTTTCCAGTTTCTTGATGCTACAAACAGGGCTGCCATAAAATTTCTTGCACATACAGGTCCCTTTCCCTTCTTTAGTATCTCTTTGGGTATAAGACCAGGAGTAACACTGCTGGGTCAAAGGGTATGCACAGTTTGATAATTTTTTGAGCATAGTTCCAAATTGCTTTCCGGAATGATTGGATCTGTTCACAGTTCTACCAACAATGAGTGATACCTTTTTTTTTTTTTTTGGTAGCACTCTTTTCCCCCCAATTCTTTTGGAATTGTACCTTCTAACACATTTTGATATTCAGTCACTGGACACATTTAAAATTGTGTTATCTCCCGGAGAAACTTATTCTAGAGGCATTTTGCTTGGGTTTAATTGCTTTTCCTAAAACTAGTTTTTTCAAGGACCATAATTACTTCTTTTTATAATACATTGGGTTAAGAAGTAATAGAGTTTGAATAACAGATCTATTCTTATTCTTCTTATTCTTCTTCTTCTTTTTTTTTTTTTTTTTTTTTTTTTGGTGAAAATGGATCCCTTAAAAAAAAAAAAAGCAGCATTTTGCATCTATTCTTTGAAGGCTCATTTTTATATAATCCTATAGACTGTTTCCTTATAATATTTTGCATATGAGAGATATAAAGTATTTTTTGACTGAGGAGACTTATGAACTCTTCTTATTGTGGTGATACTTTGTACTAATTAAACTTTTTAAAAGAGATGTTGAAAACTAATGTCTTTATTTTTGTCCAATATCATGTTGTTGAGTTTTCTTTGTGTAGAGAGATAGGTGATAATTTTTTTGACCAGATTTTGTTGGAGATGCTGCATTACACAGGCTTATTGTTTTGATCCTTGTTTCATTTGATATTTATTTTGTCCTCAGTTTTGACAGGCTACATAAAGTCAACTGGTTCTGAAATGTCTCCAATATCAGTAACCTGCATGTTAAGATTTAATCACATTCATTTTAATGATGTCATTCATTTGACATCCAATATATCCTTATGATTATTTTTGAAGAAAGCATTCATGTTATACATACAGATGAAATCCATAATTCTTTTCCTTCTTGAACTTGAAATAGATTTTTCAATATTGTCTTAGTTGTTTTTTCTAGTACTTATTTCTGTTTATAAAGACCACAACAATGATGATGATGATGATGGTGATGATGATGATGATGATGATGATGACGATGATGATAAGCAATATATTTAAAGGTTTGCAAAGTGATGGGTGGCTATATGGCATAGTGGATAGAGTGTTGGGTCTAGAATGAGGAAGACCTAAGTTCAAATTATGTTGTTGGTTTTTTTAATCTACAAAATGAGCTACAGAAGGAAATGATAAATCACTCCAAGTATCTTTGCCAAAAAAACTCTAAATGGGATCATGAAGAGCCAGAGTTGGTTGAAATGACTGACAACACTAACAAGTTTTTTTTGTTTTTTTTTTTTTTATGCATTGACAATTGCCAAACCTTTTGTTCCAATATTTCCCTTCCTTCCCCCCATCCCTTCCCACAGATGGCAGGTTGACCAATACATGACTAACAAGTTATTTAATAAATATTGACTAATTTCTTCTTCAGAACAACCCTAGGAGAAAATTTAGGCAGGAGGAAATTCCATGATTGTCCAGGATCACATAGCTAGTAAATGTTTGTGGCTAGATTTGAATTCAAGTCTTTCTGACATTCAGTCCAGTCAGTAATGTGCTAGCTGACAAATGTGTAATACTGATTATACTGATTCTTTTTAAATAAATACACACACACATACACATTCCCTAATATTCTACTAAGCATGTGATAATGTTCTGTTTATTTTGTTTTGTTTTGTTTTTATTTTTTTATCTTTTTTCTATTTTTCATATTTTCTGTTTAATGTAATAAATAATTTCTAAAAATAAAAATAAATAAGTAAAACATATCCATGACAAACTATTGAATTTAATTTGAAAAAGTAACATTTTTGCCATCAATATCCTAAATCTTGGCAATGAACAAATCAAGCCCTAATCTGAAGCATTTGCTGATTTCCAAGGTGTAAATGCTCACACTAAAATTTAACAAATGGTTATCCTGACATGAGGTTATTCCTGCACACCCTTGTGTCTAGTGTTTTATTTACTATGTAACCTGAATTCTTTGAAGTTGCCAAAGATCCAGATAATCCATTGAGTTAGTGTGAAGAGTCTTATCAAATTCCTCAAAAAAATCTCTACTTAACTCATCCTCTGCAATAGATATTGGTATACAAGCTATGATTATTTTAAGAGCTTTTTTAAAAATATGATTATTCTAGCAGGGGTCCTCACACTTTTTAAATAGACTCTTGGAGGGCTGGACTATCGTAAAAACAAAAACTTTGTTTTGTGGGCCTTTAAATAAAGAAACTTCATAACTCTGGGTGAGGGGGATAAACATCCTCAACTGCCACATCCGGCCCGCAGGAGGTAGTTTGAGGATCCCTGCTTCAGACGATCATGAAAAGGCATTCCATGAAATGCTTTCTTGTTGATTCTTTTATTTCCTTCTGTCATTTTTTTATTCTCCAAGTCATGAATCTTTCAATTTTCTTTGATCTTCTATCACTTCATTCAGTCCTTGTAGCATGGCAGCCCATAGGTACATTGAAAGTTTAATGCTAACAATTAAATTAATATTTCTAGATCTTCCAGGAATTGTGTGATTTTTAGAATCTTCTTCTCCCTTTTACAACATTCTTCCACAATTTCCATGGAAGCAGAGGAAGAGGATCATTTGTAATTTTGTTCATTCAGAGGAAGGGGGGGGGTCATTGCTAGAAAAAAAAAATTCATCACTTCTTAATGTCTCTGGTGATGAGCAATTACATATTTAATTGGGGTACATGTACCTACCACAACCTTTAGAAATCATCTCTGCCATCCACCTTCTGCCTTTAAAATCCTTCACAAAACTCCCAGTATTTAATTGGAAATATTTGGAGGTAATGCTTGCTTTTCAAAGGCTCTGATGGTGAAGGAAAAACTCTGGCAGGCCCTACAAAGTCTTGAGATGCTTCCAGCTTTATAGGACAAGATATTGGTGTGGGGATTTTGGAGTGGATTTTAAATATCAAAGAACATTTCTTGGAGGAACTGGATGGTAGATATAACCTTTGAAGGATAGAAAGAAAGGAGGTGGCAAGGTAAATGTGAGGCTGGGAAATGTTACAAATAGGAAACAGCAGGGATTAAAGCTGCAATATACTTTCCATTTCACTCTTTTACAAAGTCACTTTTTAAAAATTGGTAACTCACATAGTTACTTTGTAATCAGTAGATTTCACCTTCCTTATAAATACACAGTTTCAAGCATAATGAGTTTCCCAAAATCTTATTTTGAGTTTTGATTCAATGAAATTTGTCAGTAAGCACTATAGTTCTTACTGTATTTGGAGCACTACTTTAGATGCTAGGGAAATGAAGACAAAGACAAAACAGTCCCTGCCTTCAAAGAACTTACATTTTTCTGAGAGTTATATAACACTTACACAAGAAAGTATGAGCAAAATGGTACAAAGGAATCAACAGAAGAGTACCAAAAACTGAGGAAAGGTCAGGAAAACTCTTGTGCAGGAGATGTCATGTCAACTGTGCTTTGAAAGAAAGCAGAGATTCTGTGAAATGGACACAAGAATAAATTGCTGATATGAGGCAAAAGCTCAGAGGTGGGAGATTAAATCAGTTGTGCAAAATGTTGTTTCCTTGAATCAGTGTATAAAAATTACTGGAAAGTTGATTTTCTTTTTTTTTTCTTTATTAAAATTCTTAGCAGTTTCACACCACTGTCATTACCCTGAATATCTTTGTTGACAACCCTGACAGTAAGAGATCATTTGGCAAATGAGGATATTAGTTGGAAAGGTCGAACATAACAAAAGCCAAAAAATAAGTGCATAAATATTTATAGGGAAAATTAATTTGTGTTTGATGACCACGCAGGAGGAAGGAGGGGAAAGCTAACATTTTACAAGGGAAATTCAATCTAGGTCCAGATTCTAATGGTCATTAAGCTTGCCATAAGGAACTAATAAATGGTGCAGAAAACTCATTCTCACATAATTTTCTTGTCTCTTGGTCTGGAGCTTTATAAATGCAAAGCTTGGACCCTCAGAGCAGTATACTGATCTATTCTTGTATTTGCAGCACGGCTCAGTCTGCAAGATGAGTAGATTTCTTGCAGAAGTTGTTAATGCAATGTCCCTGACTGATTTGTGTGTACAGCAAACATTTGTCTGCTGTGAATTCAGTGCTATGACAAGGCTGGCTTACCAAACAGCTGCATGTTCACATTTTAGAGTTTTCAGCACAGTGAGCTTTTTACACATCTATTATTTGTGCAGAAGAATAGTGAGATTGTCAATATTTCTGTTCTCCAGAGTATTTAGTCATTTCCTCATTCCTGACAATAGAGCTATACTGTAATAAACCAGTCCTCTGGGAATGAGCTTTATGTTAAATTAAAAAAAAAAATCCATATGTCATGTGATACCAAGCCACATACATGCACAGTGGACCGTGACAAAGATGGTCCCTGGGAAAAGCTTCTCTTTTTTCTTTTTTAAATTGTAGTAAACTTATTTATTTTTAATACATATTGCTTTATGAATCATGTTGGAAGAGAAAAATCAGAGCAAGAGAGAAAAACCATGGGAGAGATTAAAAAACAAACAAACAAAAAAAGTGAATATAGCATGTGCTGATTTACATTCAGTTTCCTTGAATCTTTTTTCTGGATGCAGATGGCATTTTCTGTCCAAAGTCTATTGGGATTGCTTCGGATCACTGAACCACTGAGAAGAACCAAATTTTGCATAGTTGATCATTGCACATTCTTCTTGTTATTGTGTACAATATATTACTGGTCTTGCTTGTTTCCCTCAGCATCCGTTCAGATAAATCTTTCTAGACCTTTCTATAATCAGTTTGTTCATCATTTTTTATAGAACAATAACATCCCATTACCTTTGTTTACCACTTTTTCAGCCATTCCCCAACTGATGGACATCCACTCCTTTTCCAGCTCTTTGCTACCACAAAAAGGGTTACTACAAACATTTTTGCTCATGTGGGTCCTTTTCTCTCCTTTATGATTTTCTTGGGATATAGATCCAGTAATGGTGCTGCTGGGTCACAGGGTATGCATAGTTTTATAGCCCTTTGGGCATAGCTTCAGATTGATCTCCAGAATGGTAGGATCAGTTCAAAAATCCACCAACAATGTGAAAGCTTCTTTTTCTATGTACTGAGACAGAGTGAAATCCAGAAATAATTGAGAAGCTCCAAAGGCTTGTCAATGCTCCTATTAGCCACTTCATTCCCCATTTTTTTGCTCTTTGTTGACTTTGCATAATCTTCCCTCACTTAAATACAATTCATGTCATGATATGACCTCCCTAATCTCATGATCACCTTCAAGAACAAAGGACAAATAATAAAAACTTCAATAGGGATTGGCACCTCAAGTCTTAGGGCCTGATGTTCTTTTCAGTTGGTCAATAAGTATTTATTAAATTGCTTGTCATAAGCTGGCTAATTTACTGGGGATGCACAATAAGGCATAAAAAAGTCTTTATCCTCAAGAAGTTCATATTCCAATGATGCAAATAGCCAGTACATTCATACATAGATAAAAGGGAAATGGGAGATAATCTTAGTGGGAAAGCAGGGCCAGTAAGAGGATCAGAATGAAACTTGAGCTGTGTTTTGAAAGAACACAAGGAAATCCAGAAGTGAGGAGCAAGAGAGAGAGAGGTTCAGGCAGTGAAGACAGATAAGGAAAAGGCAGTTAGTCAAGGAAGAAAGTGTTGTGGCAGAATATAGTTCTTCTCCACTGGGAGACTAATGCATTATTGGTGAAGTTGTAAACTGATTCAACCATTCTGGAGAGTAATTTGGAACTATGCCCAAAGGGCTTTTGATAGCCTGTGTTTACCTTCTGATCCAGCAGTGTCTCTCCTGGGCTTATATCCCAAAGAGATCTTAAAACAGGGGAGAGGACCCACATGTGCACAAATGTTTGTGGCAGTCCTTTTTGTAGTGGCAAGAAACTGGAAACTGTTGGAGAATGGCTGAATAAGTTATGGTATATAAATGTTATAGAATATTATTGTTCTAGGTTAAGACACAATCAGCAAGATGATTTCAAAAAGACTTGGAGATAACTTACATGAACGGATGCTGAGTGAAGTGAGCAGAACCGAGACAACATTATACACAGCAACAAGAAGATTATGTGATGCTCAATTGTGATTAACTTGGCTCTTTTCAATAAAGAAGTAATTTAAGGCAATTGCAATGAAAAGTGCCATCTGCATCCAGAGAGAGAACTATGGTAACTAAATATGGGTCAAAACATAGTATTTTCAACTTGCTATTGTTGTTTATTTGCTTATTTTTTTAAGTGTATTTATACAGAAGTTAAGACAACGTTCTTGCATGCATTGTTTCTTGTATTATATACACACACGCACACACACAACACATACACATAAACTTCTTTAGAGGTAGGGCTGCTCCCTATTTTTCAGATAAAGAAACTGAGTCCCAGCAAAGGTAAGTGATAGATGCAAATAGATGAGGGAAGGAATAATTTCATTTTTTTCTTTCTATCACCAACTCCTAGCACAGTGCCTAGCACATTGTAATAAATTGAATGAGATGACATACATAAACACTTTGTGAACTATATAAATACAATCATCACCATCATCATTATTTTTATTATTGTTATTCAGTCATGTCTGATTTTTTGTGACTCCATCTGGGGCCTTCTTGACAAATATACTAGAATAGTTTGCCATTTCCTTCTCCAGTCCATTTTACAGATGGGGAAACTGAGACAAACGGGATTAAGTGCCTTGCCCAGGGTCACATAGCTAGGAAGAACCTGAGACCAGATATGAACATCCAACATGGTGCCACTTAAAATATGAATCCTGCCACTGATAATAATTGGATGAAATTGTTCTTTTTTTCTCCTTCTTAAATTGGCAATCCATGCCCAGTAAATAAAGATGGTCAGCCTCTGTGAGCCATTAGCAAGAGATCATGTTCTCCAGCTGGGACTGAGGCAAAATTGACTTAATTGTCACAGTCATTTCCTTCAGTTGCTAGATCAACACGGTGACTCATCAAGGAAGATATCCATAAAGACAAGTGTCTGGTCCTGGGAGAATGCACTGAGAATCCTCACTTGCTCCTGCTAGTTCAATCACCCTTCATGGATCTGAGTCACAGAGAAATGAGTAAGAAAGGGTAAGTACCATGATCATACTTCATCCCAGCATCAAGTCACTCCAAAAGGGAAGGAAGCTTTGTGGGGTTTGTACAACTCATCTTTGGCTCTTTGGCATTAATAAAATGAGGGAAGGAGATGAGATAACCCCCAAAATCTAGGACCAAAAACTCTCTTTTACTCTAAATAAATTCCAAGTTATTTCTGCTTATGGGGTTATTTCCAGTGTAAATAATCTTTACTCAGATGGATATGCTTCTAGTGAAGTAACATGTAAAGCTTTTTGCCAATCTTAAAAGGGTAGGATCTTTGGTCTTTGATTTCAAAGGAAAAAGGAGTTCCAAGCTCCTTCTGCCAATACAGGTCAATGCCTTATCTGGACTTAATAGTTCTCAAAAGTTGAGTAGAACACTGAGTCACACAGTGACTTGCTGGGTCATATACCAGGCTGAGCCCAAATCTCGCTAATTCTTAAGCCAGGTCTCTATCCACTACATCATGCTATAGCTCTGTTGCTTTCTTTTTCACTGGGTCAGCCAAATAATATAGTGATTAGAGCAGCAGTCCCAGAGTCAGGAGGATCTGAGTTTAAAACCTGCCTTAGACACTTAACTGTCTGGCCAAAAAACAAAAAAGAAAGAAAGAAAGAAAAAAGAAAGAAAGAAAGAAAGAAAAAGAAAGAAAGAAAGAAAGAAAGAAAGAAAGAAAGAAAGAAAGAAAGAAAGAAAGAAAGAAAGAAAGAAAGAAAAAAACTGTGTTTTCACTGACATAAGGAACTTCCAGTGATGAAAATTCTCTATCAGTACAGATGGAATTTGTTTCAAAGAGTTGTCACCAGCTCTGAGAGTTTAATAACTTTTTGAAGATAACATCAGAACTTACATTTGAATTCAGGTCTTCTTGCCTATAGGGATGACTCTTTGTTCTTATGATTTTATGATCATGGAAATCCTCATTGAAGACTTGTACAGTATTTCTTTTATACAAATTCATCTTCTCATTGCTCTTTGGGGCACTTATCAATTGAGGCACCTAGGTAGTTAGAAAGCTGGACCCAGAGTCAGGAAGACCTGTTTGAATTCTACTTTCAAATACTGCTTAGCTGTGTGACCTTGGGCCAGTCACTTAATCCTATTTGCCTCATATTCCTCATCTGTAAAATGAGCTGAAGAAAGAAATGGCCAACCATTCTAGTATTCCTGCCAAGAAAACCCCAAATGGGGTCACAGAGAGTCAAAAACTATTGGAAAATTGCTGAATAACAATTAAATATGAAACTATAGAGAACAGATTGTTTCATTATTAGCAGCCACATGTCATTGTCAGGACAATCTTGGTGTTAAAAATGTTGCACTCTATTTTTGTTACCAACAGAAAGCACAGTGTCTTGCTCCTAGAAATACCTACCAAATGTCTGTTGGATTGAATTGAATGTTTGTTGAATTTATAATGAGAGCAACAGGATGACATACTGATGTACAAAAGCATTAGTTAATAGTTAGAAATTTGGTCCTCTGGTCTTCTGACTCCCACAAAGATTGAAGGAAGTAAAAGAATCAATAGTTAAGCTTTATTACCCAAAATATGTACAATTTTTATAATAATAACTAGCACTTATATAGTGCTTTAAGATTTTCAAAATATTTTGAATATATTATCTCATTGATCTTCACAACAAACCTGTAAAGGTTGTTATTATCCCATTGTATAGATTAGAAAACAGAAGTTGACAGATTGTTAAATGGTTTCTTCATGGTCATACAGCTAATAAACAGTTTTCTGACTGTGTGGGCAATATTATGTTTTCCTCTGTTACCAAGACCTAAAACTGACCATCAAGAGTCTGGGGTTCCCTCCACACCATTGAGGCAGCTTTGGAGGGAAGATAAAGAATATCAGAAAATAACAACATTGTTCACTTTATATGTGAAGACGAGAGACACATCTTTCTTTATGGATATACAAAACATGGCCTAATGGAAAGTGGACCACTTAGAGACATTAGTTCTCAATTCTTCTCCCATAAAGGCCACTTTAGGCCTTTGGGAAGTCAATTAATTTATTTCATCCTTTTTTTTTTATTTACAATAGAAGCAGTGGTATTGGTAAAGTTGTGATCTGGTCCAATCATTCTAGGGAGTAATTTCATACTATGTCCAAAGGGTTATAAAACTATTTATATTTCAAAGATATTTAAAAAAAAAAAAAAAGAAGGGGGAAGAATCTATTTGTGAAAAAAATATTTATAGCATCTCTTCCTTGTAGTGGCAAAGAATGAGAAATTATGGGGATGTCCATAAATTAAGGAATAGCTGAACAACTGTGATGTAATACTATTGTGCTATAAGAAATGAAGAATAGGATGCTTTCAGAAAAACCTGTGATGATTCATATAATGCCGGGTAAAATGAGCAGAACTAAAAGAACATTATATATAGGAACAGCAATATCATATGAAGATCAATTGTGAATGACATAATTATTCCTAATAATATTCCTAATAATAATAATATCCAAGACAATTCCAAAGGATTTATATGAAAAATAATATACACTTCCAAAAAAGAACTGTTGGAGTTTGAATGCAGAATGAAACATCCTTTTTTTTAAAAAAAATTTTTTTTCTCTCCTCCTCCTCCTCTTTCACCTTCTCCTCTTCTTTCTTCTTTTCCTTCTCCTCCTACTCCTGTTCCTTTTCCTTCTGTTTCTGCTTCTCCTTTTGCTTCTTTTCATGCTTCTCCTCCTCATTCTTCATGTTCTTCAGCATCATCATGTTTCTTTCACAACATGACTTATATGACTGCTTATGTATAAACTATACTTAACTGTCTTCTCAAGGAGAGGGAAAAACAAGGAGAGAATTTGGAACTCGCAATGTTTAAAAAAAGAATGCTAAAATTGTTTTTACATGTAATTGAAAATATAAAAAAATCAATAAAATAGGAGCATTGAATGAGATATTCTCTATTCCTACCCAATGCCATGATGATCATGATGTGAATAACTCACATTTATATAATATTTTAAGGTTTGCAAATTTCTTTACAAATACTATCTCATTTTATCCTCACAGGAGAGAGGAACTATTATTATCTTCACTTTACAGGTGAGGAAATTGTGGCAAACAGAAGTTTAATGACTCACCCAGAGTGTCACAGCTAGTGTATGTCTGAAGCTAAATTTAAACTCAAGTTCATTGGATTCCAAGCCCAGCATTCTATCCACTCTGCAGTATTTTTTAAATAAACCCAACCTTTGGTCTCTTCAACAATATGGTTTTCCCCAGAAGACTAACTATCCATTAGTATATATAGTTTAGGGGCAGCTAGATTGCTCAGTTGTTAGAGCAGTGGGCCTGGAATCAGAAAGATTTATCTTCATGAGTTCAAATCTGGTCTCAGACACTTAGCTAAGTGATCCTGGGAATGTTATTTAGCTCTGTTTGCCTCAGTTTTCCTTAAGTGTAAAATGAGCTAGAATAGAAAATAGCAAACCATTCCAGTATCTTTACTAAGAAAATTTCAAATGAGGACATGAAGAGTAAGACATGACAAAAATAACTGAACAACAACAATACAGATGGTGAAGACACTCAGGAAGAACAGATATTATCTGTACCCCAATGCAAATCAGCCACATAAACAGAAAATCAAGACCTCAAAAGAGATTAGTCTTTGGAAACATTTTTGGTTAGCTATGAAATCAAGTAAATATACAAAAGATGTTCATCACAACCATAGATCCAGAGTGAAAGGGACCTCAGAAACCCATCTAAACTAACTCTCATTTTGAAATGAAAGAACTGAGACTGAATAAATGAAATCATTAGCCCCAGGTCACATAGGTAGTTAGCATTACAAATGAAATTTGGTTCTCTGGTCTTCTGACTCCCACTTAATTATAGGGAGTTGCTTAAAACACCAAGAGGCAAAGTTATTTGTCCATTCACACGATAACCCTGAGAGACAGATACCATTTTTAGAGCATTTTACAGATGAGGACACTGAGGCAGAAAGTGGTCAAGTGATTTGTCCAGGTCACATAGTTGGCAAGTATCAGTTGTATTAGCTTTTATAGATTCTAGGCTCGGTATTCTAAACTAAATGTTTCTTGAAGCAAAAATTTAAGGATGAGAAGTTAAATTCTTTGGGAATCTCAACATGAGGAATTAAGTGAGTGGTCATATAAAGAACAGGTCTGAGTCTTGTGACCTTTAACCTGATGTAACAATATTTATAGAGAGGTTTTTAAGGCTTAGAAAATAGTTTTCAATGGATCAAGGACTTCAGGGGTTCTGCCAAGTATCCAAGGCAGAAACACTAGCTGTTTTATATATAAAGGAAAAGAACCCTACAATCTTTGGCAGAATGGGGTTGTAAGTATCAGCAAAGACTGTTCCGGACCAGAAGCTCTATAAATAAACCCTCATCTCCTAGGAAAGAATACCATGTTTTCATAGCATTTCTAGTTGAAATGCCAGGTCTTTGAACTTCTATTAAGCTGAACAATGTAACTCAAATGTCCTACTTACCATTAGTTATCACCAAGTATAAGTCTACCACTAAAAAATAAATTTTTATATTTAAGGTGTACATGGCTGTTTTGAATTCATGATAAAAATCCAATTCTTTTAAATCACTCTTTCAACCTATGAAACAAACAAGTGTCTAATTGATTTGCTACATAGGACCATAAATAAATTAAAAAATTGGGATCTCCTAGGACTGGAAGACTCCCAGGCTCCTAGCATATGAATGGGAGGTAACTGATTTTACTTTAAAATGGTCACTTTCATGGAATGTAATAGTAAAACAGGTAGGAACAATGAGAGCTATTCAGCCATTGAAAATTCAGAAGGAGTTGAAGGGTAGGGCTGACTTCATACATATGGCAAATATTCCCCACACTCAATAATAATCTTAAAAAATGTAATTGTGAGATTTTTAGGTCCAAAAGAGGAAGAGATCCCAAAAGCCATTTACTTTAAACACCTCATTTTCAGATGAGGAAATTATTGTCTAAGGAGGTGTCCATGGTAACACAAATAAAATTAAAGTAGGATGTTGATCTCAGTCCTCTGACTCTAAAATTTTCCCATTATGCCACAAATACAAAGTGAGATATATAAAACTTAGATTCCTGTTGTTAACCTGGACTTGAATCTTACAGTTTGAATGTGACTCCCATCTCTATCTTGATTTTGAGAGTAGGAACCACATTTCTTTTTGCTTGTATTTGTAATCTCAGAAGCTCAGCACAGTGCTGACATACATTAAGCACTTAATAAATGCTTGTTGGCTGACTAAAAATATTTTTTTATAATTACATTTCAAGATAATTTGTTTTCTTTCTTATCCTGTTTATTTTTAAAAATTCATTTAACACATAATTTTGAGAACTCCATAGGCTTCACCGGTCTACCATAAGGGGTAATGATTCACACAAAAACGTTAAAGTACACTTTTGACCAACAATAGATTATCTGCTTAATTCGTATGAGTCAATGAAATAGCCAAATGAGGCTAGTTTATTTATTTTTAATACACATTGATTTATGAATCATGTTGGAAGAAAAAAATCAGAACAAAAGGGATACGAAAGATTAAAAAAAATCAGAAAAAAAAAAGTGAACACAGCATGTTCTGATTTACATTCAATCTCCTTAGTTCTTTTTCTGGATGCAAATGGTATTTCCTATGCAAAGTCTATTAGGATTGCTTTGGATCTCTGAACCATTGAGAAGAACCAAGGTTTCCATAGCTGATCATTGTACATTCTTGTGTAGAATGTATTCCTGGTTCTGCTTGTTTCACTCAGCATCATGTAAATCTTTCCAGGACTTTATATAATCAGCTTGTTCATTATTTTTTATAGAACAATAATATTCCATTACCTTCATGTATCATAGCTTGTTCATCCACTCCTCAGTTGATGAGCATCCATTCCTTTTCCAATTCTTTGCTACCACAAAAAGAGCTACTACAAACATTTTTGCTTATGTGGATTCTTTTCCCTCCTTTATGATTTCCTTGGGATGCAAACCCAGTAATGGCACTGTTGGGTCAAAGGGTATGCACAATTTTATAGTCCTTTGGACATAGTTCCAGATTGCTCTTCAGATCATTTTACGATTTCATCAACAATGCAGTAGTGTCCCAGTTTTCCTGAAGCTAGAATTTCTGATGAGCCCCAAAGACATTTATGGCTACTCTATCATTAGAGTGGACATCTAGCCCAAAGTATCCTTAATTTATTTAAATTATTTTGTCTTTAGTTTGGGTTTGTTTCTTTTCTCAGGGAATCGGGCTTAAATGACTCACCCAAGATCACACTAAAAACTAAAAACTACTATGTAGTACTATGTATCTGAGAGTAGATTTGAATTCAGAGCCTCCTGACTCCAAGGCTGGTGTTCTATTCATTGCACCATTTAGTTGCCTCTTATTTTAATTAAATTAAAAAAAAAAACAACTAAATTAAATACTAAACTAAACAATTAAATAACTAAATGTTATAATAGTGTTATAACAACAATTAAAGTATCTTCTAAATAACAGTCCTAGTCTTACAGATCTAGAGTGAAGAAAGGCCTTAGATACTATGGAGTACAATCCCCTCATTTTACAGAGAAGAAAAATTAAGTTACTGTCTGTATCACTCAATAACTAAGTGTCTAAGGCTGGATTTGAACTACTCCAAAACTATGTTTTATCTGCTTCCCACTGAATTCTGAGGGCAGATCTTTTTTTTTTTTTTTTGAGATATAAATAAAGTAATATTTATTGTTCATGGATAGATAAAGTCAATATAAAAAATGACAATTTTATCTAACTAATCTATTTATGTAATGGCATACAAATTCAATTACAAAAAATACTAAATTAGAAAAAAATAACAAATTTCAATTAGAAAAACAAAAAATCAGGAACTTCAAAGATGTCAGGAGAGGAAGTGGAAGTTTTTTTTTTTTTAAGCTTTTTATTTTCAAAATATATGCATAAATAGTTTTCAGCATTCAACATTGTAAAACCTTGTGTTCCAGTTTTTTTTTCCCTGACTTCCCCCAACCCTCTTCCCCAGACAGCAAGTAATCCTCTCAGGGTAGATCTTAACATTTTCCTCCCATTAAGAGTTAAAAGAATTAATAGATCACCTATTCCTCATTAAAGAGTTGAAACTCAGATTAAAAGATTATCTACTGCTCATTTTAAGGGCAACTAGGTGGTGCAGTGGCTAGAGAATAGGGACTGGAGTCAGGAAGACTTACCTTCCTATATTCAAATTTGACATCAGTTACTTAAGAGCTGTGTGACATTAGGTAAATAACACAACCCCTGCTTGCCTCAGTTTCCTCATATGTAAATTGATCTGGAGAATAAAATGATAAAAATACTCCAGTATGATAAAATACTCCAGTATCTCTGCCAAAAAATCTCCAAGAATTAGACATGATTAAAACAATCAAACAACAAAAGTTCTGACCATTTGAATAGGCTGTCAGGAAATTTTTGTCAGTTGAATTAAGAATCTCCTGACTTTCGATCTGGCCTGGAAACCCTGCTGAGATTATATATATATATATATATATATATATACACATGCTGGATGGAATTGTTATAAATTGCCATCCGCAAAACACTACTCCAATCTTTCAAAAACTGTAATTCTCTGTCGACTTCAGTATTTGATGCCATAAATTGCCACCCTTCATGGTTTTGCAATAAGTCAAGAGCTGTGCTATTAGTCCTGAATTACTTTCCCAGTTTGGTTTCTTGTGGCTACTCAGAAGCATTGGGGGCTGGATTTTCCTAAAAGCTTGACTTCTAGAATGAATCAAAGCCTGAAATCTTTTGTAAAAGGGAGGAAGGAAGTAATTTATGTCCCTCCAGAGTGCATGGTATTCAGACACAATGTGGACCACTTAATCCTACATTTAATGTTTGTGGCTAGAAAAAAATCCAACCAACCTTTTCTGAATATACTCTCACTCTCTTAAGAGTTCCTCTGGTTCCTATACCTTTGCAGAACAAAAAAGGAAATATTGATATGCTTTTTCCAATGCTGAAAGAACAAGCAGCAGAAAATAGAAGTCACAGTCATCTTGTCCAATTGCCTTATTTTATAGATGAGAAAGATAAGGCAGGTGAAGTGACTTATCCTAGAACAAATTGGTACTTGGTGACAAAGCTGTTATTTAAATCTAGGTATTTTAATTTTAAATCCAGCACTATTAATTACTTGAAAAGTTTTCCTTCTATCTAATCAAAATCTGCCTCTCCCAAACTCCTGGTGCTTTACCTAGCTCTGCCTTTTACAGTCAATCATTTAATCAACAAATATTTATTAAAAACCTACTATGTGCCAAGCACTGAGCAATGTCCTTTTCCTGGGTACTATGACTCTTAAAAAAAACCTGAAAATTGGATTCACTGTTTTTGTCTTCACGTCTCACTGTTTGCTTATATTGAACTTATAATCCAAAAAAAAAAAAAAAAAAAGGTAAAATAGTAACTTAGATTCTATTAAATTACATGTATGTGAATGGGTATTGCCCCTTTTGGAGCTCCCTTCTTGACTTACACTTAGATTTATGGGTTGATGCCCCCTTATTGGTGACTGCTTACAACTCTCTAGAAGCATTAGTCATGGTTCTAGTATTCCTTAGCCTCAGTCTGTATGCTTCCCATTAACAAATATTTCAGTAGATATTTATATATTCATATTCCAGCTCAGAAGCTCCTATAACAAGATGCTTCATGATCATGTACTAAAAGACTCTTAGATTTTATGTGACCTATTGTACATAGGCTCCCAAATTCCATGTCATAAATGGGAACTAGGAAGAGAATATCTACATGTGCTCAGTATCTCCTACCAGAAAGGATAGATTTCATCAAGCTTCATTCCTATTATATAGAAACAAAATAAATTTTAAAATGGTTTACTGAGAGAGAAGGCACTAGAAAGGCTTCATATGGAATGAGATAGTTGGGTTGAAATATATCAAAGATTCTATAGAGTTAAGGAGGAAGTGAATTCTAGGAATGAGGGATGTCCTTCAAAAGTGCCTGGAGATAGGCAATAGTGTCAGATGTGAGAAATAACAAGATGCCTTTTTCTAGATTATATAATACAAGAAAGGGAATAATATATTTTAAAAACTGGAAAGGCAGATTGGAGACAGATTATAAAGAGCTTTAAAAGCCAAACCAGGAAGTTGACATTTTATTGAAGACAATTGAAAATCACTGGAGTTTAATGAATACAGGACTGACATAATCAAATCTGTGCTGAAAGAAGGGCAAATCACATTCCTCTTCCATTTGACAAATCTTCAAATGTTTGATAGCCATCACTCCCTCCTTCTGTTTCCTGAATACTATGCCTTTCTTGAGGCAGTTGAAAATTACATTCACTATTTTTGTCTTCATGTCTGACTGCTTGTTATAATGAATGTAATATTAAAAAAATTCCCAGAGCTCTTTCATCCAAACTGTCTAACCATGGGTTCCCCATTCCATATTTGAGAAGTTGACTTTTTGAATGCAAGTATAGAATTTTACATTTATCCCTATCAAATTTCATGCTGGGGTAACTAGGTGACAAAGTAATTAGAACACTAAGCTTAGACTCAGGAAAAATTGAGTTCAAATATGCTTCAGGAACTTATTAATTATGTGACCCTGGACAAATCACTTAATTCTGTTTGCCTCAGTTTCCTCATCTGTCAAATGAGAAGGAAATAGCAAATCACTCCTCCATCTTTGCAAAGAAAACCCCAAAAAGTCAGACACTTGAACAACAATTTAATGCTAGCCTGATGTGATCTTTTAGGATTATAATTCTGTCATCTAAAATATATTAGCTATTCTTCCTAATGTTGTCATCTGAAAATTTGAAAAACACTCCAATTAATAATCATATTTGCATCATGTGTTAAGATTTGCAAAATGCTTCATCTAGGTAATCTTATTTGATCCTGATCTATATCTTGTCACTGGACTCAAATGGCTCTGGAGGAAAGGGTGAATCTGGTGACTTTGCACAGCTTTCCCTCACTTCAACTCAACCCACTTGAGAAGTCAAAGTGTCACTTCTCTAATGTCATGATTGTCTTTGAAATCAAAGCACAAGCAACAACAGCAATATAAGAGCATTCTGAGATGGGGGTATTATTAAATCCAATTTTGCTGATAAAGAAACAGGTTAAGTGACTTACCAGGGTCATATAGATTGTGACTTTTGAACTCAGGATATTCTGACTACAATTCCAACATCCTGTCCACTGTAACATATAACTTCTCAGATCTGAAAGAAAATTTCAGAGTTAAGAGAACTGAACCTTCATGCAAATCTTGGAAAAATAATATCAAACATTGAGATCAGAAACAGATCTCTGGATGGAGAATTACATATGTAATTTTAAGCTCCTATCAGGGCATTAATGATTACTCTTTGGGCTTGATTATTTTATTAATTTTGAATTCTCCTAATGGTAAAACTATTCAGCCTCCATTTCTTCTTGTTATTTAGTTATTTCAGTCAAGTTTGATCTTCTGTTTTGAGGGTGTTTTTATTTATTTTTTTTTGCAAAGATACCAGAATAATTTGACATTTTCTTCTCCAGTTCATTTGATAGATGAGGAAACTGAAGCAAATACAGTTAAGTAACTTGTCCAGATCATACAGCCAGTAAGTGTCTGAGACCAAATCTGAACTCGGGAAGATGAGTCTTTCCAATTCCTTATCCAGGACTCTATTGCACTCCCTACCTGCCACATCTTCCTATTTGTCCACACATACATACAGGCCATTTTGTCAAATGTTTTGCTGAATTCTAGATATATATCTAAAGCATTCTCTTATTCTACTTACTTGTATTTTTTCACTACCTTTATTTTATAAAATTCAGCAGGAACACATAGTGAAGTAATGTAGTAACCTATGTGTATTTTGACAAGTAGAAATAAGCTCATTAACCTAGCCAAAAGAAACAAACTTAGATGGGCATTGTCCTGCTGTAAAGAGATGTTGACTCCTAATAACCACTGTCTCCCTTTCTAGGTGTGTACAAACCATCCTTTAAACAATATATTTTAGAATTTTGCTAGGAGTTGGAGTCAAATCCACTGGCTTATGGTTTTCAGATCTACTTTTCCTTTTTTTTTTTTTTTTTGAAAACGGGGACATCTGTCTTTCTTAAGTCCTTCTGCACCTCTCCCATTCTTGACAATCTCTCCAGGGAGGCCTGCAGTGGCTCAGCAGACCCACCTGCCATCTCTTTATTCACTGTGGTCAGTCTAGGAGTTGGGACTAGAATTTTTGGTTAGAATATAAACTCCTTAATTGTGTGGATTCTTTCATTCTTTGTATTTGCATCCTCAGAGTCTAGCCTGGAATAAAGTAGGTACTTAATAAATGCTCATTAATTGACTGCTTGAAAGGGAATCAAGTAACTTACTATCTCACTATCTATCTTGGGTTTCAATTCCTTAGCAGCCATTTGTTACATGATAGTGATAAAAAGAGCTAATTAAACATTTAAAAATATATGGAAGTTCAGGCAGTTTTGTTACTATCATATTAAATTTAACCTACATTTAAGAAGTCACATTTTATACAAGAAGTCACCATTTCAAATGCAATCTTTTTTTGAAATGTCTGTTTATTGTTTTATGAGGTCATAATAAAAAAATTACAATATGAATTTTTTTAAAGTCTCTCTACACTAATCACTATTTTATTCCAATTATATTCCAAAAGTGCTATTGGATCAGAAAAATCGAGCAGATCTCAGTTCTTTTTTCTGGTGTCTATCTTCACGATCTCATTCACCCTAAGCAGCTACATTGTTACTTCTTTAATTTCAATGTTTTTTTCTCCAACAAAACTTTTAAAAAGTTGCTTTCCAAACTTTGTCATCAATTACAAGTCTCAGATCATTGTGAATTTTTAATATATGTGTTTGCCTCAACTTTCTCATCTGAAGAAGGAAATGGCAAACCAGTTTGCTATCTTGCCAAGAAAATCTCAAATGGGGTAACACAAAGTTGGTGAATAAAATGACTAAACAAGATAGATAGATAAATATATAATGTATGTATATTTGTATATGTGTATATATGTATGCATACATATATAGGTATATATACATATATACATACATATACATATATGTGTATATATCTTTAAAAAATCTGAATTGATTAGGGAATTATAAAATATCCTAAAAAATTTAGTGCTCTTTTAAGATTCAAAAACTTAAAAGTTGGTTCAGACTTTTGAGACATCTTGTATTGCATCTTCAAATTTCATTCTTGAAAGCTCCTCCATTCTACCATTTTGGCTGTCTTTTCTTTAAAAATCCTAGGCCATGGAGAGACTTACATGAACTGATGCTAAGTGAAATGAGCAGAACCAGGAAATCATTATACATGGCAAACAAGAAGATTATACAAGATCAATTCTGATGGACGTGGCTCTCTTCAACAATGAGATGATTCAAACTAGTTCCACTTGTTCAGTAATGAAGAGAGCCACATAATCCCTGAGAGAGAACCGTGGGAGTATGGAACACAACATAGCATTTTCACTCCTTTTTGTTGATGTTTGCTTGCATTTCTCTTTTTTTTTTTCCTTTTTGATTTGATTTTTCTTGTCCTGCAAGATAATTGTATAAATATATATTCATATATTGGATTTAATATATTTTTACCATGTTTAATATATATTGGATTACTTGCTATCTAGGGGAGGGCGAGAAGGAAGAAAAATTGGGAACACAAGCTTTTGCAAGGATTAATGTTGAAAAATTATCCATGCATATCTTTTGAAAATTAAAAAGCTTTAATTAAAAAATAATTTTAAAAAAAATCCTAGGTCATAGTATTCTACCTACCCATTATATAACACCTTTGAAATCCTCTTTTTAAAAATCTAATACTAATGTGAAATCAAACCAAATTATCTTCTCTTTCTCTATCTATCTCTATCTAAAACCACTCCCCCCATTCTTTGCTAAGAGTCCCATTTTCTACTTTAGCAACCACTTCTTCTTTAGAATAGATTTTAGATCATGAGCTGAAAGGAACTTTAAAAGTAATTTAGTCCCATGCTTTCATCTTACAGATGAAGAAACTGAGTTCCAAAGAAGTATCTCTCCAAAGATCATAGAGATAGCAGTGGCAAAACTAAGATATGAATCCAAATCCTTTGCTGTCCAATCCATCACTTAGTACAGTACCTGGCATGTAGTAGGTGCTCAATAATAATAAATATATTTATTGACTTTTGACCTTTCTTCTCCTCACTGATCATGTTTCTCATAAAGACTTCTCATCTTTCAGTTAGTTTCCCCAACTTCTGAGCTCAGGAGATTGGGCATCTCCATTATTCTCTCTTACTACTCACTGTAGCCAATAGAGATACTTTGGAATAATCTCACATTCTCATAGATTTAGAACTGAAAGGGACTTCTGAACCTTTATAACCCAACATTCTCACATCACAAAGGAGGAAAAATGAGCCCAAGAGAGGTTAAATGGTCAGCCTAAGACTGCACAGGCAATATTGGAAGCAAAGTTCTCTGCATTTCAATCCAGAGCTCATTTCCATTCTCTTGGTTTTTTCCTCTCTTTTAAATCTAGCTTTTAAGTACTTTCAAGAATGAAATTCTCAAGATATGATGCACTACAAAGGTGCACTAAAAAATCTGAGTGAACTTTTAGGTTCTTTTTTTTTTCTTTTTTTATTAAAGCCCTTTATTTTCAAAACATTAATAGATAATTTTCAACATTCAGCATTCACCCTTGTAAAAGCTTGTGTTCCAAAACTTTTCCCACCCTTCTCCTCATCCTCTCCCTTAGATGGCAAGTAATCCAATATATGTTAAACATGTGCAGTTCTTTTATACACATTTTCACCATTATCATGCTGCACAAGAAAAATCAGATCAAAAAGGAAAAATGAAAAAGAAAACAGAAAGCAAGAAAAGAACAATAAAAAAGTGAAAATGCTATGTTGTGATCCACACAATCTCCACAGTCCTCTCTCTGGGTGCAACTGGCTCCCCTCATCAAAGACCATTGGAACGGGTCTGAATCATCTCATTGTTGAAAAGAGCCACATACATCAAAATTGATCAGCATGTAATATTGTTGTTGCCATGTACAATGATCTCCTGGTTCTACTCATTTCACTTAGCATCAGTTCGTGTATGTCTCTCCAGACCTTTCTGATAATCCTGCTGATTCTTTCTTATAGAATAATACTATTCCATATCATAACTTATTCAGCCCTTCTCCAACCAATAGGCATCCATTCAGTTTTTAGTTCCTTGCTACCACAAAAAGGGCTGCTACAAACATTTTTGCACATGTGGATCTTTTTTCCTTTTTTATGATCTCTTTGGGATCCAGACCCAGTAGAGACATGGCTGGATAAGAACAGTTTGATAGCCCTTTGGCCATAGTTCCTAATTGCTCTCCAGAATGGTTGGATCAGTTCACAGTGCCACCAACAGCACATTAGTGTTTCACTTTTCCCACATTCCCTCCAACATTCATCATTATCTTATTCTGTCATCTTAGCCATTCTGAGAGGTGTGTAGTGAAACCTCAGAATTGTCTTAATTTGCATTTCCCTGATCAATATCAATTCGGAGCATCTTTTCACATGACTATAAATGGTTTCAATTTCTTCATCTGAAAATTGTCTATTCGTATCCTTTGATCATTTATCAATTGGAAAATGGCTTGAATTTTTATAAATTTGAGTCAATTCTCTATATATTTTAGAAATGAGACTTTTAACTTTTAGATTCTTAAATCTTAAATTACATTAAGACTTTGGGGATATTAGAGTTTTGTCCCCATCCCTCTAGTAAAAAAAAAAAAAAAAAAAAAAAAGCTAATTGTGGTTGAATCAATAAGAGAAGGATCTGTGATGGTAATTCTCAACCATTATAAATTACAACCTATCTATGAACTAATAGCTAAGTTCCAGAGAGTTTCCTGAAGCACAAAGTGTTAAATGACTTTCTCAGGTTTGGGCAGTTATAACTGACAGAATCAGGATTTGAACCCAGATTTTTCCAACTAGAGGGCCTACACTCCATCCACTGCCATGTACTTTTGTCTTTTTGTTAGAATCAGAAGATATGTTGCACCTGTGGTCAATGAATGACGGATGGGGAATAGCTCACAGGATCAAAGACATTTAAAGCAGACAATAAGCAGCCTCATGTCAGCAGCAGCTGATAAGATGGGCAGAATAAAATTCCCTGAGCTGACATAAATAAGTCTTCTTCACCTGGGGCTGATATCAAGTTGGCTGAAAACCAAGCCATTGGCTGCCTTTGCAAGAACAATCTTATTTTCTTTCTCTTTTCTTATATTCAAAGATTATTAAGGACTGCTATTTCAGATCCTGGCTAACCTGTCATGGGAGCCAAATGGGAATCGGGCTAATGATATAACTGGATAATCTCTGCCTGTCAAAAAGTGCCCAGCACAAGAGAGCCTTTCTCCTGTTTTATTGGCATCATAGCTAAAACAGACTAAGGCAGATTTTTTTTCATTTTCCTTAAGATCCAATGTTGTCCCAGATCCAGTACTTAGAGCAGGATTTCAGATCTAAATCTGAAACAGCCTTCAAGGTCAACTGGTCCAACCTCCTCATTGGACACATGAGGAAACCAAGATCTACAGAGGATCTGGATTTGGAGTCAAGAGATATGAGCTCAAATTATGAGTTTCTACCACTTAGCAGCTATATATCTGCAGGTGATTTACTTTTGGGGCCCCATTCCTTATTTGTTAAGTAAAGATAAAAATATAAATTTTGCAAGGTCATCATGAGGAAGTTGGTGAACTATAAGATATAATGTATATATTATATATGTATATGTAATGGAAAAGATACTACAATGTTATATATTTGTGCACATTTTTAAGCACACAAGTATAAGTACACACACACACACACACACACATATGTTTATACACTATTGCTGTAGAGTCATTCAGTCTTGACTGACTGCAGGATTTTATAGAACATATTGTCCATGAAGTTTTATTGGCAAAGATGGTTTGCCATTTTCTTCTCCAGTTTATTTTCTAAAGACATGTATATATTTATATATGTGCATATATCTTTATGTATAATTATATCTGTGTATTACATTGATTTCTATGTATATAATTATATTGATATAATACCTTATAAATATAGATGAATCAGTCTTGGGCTTTTCTTGGCAAAGATAGTGGTTTGTCATTTTCTTCTTCAGTTTACATATTATAGACATATGCATATCTATATATGTGTATATATCTACATTTATAAATTTATAATTACATCTACATATTGTGTTGATTTCTATATACATATATATAATATCTATTGATATGGATAAATCAATCTTGGGGGTTTCTTGGTAAAGATACTGAAGTGGTTTGCCATTTCCTTCTCTAGTTTATATACTACAGACATGAACATATCTATATATGTGTATATATCTTTATATATAATTATATCTGTATATTATGTTAATTTCTATGTGTGCTTATATATAGATGTAAATTTAGATAAAATAATCTTGGGAGGTTTTTCTGAGCAAAGATATTGGGTTGGTTTGCCATTTCCTTCCCCAGTTCATATATTAGACACATATATCTCTATATGTGTGTGTGTGTGTGTGTATACATATATATATCCATTCTATACATATGTATAAATTAATTATGTATAATAATTAATATGTATAATGTATAGGTATAAAATGGATCTAGATAAAGGAGTCTTTGATAATCTTTGGATTATAGGAGGAAAAATAAAAAGGAAAATCAGACTGCACCCACTAAGGAAGCTCAATTTGCAGCCACTTTGACATCAGCTCCAGGCAAAGAAGGCATTTTTATATCAGGGCTGAAAGTTCAACTCTCTTGTTTTATACAGCAACACTGTATACAGTATACAGTTTTATATTCAGAAAACTGAGTCCTACAGAGGGAAAATTACTAACCCAAAATCCCATGGGTTAGCAAGCAAAATTGGTGTTCCTATCTATATTCTCCAGGTTCCAAATCCATTGGATTTTCCTCCAATGTCATATAACTCAACCTATTAGATCACAACAAAAATTAGAACCATAATTTATTTTTTTTAAATTATAGCTTTTTATTTACACATATATGCATAGGTAATTTTTCAGCATTGACAGTTGCAAATCCTTTTGTTTCAACTTTTTCCCTCCTTCCCCCCACCCCTTCCCTCAGATGGCAGGTTGACAATACATGTTAAATATGTTAAAGTATAAGTTAAATACAATATATATCTATGTGTCCAAACAGTTATTTTGCTGTATCAAAAGAGTCGGAGTTTGAAATAGTGTACAATTAGCCTGTGAAGGAAATCAAAAATGCAGGCAAACAAAAACAGAGGGATTGGGAATTCTATGTAGTTAGAACCATAATTTATCAAATAATGTGAAGCTCTTGGTTCAGGTCCTATCTCTGACCTAGAGTGGCTATTACCCTGGGAAAACTGCTGAATGGCTGTGGACCTGCCTTAGCTTCCGAAGTGTCTTGAATTACATGGCTTGTAAGGTCCATTTAAGCTTTAAATCTATAATCAAAAAAACAAAACAAAACAAAACAAAACAGAGACAAACTAAGTCTTTAAGGGATTGGGTCTGGGCCTCTGATTTTATTGATATAGGAAACTTCTAGGGTAGGAAGCTTTACTAAAGTAGATCTGTATTTTTACTGTCTTATAAAACTGCCTAGGACACAGAAAGACCAGATGATGAACAGAATGGTGGTCAGTATGTAAGTGTAAGTGAAAGAAGCAGAACTCTTTATCTACAATGTTTTATTGACTCTTGGGGCACCTAGACAGTACCATAATGCATAAAGCCCAGGTCATTTGTAAAAATAAATTATTTCAATATCAAGAAAAACCCAAAGAGGATCATGAAGAATCTAATATGACAACATATTGATTTTTAAGTTGTTAAACAATGTGATGTCATATACTTAATTGGGGAAATAGGAGGGTTTGGGAGGGAGGGAGACTCTGTAATTAGGTAGTTTGGTAGAGTGCTGATCTTTGAATAAAGAATGAATGTATGAAAAGGGGCTTACTCTATCCTAGCACCATGTTAAATAAGAATCCAACTACAAGAAAAGGAATCTATGCTTTCAAAGGCTTTACATTCTAATAAGAGAAGATAATGCATATATGGGAGTGGAAAAGTGTTTTGGACAGGAAATTCAGAGAATGGATCAATATAGTGACTGATTGGTATGTCAGTACTATGATTGCTAGGGTTAATTTGGAATGGGAATGACCTAAGTTCAAATTTACTAGCTATGTGACCCTAGGGAAATTATTTATTGTCTCTCAACCTAAGTTTCTATAATAGTAAAATAGTAAAATAGGGAAAATAATAGCACTTATTTCACCAAGTTGTTTTGAGAATAAAATGAAACAATCTAGACAAAATATTTTAATCCTTTTAAAGTGCTATCTAATATTGTTGTTATTTTTCAATAATTTAGTTGTGTTTAGTGTTTTGTGACACTATTTGGTATTTTTTTGGCAAAGATATTGGAGTAGTTTGCTATCCCCTTTTCCAGGTCATTTTATAGATGAGAAAACTGAGGCAAATAGGATGAAATGACTTCCTTAGAGTCATACAGCTAGTGTCTGAAACAAGATTTCAGCTCAAGAAGATAGTCCTCCAGGCGAGACTTACATGAAATGATGCTAAGTGAAATGAGCAGAACCAGGAGATCATTATACACTTCGACAACGATATTGTATGAGGACATATTTTGATGGAAGTGGATTTCTTTGACAAAGAGACCTGAGTTTCAATTGATAAACGATGGACAAAAGCAGCTACACCCAAAGAAAGAACACTGGGAAACGAATGTGAACTATCTGCATTTTTGTTTTTCTTCCCGGGTTATTTATACCTTCTGAATCCAATTCTCCCTATGCAACAAGAGAACTGTTCGGTTCTGCAAACATATACTGCAACATATCCAACATATAAAGGACTGCTTGCCATCTAGGGGAAGGGGTGGAGGGAGGGAGGAAAAAAAAATCGGAACAGAAACGAGTGTCAATATAAAGTAATTATTAAATAAAAATTAAAAAAAAAAAAAAAAGAAGATAGTCCTCCAAGCCTGGCAGTCTTTCCACTGAAACATTTGGCTGTCTTTATCTAAATGTTAACTATCATCATCATTACTATTAAGGCAATTATTAATAAAGAAACTTTTTTCAGAAAAAATTTCTTAACTTGTTTCTATTAGTTTTAATGAATTAATAATCATAATCATAATATTATTTTTCTTACTGTCAGTTTTTAATAAGATTGTCACAGTCTGGGCCATGAAAAAATAAACAGATCTACAAGTTCTTTTATTGCACTTACTACTATGTGCCAGGAACTGTGCTTTGTGCTGGGGAAATAAGTCCAAAAATGAAATAATGCCCACTTTTGAGGTGCTTCCATTGCCATCCCTACCCTTCCTTTCTTTCTCCAAACTTGAACTTTTATTTCAAGCTATGCCCCCTCAAAATCAACAGATAGCCAAAGAAAATTGCTTTGGGAATGAACATGAGTTCATAAAAAGGATTTTTGTTGCCACCTGGCCATCCAAAGAGCTTGGATTGACTCCTCCATGGGAGATTATGTAAAACTATTCAAATCCTGACTGACAGTTTCCTAAACCAGCTGTTGGGCTTCATGAACATTTGGGAGGAGTGAAGACTGCAGGGTGAGGTCGTTAAATCTTCCCACATCTTTTACAGAAAGAAACAGCTGTGATCTTCTTGCCCAGAAAGAAGTAAACAAAAATTGGCAGCTCATCAGCTCCATCCAGCAGCAGGCTTTTAAGCTGTTTTTCCTCCCTGTTGTTGCATCTGCTGCTGCCAGGTTCTGGTACCGGTGATTCAGCTGCCCAGATTACTGAAGGGGAGCAAGTTCTTGGAAGAGATCATCAACCAATTCTGCTTAGCCAAATCCCATCCTGGATGGAACTTGGATCCCAAATGAAACAATGATCAGGGTCTTGGTCAACCTGTTGTTTCATGAGGCCATTACCATAAGGATATCAAATTTTGTATACTCAGTTTTAGCAAGTTAGATGTAATGTTTCTCAGAATCAATTATTCTTACATTCAATATCAATCAATAAATTGATCAACAGTTATTCAGTGTTCACTAAATGCTAAGTCCTGTAGTTGGTGAGGGAGGGAGGAAAGGAGAGAGGAGAAGAAGAAATAAAAAGAAGGAGAAGAAGAAATAAAAAGAAGGAGAAGGAAGAAGAAGAAGGAAGAAGGAAGGAAGGAAGAAAGAAAGAAGAAAGAAAGAAAGAAAGAAGAAGAAAGAAAGAAAGAAAGAAAGAAAGAAAGAAAGAAAAAAAGAAAGAAAGAAAGAAAGAAAGAAAGAAAGAAAGAAAGAAAGAAAGAAAGAAAGAAAAAGAAAGAAAGAAAGAAAGAAAGAAAAAAGGAAGGAAGAAGAAGAAGGAAGAAAGAAAGAAAAAAAGAAAGAAAGAAAGAGAAAGAAAGAAAAAAGGAAGGAAGAAAGAAAGAAAGAAAAAAGGAAGGAAAGAAGGAAGGAAGAAAGAAAGAAAAAAAAAAGAAAGAAAGAAAGAAAGAAAAAAGAGGGAAGGGAGGGAAGGATGTAAGAAGGAACAAAGAAAGAAAGGAAACAAAAGAGAAAGAAGGAAAGAAAGAAAGCCTTTGCCCTCATCTTTTCCTCAAAGCACTTATATTGTAATGAGAGAGACATCATTTTTAAAAAGAGATACATATTAGAGACACGCCAAGTAAATAGAAGATAACTTCAAATGAGAAGAAGCAGTTGAATGAAGCATTTGTGAGAATTCATCTCAAGTAAAAGGAGATTCATTACATGGAAAGGTAAAAAGGTATTTTTCAAACAGTCCTGGGATTTCATTTGCAGTACCCAATGTCTTTCTTAAATGGAGAACAAAGTATGCATTTATTACTTCTCTTGGCCCCTTTCCCCTTAACCATCTAGGCCATCTGTCCCTCAGAAATTGTCTTTGATTGGACAGTTACACTCCAGGTGACAATTACCATGGAGGAGTGACTGTCCCCGAATGTTTTTAGATGGAAAAAACTCCTTTGTCTGTAGGTTGCTCTGTGCTCTTTAGATGAAATACTGTATTCACTGAGTTGCAAAAAATAAAGAAAGCAAGAGCATATCTGATGTCACTTGAATACTTTAAGCTGAGTTGTTTTAGTTTATACTAAATGAATTCTGTCTTATACAAGGCAGAATTGTCACTTACTTGGGGAGAAGAGAAGTTTCTCAATCCTGATTTCCTATTTTTTAAGCCAAAAACCTGGCTTTTTAAATATTTAACATAGTCATATTTTCAATATATTTATTCTGTTAGGAACTAAAATTATTTGTCCTAACAATTATTATTCTTAACAGATTGGTTGGTGAATGAGAAGTATGAAGGAGAGAGGACAAAGACAGGTAGATAGAGATACATAGAAACAGAAATAGCCAGGGACAGAGGTGGGGGGAAGATAGAGAGAGGGGCACAAACAATAACACAAAGACAGAGACACACAGAGAGACATGCAGACAGAGAGACAGATAAATGAAACAGAGGAGGGAGAGGGACAGTCATACCAAGACACACACACACACACACACACACACACACACACATACACACACATATATATATATATATTAGAGAGAGACAGAGAGAAGAGACAATGAAAGAGAGAGAGACACAGAGACAGACACATAAACAAAGAGAGAGAAACAGAGAGGAGGGAGAGACAGAAAGAGATAGAAGCAGAGACATAGACAGAAAGAAGGAATAGAGAGACAATAAAGGGGTATTTGACCTAGGATTTTTCTGTCCTGTGTCTGCCTTCCCATTTTTAGTTCTGCTTCTGTCCTTTACACATTTGCCCCTAGTCTAAGTATGGATTTAATATATTTAAAAGTGTCAGGGGATAGGTTGTGATCAATGGTGCACTCCTTTGAATTGTTCATCATCCCAATGGAATCTGCTGATGTTTAAAAGCTTACAGAAATGACTGTGGAGGGTCGAAGGAAAAAAGTACATTTTTTTTTACCTGAAATATTTCCTTTGTCTTCTTGGGGGTGGAGGGGGAGAAAATTATAGCTATTTCTATACTTTAAAAAAAAGAAAGAAAGAAAGAAAGCCATGAGTAATTGTGCATTTTCCTCCTGGGCTCCTTTCCCGCCCCCAAGAATCCCTTTCCTCTCTCCTCCATTCTCCTGCTGGTGCTGAGCCTATGTATGAACTAGTAAAGAACTGACTCACCCTCCTCAAGTGTCTGGTTCCTTAATTCAATTGATATCTTAAGTGAAATGAGTTTGGCAGTTTAAGGTCAGTTCTCTGTGGTCTATGGTAACGTTATCAGGAAAGTTGTTTGTCTCTGGAGGGAATGAACACAGAAACCGCCGTTCATCCTCCCCTCCACCCCCCTCCCCATTTTCCTACATCCTTTCAGGCTGTGACAGCTTGAGAGGAAAAAAATATAAAGCCTTCTCCAACTGAAGAGATCCTACAAAATTGCTCATTGTTGGTATTGTTTGTGACATCGAAGTAAGGACAAAGGTAAAAGACTTTGAACACTACTGCCTCTTATACCAGAAGGTCCTTCCTTCCCTTACTTATTCTCTTTTCTCTCTGTTTCTCTCTTTCTCTGTCTCTTTCTGCATCTCTCTCTGTATCTATCTGTCTCTCTCCCTGTCTCTGTCTCTCTCTTTCTCTCTCTCTGTCTCTGTTTCTTTGACTCTCTTTCTCTGTCTGCCTGTCTCTGCCTTTCTGACTCATTGTCTCTAGAAATCTCTGTCCCTGTCTCTATCTCTGTCTGTCTGTCTCTGTTTCTTTCTGTCTCTTTCACTCTTTCTGTCTCTATCTTTGTCTCTCCCTGTCTTTGTCTCTCTCTGTGTCTCCATTACTTTATTTTGATCAGGCCATTAAAATGTAGATAACAATCAACTATTAATCAATCAATCTATATATGGAAAGAAAGAGAGTTAATACATATGTGTATACATATATAGAGACATGCAAAGACAAAGCGACAGAGTTTAAAGAACAGAGAAGGAGGGAAAGATAGAGGGAGACACATACGTACACTTAGAGTTTAGAGAACAGGATACATCATACTGTGGGGCCATCTTGGACTCGGTTCTAGATGCCCTGGTGTCATGGAAAGAGATAAATAGAGATTACTGTTACTTATTAGCTGTAGGACTCTGAGCAAGTCAAAACCCCTCTGGCTCTCAGCTCCACTGTGGTTATATGAGGACTTTGGATTTGATGATTTTTAAGGTCTCTTGCAGTTCTAACCCAATAATCCTATAATCCTTTCTTCACCTAGAGAGGGGCACTAGATTAATCAATATTTTTAAAACCTAAGTCAAATCCCCCAAATGAAAGAGGCAAAGTCAGTTGCCTCGTGCTGGGATCTTTTCAATAGTCTCCCAATAACAAGTTCAAAGTGAGTTCAGTTTCATCATAAGCTCAGGAAGCTGAGAGGTCCTTGGGATTCCATTTCATGCTATGATACCATAGCAGTAAGAAGAGCTCGCTGTCATATTGTCCATGGCTATCTATCTATCTGTTGCTTGGCCAGCCAGTCTGGCTCTGCTAATCTACTGTCTCATGCCAGACCCTAGATTGCTCTGGCAAATGTCAAAGAGGCCTTTAGGGACCAGAGTCACCCTCTGGAGAATGGCCTGGGAATGAGATGATAGTCATTTTTCTAAAGGCAAAAGGACCAGCTGCCACTAGTTCAAGGCAGAATCACAGAATCTCAGACTTGGAAAAGTACTTTTTAAGTCAACAAACATTCATTAGGCACTGCAATAAGAACTTAAGTCATTTAATTAGGATCTGAGTTCCAATCCATCATTATATTCTATTTTCAGAGTGATTTCAGGTAAGACCCTTTATCACTATTCACCTCTCTTCCCTCATATCTAAAATGAGCTGACTAGGCTAACGAGACTCCAAAGTCTCTTTTAGTTCTCAATCTATAATCCTTCGACCCTTCTTGTTGTTGAGTCATTTCAATCGTGTCCAATTCTTTGTGACCCCATTTGGGGTTTTCTTGGCAAAGATACTGGAGTGGGTTGCCATTTCCTTCTTCAGTTCATTTGATAGATGAAGAAACTAAAACAAATAGGATTAAGTGATTTGCACAGAATCACACAGCTCATAAGTATTTTAGGTCAGATTTGAACTCATGAAAATGAATTTTCCTGACTGGCTATCTGGTATTCTATCTACTATGGTTGACCATTCAGCCTTCCCAATGAACAGCCATCTAGTCTCAGTTTAATTTAAAAACCCATAGTAGCGTTGAATCCTTTTCTGCATTTAAATAATATTAATTTATTTGCACCCTATTTTCTCTGTTTCTTCTACCCAATATTCTTCACCATCCTCTATCTTTTCCCTGCAATCTTTCTGAGTCCCTCCTTTCAGTGCTTACAGAAAACTTAGACAATCAGTTCTCCATCTGCATTGGTAGTTTTTTCACTGAAAGTACCTAACATCAGTGAAATCAGAATAGTTGGAAGAGGCAAGAAAGGTGAGAACAGAAATGAACCACTACATGGTAATTGTTAATAATAATAGTCACCATTTGTATATGGTTTTAAGAATTTTAAAAATTTAAATTTAAGAATTTTGAATTAAAGAATTAAGAATTTAATTAAGAATTTAAGAATTTCAAAAAGCTTTATAAATATTTACAAATATTATCTCATTTGATCTTCACCACAACCCTGTAGTGAATAGGGCTATTATCATGCCCATTTTACATTTCAGGAAACTGAGGTAAGCCTGAAAGTCACAAGCCAAGTAGTTTCTGAAGGAAGGAAAGACTTTAACTCTTTCTTCTTGAGAAATACA
The DNA here is from genome assembly GCF_016432865.1 of Antechinus flavipes. NCBI lineage: Eukaryota > Metazoa > Chordata > Mammalia > Dasyuromorphia > Dasyuridae > Antechinus > Antechinus flavipes. The sequence continues at coordinate 265,544,062 of NC_067402.1, forward strand.
AGTTTTAGAAATTGCCTAGTGGGTGTCTTCACTCAAAAATTTCTTAGTTCAAACCCTTAGACACTAGAACTTTGAGAATAATTAAGATGTCTTCTTACAATCTGATCCTTAGAGAAGGAAAATGAAAGTTCATATGGTTCCCACATGGCATTTTCCCTAGAAATCTAAACCAGTGCATTACTCAGAGATTTTAGGTCTGTTAAAAAGGTAGTCTATTTGTTCAGCAAGTTCAAAACATATATATCTTTCAGGGGCAGACTCTAAACCTTGGTGAGACTCGTTAGGGCTCTCAGAAAAATGAATTCACTAGAATGACGGAGTTGTCCCAATAGCAACCTCAAGTTCAGTTCTTTTCTGGAATGGAACCAATGAGTTTTTTCAGTGTGTCATACTTCTGTATTTGCTCATGTAATCCTGGGGATGTTTAGTATATTATTCAATGTCTGGCTGACCCACCCAGGATAATAACCATGTTGTATTCTGAGCACCTGTGCAGAGTTTGGGGAGGGAGCCAACACACTTGGAACATTTTCCTGGATTAAGCCAGGGTCAACAAATGAAAAGGAAGATAGATTGACTTTTTTAAGGTCAAATCTAAAGAACCTAAGCTAGTCTCTGTGAACCCAGAATCCTAAGTGAGGAGAAGAGGTAAAGATTTTACATTTATATCCAGGATGTGGGTGATTTCAAAGTGGCTATCATAATTCAGGGAGTTCGGGTGAGGATTGTTCAACTCCACTTGGAGTAAGAGACTCTTTGAACTAGAAGGGACCTTAAAAATCATATCCAATCAAACTTTTTAGAGCAGTTACGTGGCACAGTGAATAGAGTCGGGAGTGGAGAAGACCTGCCTTAGTCATTTACTAGTTATACCCTGGGCAAGTCAATTAACCATGGATAGAGCTAATTTTAGGGAAAGCATTCCCTAAATGGCCCAAATCTGTTTGCTTGTTTTTCTACCATTTTCATTGTTTGGTCTAAATCCCATTTTCTGGATCAAGTCAACATATTATTATCATTATTATCAAGATCATCACTCCTACCACTATCATCATTATCATTATTCTATCCTATTACTCATTACAAAAGAGGGAAAAGTTGAATTTTGGTTCTTTATCAACAGTTTTTCATCTTTTATCTCATAAATTTTTATGAGAATAATGTATATATATTTATATGTACATATTATAAATATATATAACTACATGTATATTAACATATGTATACATATTAATTAGTTAATAAAATATGAAAAGGGAACAGTTTTGTATTTTTTCTGTGTTTCACTTAATTTTTACTAAAAGATAAAGATGGCTATAGAAAGTTGATTATAGGCATAGTCATCCTTATCTTTTAGTAAAAATTAACTGAAACATGGGAAAAGATATAAGGGCTTGCTGCTTTTATTAATTATTAATTACAAATTAATTATTAATTACAAATTATTGTTGTACAATAATACAATTGTATTATTAAATACAAATTATTAATTACAAGTTAATTATTAATTACCAAAAAAACTCAGCAGCTCAAAATGCTGCCTTAAAAGACTTTCCTCTAGTGAGTTATCCCCCTTGTCTAGATTAAAGATCATAGAAGATTCTACGATGGAATGATAATAATTAGGTGTGGGCCATATATTGTATCTAGGATATACTGCAACATATTTAACATATATAGGACTGCTTGCCATCTAGGGGAGGGGGTGGAGGGAGGGAGGGAGGGGAAAAATCGGAACAGAAGCAAGTGCAAGGGATAATGTTGTAAAAAAATTACCCTGGCATGGATTCTGTCAATATAAAGTTATTATAAAATAAAATAAAATATTAAAAAATAATAATAATTATGTGTGGGCTTAGCAATGAACTTAATGTCTTGTTTGAAGGACAGTATAGCATGGATGATTTTAGCTACATATCATGAATTTTCTCCTACTTCTGACACTAGTTGTGTTACTGTGGGCAAATCACTTACCTGCTCTGTGACTTAGTTTCCTCATGGATTCCATGACCTCTGCCTCTAAATCTAAGATCCTAGAATTCTGTGATCTACTCGTTGAATCATAGTCACAAATCTCTGGAAGAGATTTCAGAAGCTATGCAATCCAAATTCCTCATTTTACAGATGAGGAAATTGAAACCAAGAGATTTTAAATAACTTGGTAAGATCACAAAGGCAGAGATGAAGGAACCATCATCCTCCTAGTCACCTAGGCTTGCAACTTCAATGTCATTCTTATTTCTTCATTTTCAATCACAGCACATTTCAATTCATTACCAAACCTTCTAGTTTCTTCCTTCACAACAGCTCTCTTAAAAGTCTCCTTTAATCTACTCACACAGACTCACTTTCAGTTCAACACCTCATCATCCCCTCTCACCTGCACTATTTCAATAGCCTTCTAACCAATCTCCCTGCCTCAAGTCTCTCCCAATTCAATTCATTCTCCACCTGGCTGCCAAGATAATATTAAAACTTATTTTTTAATTTTGTTTTTATAAGCATTACTATCTCTCTCAATTATGACAACCCTTCCCCCAAAGAACAATTTTGAGAAGCAAAATCTGTGCAATAAGTATCCATAGTCCAATAAAATAAATCCTTACATTGGTCATATACATGTCTTATTTTGGATTTTAAATCCATCACTTCTGGACTTAAAGTTTATAATTCCATTAATCAAAATTCCAACGTTTTCTAAATTATTTTTCTTTTTAATGCTGGCATCATTGTCTAAAATATTCTGTTAGTTCTGATTCACTTTGTTTTCTATCACATCAGCTTTTCCCAACTTTCTTTGAAATTGCTCATTTCATCACTTCTTATAATGATATTCCATTATATTTGCAAATCTATATCTCACCATTGGACCCATATGGCTCTGGGGGAAAAAGTGAGGTTGATGATTTTATAGAGCCCTGCCTTACTCAAATCCTTACTCAAATCCAATTCACTTGCATGTTATGATATCACCTCCCTGTTGTCATGGTCTTCTTCAGAAAAGGACAAATAACAATCAACAACTTGTAAATAGCAACAACTACTCCACTGGGGTCCCAACTGTCCAGTTCTAGTTGAGCAATGCAGCTTCACCCTTCTTCCCTTCCTTCTTTCCTTCTTTCCTCCTCCCTCTCTCCTTCTCTCTTTCCTTCCTTCTTTACTTCCTTCCATCCTTCTTTCCTCCCTTCCTTTTTTCCTCCCTCCCTTCCTTTCTTCCTCTCTTCCTTCCTCCCTCTCTCTCTCCCTTCCTTCCTTGCTACCTTTCTCTCCCTCTGTCTACATAGGGAAACATATCTTACCGTTGGGTACTCTGTCCAAGGGACTATAAATTTTGATTGCTGAAACCTTGCAAAATATCTTGGGGTTTATGGGCTAGATTTCTTTTTTAAAGACCAAGCTTCTTGATTTGATTTGAATTCAGGCCTTCCAACTCCAAACACAAGCTCCTTTTATATCACCATGCTACTTCAATTTGCATTTGTGTGAATATAATAAAAGAATTGGAAAGGAAAGAATTGGAATGTTGGGATAAAAAGAAACAAATTTGCTATTTTGGCATTGAGGTGCATTGATAAGAGCTCAAAGGGATTTAAAGGTTACCTAGTTCACACTATAGATGAGGAAGTCAGTAAACTATATTAAAGTCAGAACTATAATCTGATACTTCAGAGAAAATACACAACAGCCCACAAAACAAGTTTTTTTCAGGTAGCACAACAGATAAAAAGCCTGAGCTCAAATCCTGCTTCAGGCATTTACTATCTGTGTGATCATGGGTGATTCATTGAATCTCTGTCTGCCTCAATTTCCTCATTTATAAAATGGGAAATCTCTAAACTATAAGAAAATCATTTACTTCTCAGGGTTATTGTGAGGATAAAATGAAACTATAAAGATCTTTGTAAATTTTAAAGCGCTACAGAATTTCTATTATTAATATTATATTTGGGGATTTTATATATATATATATATATATATATATATATATATATATTAATGTGGGGAGAGACCCTGAAACACAAGAATCCATGAGAGAGAAATCCTGGAATAATATCACTCAGAGGAGCAACAGAGATACCCTTGGAGATATCTATTTTATTTTGTTGCTGAGGCAATTGGGGTTAAGTGACTTGCCCAGGGTCACACAGCTAGGAAGTGTTAATTAAGTATCTGAGGCCAGATTTGAACTCAGGTCCTCCTGCTTATAGGACTGGTGCTGTATCCACTGCACCACCTAGTTAGCCACCTTGGAAACTGTTATTAAGAAGACTATTACAGGAAGGCAGAAAAGGGGAAGAAAAGAGACTAAACATTTATCAATTTACTAAATGTCAGGCATATAGTATATTTATATACTTATATAATTTCTATTTATTTACACTAAATTATAATTCCACTATTTATTAGTTCATATATTTATATACCATCAATTATTAAATTAAGTGGATAAATTATTATTGTAATTATTCAATAAAATAAAACAATAACATATTGTTATTGTACCTTTTATTATTTATTATTAATTTATATAGTAAATTTCTATATTTGCTATGTTCCAGGCACTATACTAGGAACTTTACAAATATCTCATTTGATCCTTGAAATTAGGTAGGGGAAAAGGGAGGAGTAAGAAAGGGATAGATAACCAACCACTGATGTGACTACTGTAACAGAAAGGATCTTCATCTAACATCTAACAGAAAGGATAAACATCTTTCAGCATCTCTTTATCTCCTACTACAATGCCAAGCTTCATGAATACAAAAACAAACAAACAAACAAACAAAAAAAACAGTTCCTGCCCTCAAAGAACTTGTATTCCATAGGAGAGACAACACTATGTAATCTATCTCTATAAAAGAAATAAAAGAGAACTCTTCACACTACTTAAGACATTTAAGGGTTGTCAGTACCTTCTATATGTCAGGCCCTAGGAAGGAAGAAAATTGGGAAGGAAATTTTTATAGATAATTTATCAGATAAAAGTGTATATCTAAAACATATAAAGAACTATATCAGATCTATAAGAATATAAATGGTAAATGGTCAGAGAATATGGACAGGCAGTTTTCCAATGAAGAAATCAAAATAAGTAATAATTATATAATGCTCTAAATTATTATTGTTTAGAGAAATGAAGATTAAAGCAACCTTGAGATATAATTTTCCACCTACCAGATCTTTTTTTATTGAATCATGTATTGGAAATGATTGTTTTATTATATAAATTAAAATAAATATATAAATTATGTTATTGAATACTATTATTATTTAATAATTATTTAATTTAATAATAGATCATATGTAAATTAAATTTATAAATAACTAGAGTAAACCAACTAGGACTTTTCCCCCAGGACACTGATGTTTATTTTTTATTTATCTTAAAATTCAAATTTATATATATGTATATATATATATATATATATATATTTTTTTTTTATATATTTCTGCCCAAGGTCCCACAAGGCTATATGTGGCTTCTAACCTGGATCACCAGACTCCAAATTCAGTGCTCCCTTCAATGATGGATGGAATATGAATGATGGACAATAAGGTTGTTTAGATTTTTTAAAATTTAGAATTATATAAAGTCAAAGAAATGTAAAGTCTTTAAAGGGAATGACTGGTTTACATAATGATACTCCTGTTTCTCTAAGCAGATGGAAATGTCTTCAAATGTCCAAATCATTCACATTCCAGAAGGTCTTCTCCAAATCTGGGTAGTATTCCAGGAAATATCAAAATGCTGATATTGGAATTTTTTCTTCAGATCTGACTTCCAGATGGATTCAAGTTCAGTCTTACGGTAAATGAGGAGTCATTTAAGTCTCAGATATATATTTCCTTAGACCCCCCAAAAGGTACAGAATTGTTTATATCCTTAAAGACCTCAAGCTGAATATTAATTGGATTTTGCCTCTCTCCAGAGACTATCATACCTTTGCTTCAAAGCTACAGAGCAAACAAAAGCCAGAATATCAATGAATGTCTGGATCCTAATGTTGGGGCTCATGTTTAATTAACAGTTGACCACTGTATTATTTTAGCAGTCTCCTAATGAACTCAAGAAAGTCAGATAATAACTTTCTCTTTATATTCATTTGCATGAATATGGGTATTACTAAGACAATTAGATACTGGTGGGACTTAGAATAAGGAAGATTTTGGAATACATTTTCTGTCTTGGATACTTGCTTTTAGGAACCTACACAAATCATTTGAATTTCAGTTTACTTACCTGTAAAAATGAGTAGGTGGGTCTCAAAGGGTCTCTTTGAGCTCTTAATATGTGATTATATATATATACATATATTATATCTTATATACTGTTATGCATATGTAAATATGTATATATATGTATTCATACATTCAATTCACTATATATATTATATGTATATGTCCATATGCATCAGTGTAAATACATACTTATATATGCATGCATGTCTCTAGATATATCGAGTTTTTGCAGATATGAATATATATTATATATGCATATCTAAATAGCTAGATAGACACACATATATGTATATATCTAAACATTTTAGTATAGTTTTAAACCATTTAAGATTAAAAATGCACTAATACTTTTGTAAAACATATGTGTATGTATAGCTTATTTAAAATATGTATCCAGATCATGAAAGACAGTTTATTTTCTCTGGAGAAGCAGGAAATTAGACTCATATAGAACTAATTCCAAAAACAGTGACCAATTTCATCCTAACCCAGAACTGACCTTGTTGAATGAATACAGAATGAGGTAGGCAGCAGTGAGAGGTCCTTGTGTTCTCTGGCTGAGGTTACTGGCCTGCTGAATCAGAACCAAACTGGGTGCTGTCCTACTGTGAACATATATAATGGATCCTTTGAGAGCTCTGCTAGGTGTAATATAAAAGGTCATACTGCTTCTTAATTAGTGAGCTTGCTTGTTTATAAAGCAAAAGTCACAGAATGCCAAGAGTTGCAAGAGACATCGGAGACTATTAAGCCTAAAAAGTTCCTGGAAAAAATGTTTGTATAAAACATATGTAGGGCACTGTACTAAGCCTTTGCTTGCAACCCTTGGGTAGTTAAGTATTGCTGTGTGGCAAGAGCTAGACTTAGAGTCAGGTGGACCCTAATCCATATACTGCTTCAGGTACTTTTAGGTAACATCTTGAGCAAATTACTTCACCTCTCACTCTGTTTTCTCATCTTTAAAACTAAAAGATAAGACATTGGACATAATAACCTCTAAAGTCCTTTCCAACTCTAAATCTATGATACAATACTGAATGGAAATTTGTTGATAGCTTTAATTATTAAGGACTTGTTTCCTTCCTCTTCCCCTTATGTTCCTCTAGATCTTCTACTCATTACCCCTAATTCTTCTTTCTGGAGCATAGGAGAACAAGATTAATCTTCTTTCTACATGAGAACCTTTTAAATACTTAAAGACAGCTAAAAGCCCACCGTTATATTAACAAAGATGAAAAAAAGTGATTTTTAGGTACTCACAATTCTCCCAAAGAATCCAAAGGTGGTGAGGGGGGAGCATATCTTTAGTTTTGTTTTTCAATCCAATGTATTTTATTTTTTGAATTTAAAAGAATCATTCTGGGAAGGAGTTCAAAGGCTTTACCAAATTTGTACTGGGAATCCATGACACATAAGAAGTTAAGAATACTTGTTCTAGAGCAAGATTCTCTGGGCAGTACCTTGGAAACCAAGAGTTACAATAAAGTTCTCTGAGGTTGTCCTATTGAACCTTCTTTTCTTCCACCAAGGAGCTAGATTTGAAAAAAAAGAAAAAAGAAAAAACTTTCAGAGATATGGTTTGAGATTCTGAGGTGCATATTTCTAGTGCCAAAATTGAAGTCTTAGATAAGAGTAATATGCCAACCAACCAATTAGTTAAACTTTTATAAGGAGCCTATTATATTCCAAGCAATGAGCTTAATGCTGGAGATACAAAGGCAAAAATTAAACCATCTTTGGTTTAAAGGAAAAAGAACATTAAAGTGAATCAGATGAATATTATGAAAGAACTGTTATCTGAATATCTCTCCCTCCCTACCTTCCTCCCCCCACTCTCTCTTCCCCTCCCTGTCTCTGTCTCTCTGCCTTTCTCCATCTCTGTCCCTTTTTTCTTTTTCCTTCCCTCCCTCCCTCCTTCCCTCCCTTCCTTCTTTTCTTCCCTACTTCCTTCCTTTCTTTCTTCCTTCCTTCCTTCCTTCCTTCCTTTTTTCTTTCCCTCCTTCCTTCCTTCCTTCCTTCCTTCCTCTTTATTTTTTATTTGAATTTTCTTGAACAAAATTACTAATATTGAAATGTTTTGCATGATTGCTCATATAAAACCTATATCAAATTGCTTACTACCTCAGGGAGAGGGGAAATAAGGAAAGTAGGGATAGAATTTAGAACTTTGAAAACTGAAAAAACAAAGAATATTAAAAATTGGTTTTACATATAATTGGGGGAAACAAAATATTATTTAAAAAAGAATAGTTGTTCCTCAATCAATCAATATTTAAAATGTCATTATTAAAAGGTATTTTATTAGTACAAAGAGGGGTTTCACTAATTAAAGTTTCAGGAAGAGAGAAAGAGACAGCCTATATTCAATAAGCTTATAATCTGATCTTCTTTTGTATCATTCTCTAGCTCATCATAGTTCCTCTTAAAATATGGCCCCCCATTTTGATTTTATTCATTTCACTTCTCTTTGTTATTAACTTAGTTCTCTGAATATAGACTTGATTTCTAATGAGTCTTAAAGGGAAGTAACAATAGGGTTCAGGAGTTTGAAGCATCATCCCATAAAGAGAGATCTGACTTTTGCTGATTGCTGATCCTTGTCCAAGACTCAGAGAGTAAAAATAGGAGTAACTGCTCAAAGTAATAGAGAAGTATGTTTAGGCTCAACATCATCATCATCTTTATCATTATCATAGTAAAATTTATATAGCACCTACTGTATGCCAGATACTATATTAAGTACTTACAATTATTATCTCATTTGATCCTCATAACAACCCTAAGAGGTGGATGCTTATTATCCCTATTAAAATAATGATAGTATTAATAACTAACATTTATATAACACCTATTATGTGCCAGGCACTATGCTAAGGGATTTAAAATTATTATCTCATTTGATCCTCACAGCAACCCTAGGAGGTGGGTGCTATCATTATCCCTACTAAAATAGGGATACTATTAATAACTAAAATTAATATAGCACCTACAATGTGCTAGGCACTATGCTAAGGGATTTAAAATTATTATCTCATTCGATCCTCACAACAACCTGGGAGTGTTCTTATTATCCTCATTTGACAGATGAGGACTTGTTCAAAGTCACACAATTAGTAAGTATCTAAGACTGGATTTGAATTCAGATCTTGCTGGTTCCAAATCTGGTACTCTTTCTACTGTATCACCTAAAAGTTTCCTCAAACTAGAGCTATGAAAAAGTAGAATAAGGACTTGTAGTAATAGGTTCTCCCTTCCTGGAGGTCTTCTAGAAAAGTTTAGGTGATTTCTCATTGAGTTGTTACAGAAGGCATTCTTGGGCAGGTATAAATTAGACTGTGGTGCTCTCCTCTTTTATACTCCCTTTCATACACTAAAATAGAGTTAACTTAGCTGCAGTTCATTACCCCAACCACTCCATCTTTCAGTTCCTTGCTTTTGCAATAATTGTCCCCCCACTCCTAGAATCCTTTCCCTCTTTGCCTCCACTTCTTAGAATTCTTAACTTCCTCAAAAGGTACACTCAAGTGCCAACTTCTATAGATCTTTCTTGATCCCCATCCCACTCCCTTTCCTTTTCAGATTACCTATATTTATTCTGAATGTATTCTTGTATGGTCTTAGTTATTTGCATGTAGTCTCCTCCATTAGAATGTAAGCTTTTTGGAAGTAGGAACTATTTTGGCCTTTTTTTGTATTCCTAGTACTTAGTACTTAGTACAATGTCTGATGCATGGCAAGCACTTAATAAATGCGTGTTGCTGGTTGATAACATTTGTTTTCAATCCTTCCAGGATTTGTGACTAGGTATCTTACTGAAGTGCCCTCTTTGGAATAAGTCTCTACTTCTTGCTAGAATTTTTACAGATTTTTTTTTCTGATTTCCAAGATAATTGGTCTGTGTATTAAATCACTTTACATTAGTTCCATGAAGATAACAGGCTTGTGAATTTGCCGAATAAGCACTTGCCTATGTTTTAAGATTTGGGGTGCCTTCCTAATTAGAAATCACTCTGTCTTTGGTTTTGTTACCAATAAATGAAAGTACATCATTACTCCCCTGAGTTAAGCATTGCCTTTCCCTTGCAGTGCTAAAGTTGTCATTATTTTTAAAATGCAATTTGCTGCTGAAAAATTATGCCCAACCCTTCAGGACCTTATCATGTGCTCTTGGCTATAGGCTTTTTATGTTCTTCTCAAGTTTCTTTTTATCCTGAGTTTCACAACTCAGTTGTAGGCTACTCCAATAATGTGTTTTTTTTTTAAGGTTTCAGATCATTTGGTTGAAAGAGATTTAGGTTAATCAAATTTTAATAGCAATGATTGACATAGATTGATCTTGAGCTATGAACCTCAGTTTCCTCATTTATAAATGAAGGGGTTGGATTACATAAATGAGCTCTAAATCCTTTATAGTCCTAAGAGATAGCCAAATGCAGCTTCCTAGATAAAATAAAAAATTAAGTCCCTAACACTTGCTGAAAATTATATTACCAACTTCTTTTTCCCATAATAGGAAGAATCAGGGTAGCATGTGAACATGGGGAATCCAGTGTGGGCAGAGAGCAGGGGAGCAGAAAAAAGTCATAGAAAAGAGAAGTGGGATAGGAGTGTGCTTTGCCCAGTTCACAAGTTTGCTGATGGCTGATTTTGCAGGAATCTGGTTAAATCTCTGGGTGAATCAACAGGAAATCTTAGGCTTACTCATTCCTGTAGCAGTCATGACTCACCAGATACACAGAGATACTTTTTCTCTCTTAGACTGAGGATTGAAGAGTTTCCATGTCTCTTTATTGTCTGTCTACACTGTCTAGAATGCTCTATCTCCTCATTTCCACCTCCTGTCTTCTCTTCAAGTCTCTTTTAACCTCACCTTTTGCAAGACACCTTTTCTTGTCCCTTTCTATATTAGCATCTTCTCTCTGAGATTCCAGTCTTCTCTGTATATTTCTTCTCTGCACAAAGTTATTTGGATGTTGTCTATGTGAGCTTGAAATGCATTTCCTGGGGTAGCCAGATGGTGCAATACATAGAACACTTGCTCCAAAGTCAAGATCTGAGTCCAAATTTGACCTAAGACAATTCATACTTACTAGCTATGTGACCCTAGGTAAATCACTTAACCCCAATTCACACACACACACACACACACACACACACACACACACACACAGAATGTCAGCTTTTTAAAATCAAGGACTATTTTCCCCTTTCTCTATATTCTAGCAGAATGTGTAATAAGTGTTTAATAAATCAACAAACATTATGTGCTATATTGTGCCAAGCACTGGGCTAAGATGTACAAACAGAAGAAAGACAGCCATTGTCTTACATTCTAATGAGAAAGACAACACATAAAAGAAGGCAGCTAGGGTAAAGAGTAAGAGAAATCATAGGTGTATACAAATGAGCAAGATTTGGGTTAGAAAAATAGCACAAATGACACCAGAAATTAAATTTGAGAAAGTCTAACTTTAAGGCAATTCCTGTTAACTTTCTGTCTGTTTTTATATTGCTTCTTGTAGTTGAGTAACCCAGAATGAACAGATATATTTGACAAAGTCAGAAAGTGGTCAGAGCTCCCAGGTGTGAGTAAGAGACAGAAATGACTGCATTATTTTATAACATAAAAACCATTTATATGTCTATAAACCATTTATTTCTCCTTAATGTGAGAATAATGCATATTCTTTCTTAATGTTATAGCTCTCTAGAAGCAACCTTCAAAGTCACCTAATCTAGAGACATAATTTTACAGATGAGGAAACTTAGGTTTAGAAAGGTAAAATAATTTGTCTTAGTTCACCCAGAGAGCAAGAAGTAAAAAATATTGGAAGGGCTATGGAAATTTTAAGCTGCTTCAAAGCCCTTAAGAAGTAGAAAAAAGTTTTTTCTGCACACAGTTCTATAACATTGCTGCAAACAACCTATTAAATATTACATTACTATACATCTATATAACCTATACAGCTCTGAGGATCCTTATCCCAACTTGTACTCTCAAAGATAAGTCTTAGGTCCCAAAGCAATACTATACCTCTCCTTCAGTATTCTAAGATTACCTCCTGAGGAGTCAGAACTGATTTGCTAATGTCATCTTCTTAAAACCTTGGAACTTCTCTTTTCACTTTCTCAGTATTATTAGTTAAGAACATTTTAGTCTAACAGCTTTAGCCTGCCTTTTAGAAATGTATATTTACTAAGGTGATATAAAAAGGACAACTGATACTAAAAATATCCCTTCTAATTTATGGCCAAAGAAGAACCAGAGAATATTACAAAATGCAAAATAGATAGTTTTATTATATTAAATTAAAAAGGGGTTGTACAAACAAAATCAATGCAGCCAAGATTAGAAGGGAAGCCGAAACCTGAGGGAAATGTTTTGCATCCAAGGGTTCAAATAAAAGCCTTATTTCTAAAATACATAGAGAATTGATTCAAATTTATAAAAATGCAAGCCATTCTCCAATTCATAAATGGTCAAAGGGTATGAACAGACAATTTTCAGATGAAGAAATTACAGCCATTTCTAGTTATATGAAAAATGCTGGACCCAGCAGTATCATTACTAGGTCTGTACCCCAAGGAAATCATAAAGGAGGGAAAGGAACCCACATGTGCAAAAATGTGTGTAGTAGCTCTTTTTATGGTAACAAAGAATTGGAAAAGTAGTGGATGCCCATTATTTGGAGAATAACTGAATAAGATGTGGTACATGAAGATAACAGAATATTGTTGTTCTATAAAAAATGATGAACAAACTGATCATAGAAAGGCCTAGAAAGACTTATGTGAATTGATGCTGAGTGAAACAAGCAGAACCAGGAATACATTGTATGTATCCAATAATAGCAAGATCAACTATGCGATGATCAACTATGAAAGGTTTAGTTCTTCTCAATAGTTCAGTGATCCAAAGCAATTCCAATAGACTTTGGATACAAAATGCCATTTGAATGCAGAAAAAGATCTAAGAAGACTTGTGATGGGCCAGAACTCTGGAGAAATGTACTTGAAACAAGGATTCTTACAACAAGAGAGACTGATTCAGACTGGGAGACTGAAGAAGACAATAAACACTTTGGATTCTATTCCTGACCATTCTCATGGTTATTATTCTACTGAGACCAAGGCTGGTCCAAAGGCCCTCCAGGAAGCTAGCCAGAACATTACATTTTGGCACACAAATGTGGACTAAGGACCTACATTCAACAGACAAGATCATGAGTTCAGTGGAGAAGTCTCCCTGACCCAGAAATAGGGTGAGTACAAAAATAGACAAGCAAGAAACTTTGGTAAGGGCTAAACTAGTGTTTCAGCTAGAATTCTAAGAGGCAAAGAGGGAAAGGATTCTAGGACAAATGATTAGAAAAGAGCCTTAACCACCCCAAAGGAAGTGTGTAGAGTGCATAGTTAAGCTAATAAAAAAATCAAGGTTTGATTGTAACTTGGAAGCAGATCGATGAACTCTTAGAAACTTTATAGTACACGTGTTCTTGGTTCTCTAAGGAAAAAAAAAATTAGAGCCAGATAAGTGGAAACTAGTAGGAGAACAACTAATTGAATATTACAATGATAATGATCCTGATTCAATTCCTAAAGAAATAATATTTCTTTAGGAATTGAATCAGGATTATATATATATATATATATATATATATATATATATATATATATATACATATGTGTGTGTGTGTGTGTGTGTGTGTGTGTGTAACTTAATACAATTGGCTTTAGGGAATTACATAAGTTTTAGAATTAGGAAAAAGGAAAAAGAGCAGGAGGGGGATACTGACAAACTAGTTGAAAAGCATAAATAATTAGATAAGAAAGGAATTAAGTGCAATGTTGGTGAAATTAAGAAATGTGGTGCTTCACAACAGGAGATATTAGGATATTCCCCATCCCCTGACTACCCCACTCAATTAGCCCTTCTAGGTGGAGGGAGAAGGAGGAGGGGCAGTGACACAATCAGCACCATCCATGCTTCAGCTTTGTCCACTCCCTATGACAAGATTACAAAAGGCACTAGTTAAAGCTAAAAAAGACGGACAAGATATATCTGATTTAAAAATAAAAGCATACCCTTTGATTGAAGAATTTGATTATTCAGGTCAAGCTAGGAGAAGATACATTCCTTTTGATCTGGAAATTATCAAAGATCTGAAAAAGGGTTGCACTCTTTATGGGGCTACATCATCTTATGTTAAGATGGTATTAGAGAATTTGGCTCTTGAAATTTTAACCCCTAGTGATTGGAAATCACTATAGCAAGTGATAATGTAGCAAGGACATGTTTAGAATCTGGACAAAATTTGTGGTTTTAGGACTATTGTGAATGAACTCTCTAGAATACAAGACCAATGAAATAGGCAATCTGGAGTTAATATACCAGTCACCTTTGATCATCTAGGTCCCAAAGCAATACTATACCTCTCCTTCAGTATTCTAAGATTATGCAGACACTTTAGCTCAGATTAATTACCCTTTGATAGCATATGAGCAAATTGCTGCTGCTGCTGCTATCAAAACATGGGGCATCTTCCCAGGAAAACAAGATAGGGGAGAAGCCTTCACGAAAATAGCCCAAGGTCCAAATGAACCCTTTGCTGATTTTGTGGGACATCTGCAGACAGCTGTCATACTAACAATTGATGAAAATGCAGCAACAGGAATAATGATAAAACAATTTGCTAGAGAAAATGCTAATGAGGTTTGTAGAAGAATTATACTAGGACTACACAAAGATTAAGACACTGTGCCACAGTGGGCACAAATGTTTTTTATACCCAAGCTATGATGCAGAACATGGGAAGACAGGGTCCCTTTTGGCAAGGGACTTCCAGAGAGACTCATCAATGTTTTCATTGTGGTAAGCTAAGGCATCTGAAAGTTTAATGTTGCCAGGGAGATAGAGAGGACAGGGTGAGAGAACAAGACCCCAAACCCTGGGTCCAAAATGCAACAAGAACTTCCATGGGGCCTCAGAATGTAGATTGACTCAGGGAAATGAGAGGCAAAGCCCATCTCCAAGGCCTCAGGCAAAAAAAAACTTGGGGCATGATAGCAGCAAGGTTATACCCAGAGAGTCTTTAGAAGTTCAGTTCTCCAATATGATCAATCACCCAAAAAGCAATCATCAGATGGGAAAAAAAAGGGATTGCAATTGGGGAGAATACAGGTTTTATAACACAGCAGAAGAGTAGTGTCCAGTGCGAGCAACTCCAATATAATCTCCAGGGGACGTGGAGAGATTCAGAAAATGGTGAATGGAAGGGACCAGATAGAATAACTGGTTAAGGGAGAGAGTTTGCTTGTATCTCTACAGATAGAGAAGGAATCAGATGGGTGCCAATGAGTGTTATTTGCCTTGTCCATTGGAGAGAGACAGAAAAAGAGAAACAACCTTGAAACAAAGGAGAAGACCTAAGAAACATCTGACTCTGAAAGAGCATGGCTGATAATGAGACTGTTGCTGGACTTGAAAACTATCAGGAATCATTGGGTTCCCTAACACATAATAAGACTGTTGCAGGACATCAGAATTTATAGGAATCATTGGATTCCCTGATATGTGATGAGACTATTGCAGGACTTCAAAACTTGCAGGAATTATTGGATTTCCTGACACGTGAAGTAATGGACAATAGATTGATTTGGGACTATTTCTAGGACTTATGGATATGTATAATTCTTCATGTTGATTCATGTTGCTTGTTATATCACTACTAGCCTGTGTTATATTATTATTGCTTGTGTAATACCTCCCATGCTGATGGATTTATGTATACTTGTTTCAAATGAGACCCTTCAGAAACCCATTAACAAAATCTGGTTTGACACCCCATTTCCCTTTGATATATTCACCCCCCTTTCTGAGAAGTCAGGGAGGGTGTGATCACCTTCTTTTGGGGATTCTCACCTCCCTGAGAAGTGGAGGAGGGTATGACCACCTATGTTCTAAAACAAAAGAAAGTGGGAGATGTAATGAGCCAGAACTCTGGAGAAATGTACTTGAAACAAGCATTCTTACAACAAAGTGTTAACTCAGTGGAATTGATAAGACAATGGTTACCTAGTTTAGTATGTGAGTTCTCTAATTCAATATGATTTAATCTTACAACAAATAATGGTTCCCTAGTGATAAAATGGTTGGTTTATATTCAGTATATTGTAATGATGTAATTGTAATAGAGTATATAATCTGAGGACAAAGTCAGCCACAGACATTCCATCTTTGATCAGCCTCATGGTGGTTCTTCTGTCTTCTGCACTTTGGGAGAGACTGGTTCAAACTGGGAGACTAAAGGAGATAACAAAGGCTTTGGACTCTATTCCTGACCATTCTCTTGGTTATTATTCTACTGAAACCAAGGCTGGTCCAAAGGACCTCCAGAAAGCTAGCCAGAACATTACAAAGACTGAATGTAAATCAGCACATAGTATATTCATTTCTTTTTTCTGTTTTTTAATCTCTCCCATGGTCTTTCCCTTTTTCTCTGATTTTTCTCTCCTCACATGATTCATAAAGCAATGTGTATTAAAAATAAACTTACAAAAAAAAAAAAAAGAAAAAATGCTCTAAATCACTGTTGATTAGAGAAATGCAAGTTAAGACATCTCTGAAGTATCATCTCACATCCCTTAGAGTGGATAAGATAACAGGAAAAGATAATGATAAAGGTTGGAAGGGATGTGGGGAAACTGCAACTAATGCAATTTGGAACTATTCCCAAAGGGCTATCAAACCGTGCATACCCTTGGTCCCAGCAGTGTCTCTACTGCGCTTGTATCCCAAAGAGATCATAAAAAAGGAAAAAGGACTCACATGTGCAAAAATGTTTGTAGCAACTCTTTTTGTAGTGGCAAGGAACTGGAAACAGTGTATGCCAATCAGTTGGAGAATGGCTGAATAAATTATGGTATATTAATGTTACAGAATATTATTGTTCTATAAGAAATGATGAGCAGGATAATTTCAGAAAGGCCTGGAAAGACTTGATGCTAAGTGATGTGAGTATAACTAAGAGAACTTTGTATACAGCAACAAGAAGATTATGTGAGGATTAACTCTGATGGATGTGGCTCATTTCAATAATGAAATGATTCAGGCCAGTTCCAATCAATTTGTGATGGAGAGAGCTATCTCCATCCATATAGGGATTGAATGTGAATCACAACATAGCATTTTCACCTTTTTTGCTGTTGTTTGCTTGCTTTTATTTTCTTTCTCATTTGGAACACAAGGTTTTGCAAGGATGAATGTTGAAAACTATCTTTGTGTACATTTTTGAAAATGTAAATCTATTATTAAAAAAAAATCTCTTCCAAAATCTGTGACAGTCTCTCATGCGTACACAATGTAAAACTAAGAGAAAAGCAGGCTCAAACTTAGTGAGACAAAGGGATAATTCACAGTTTCATTGCCAAAAGTTCTTTTCTCCTATTTGTTGAATGTCTGAGAAGTTGCCCTCTAAATATGGTATTGTTTCCTTTTTTGGGGGGAGGGGTAGTTTTCTGGAATTCTTGTGAATCTGTGAATCTATATTCTGTCTTTTCCTGGCTCCCCATGCAGACATTGCTGCCAATTGATCTGGACATTCAACTAAGACACTGATGAAAAGATGGTAAATCTCTCATCCTTCAAAGCCTTCAAAGCAAAAGTTCTCCTCCTTAGGGTTGTGGCAGAGCAACTGAGCCCCTCCTGTCCCATAACTATCCTAAGTAATTTCTTCACAAGCATTTTGCCTAAAAGTTTCAAGTTCTTCAATGAAACAAATTCTGAATTAATTTGATAATTTATACTTTCTTGAACACAACTATTCCTGTCCAGTATGATTCTACTTGAAAATAAGTTTTACCATTTAATTTAAAACCTATGATTGAAATTGGTTGGATAAAACTGTGTGATGTGATCTAGCAATGTCACTACTGGATCTGAATCCCAAAGAAACTATACAAGAGGGAAAGGATCCGACATGTTCAAAAATTTTTGTAGTAGTTCTTCCTGAGCGGCAAGGAAGTAGAAACTGAGTGGATGCCCATCAGCTGGCGAATGGGTAAGTTGGCTGGATAAGTTATGGCATATGAATGCAATGGAATATTATTGTTCTGTAAGAAACAATCAGCAAGATGATTTCAGAGAAGTCTGGAAAGACTTATATAAGCTGATGTTGTGTGAAGTGGGCAGAACCAGGAAATCATCGTACATAGCAACAAGATTATGTGATGATCAACTGTGATAAATGTAGCTCTTCTCAACAATGCAGTGATTCAAGGCAATTCCAATAGATTTTGTATGGAAAGTTCTCAGAGAGAGAACTATGTAACCTGAATGTGGATCAAAGCACATTATTTTCACCTTTTGATTTAATTGCTTTTTCTTTCTTGAAAAAAGTTTTTTTCTTGTACAACATGACAAATATGGAAATGTGTTTAAAAGTTTTGTGCTGTCTTGGGGCAAAGGGAGGTAAGGGAAGGAGGAAGAAAAAAATTGGGGATGCAAACTTTTACAAAAATGAATGTTTAAAACCATCTTTACATGTATTTGGAAAAATAAAATACTATTGAGGGAAAAAAAGAAATTGATTGGACATCTTACTTTAAGTGGTGATATATAGAGTATATTGAGTAAATAAATCAATCCCATTTTCACTTCTTTTTGGACCTGTTAGTTCCCATGATAGTATGTCAGTTCCCTGAGGGCAGAGACCACTTAGTTTTTATCTTTCCATCCCTAATGCCAGCATGGTGCCTGGCAAAGAATAAGTACATAATAAATGAATGCTTGTGGTTGATTGAGAAACTAATGCAACAATAATAATAGCAGATGTTTATAGGGTACTTTAAAGTCTACAAAGTGCATTACACACATGGCCTCATTTGAAAGGTGACATGGTATAACCATGAAGTCACTGGACTTGGTGTCAGGAAGACATGAGTCTAAAATCCACCTCAGATCATTATTACCTGTATGACTTTTGACATCAATTGTTCTCCTTAGAACTCAATTTATCTGTAAAATAGGTGCTTCTAACAGCCCTTCTGTCCCTAAATCTATGCATCTAACCACTATGTAAGCTAGAAGAATTGTCCCCTTTTTACAGATGGGGAAACAATACACAGAGAGGTTATGTGACTCGCCTAGAATCACACAACTAGTAAGTGTCTGAGGCAGTATTCAAATCTGGGTCCTTCTGCATTCAGAATTCAGCATATTTTGAGCAGCTAAGGGACAACTAATAAATGCCAACTAATTTGAATTGAATTGAGTCCAATCCAGTGACTCTATCCAGTATCCTAGGCTGCCTTTACAAGACAAACAGAGAGTCCTAGATAAACATCCTTGAACTTGGCTGAATAGGCTAAGGCCATATGCAGTTACAGCTCCCCACTTGTGACTCTAAGTATTATATAACCCAGAATGCTGTAAATGATGCAGAAAGCATGAAAAGACAACATCTCCACTGGGCCATTTTGCAAACAGAGGGATTTCCTATTTTAATGTGGATGAAAAACTGCATATTGCAAGCAATTCCATTTGCCACTTGAGAGGCGGGCTATTTTTCCAATTCATTCCAGTTCATCTGATCATAAACTTTTAAAAATGCTTATGACCCGCTAGCTCTTTAATGGCTTTTTTAGGTAATGTTGCATAACACCACATATCTTAGGGTGGAGAGGACTGCATGCAGAAAAATATAAGCAAGGACTGTTTCTGTCAAAATAATGGAAAGAACATGGAACACATTACTCCACAGGACAAGCCCATTTGATCTAATGGATGAAGCAAGGGAATTTAGACTACTTTTTTAACTCTTTAACTGCTCAGCCTGAGAGAATGTAAGCTCCTTGATTATAGGGTCTGTTTCTTTTTCTATCTTTGTATACCCAGAATGTGTACACAGTAGGTGTGTAATAAATACTTACTGATTGGTTGATTCAGCCTTTGCTGATGCCATATAAAATGCCATAAAGTTTTTTTGTAAATTGGTTAAGCAACTAAGTTCTGGATAACTCTTCATATTGATTATCTACATTTCTTATCTACTAATCTTTTTAATGGGAAATTGCATGAATGTAAATGGATAGATAGTTGCCCCAATTTTACATTCTTTTGGAAATATGAACAAATGAGAAAGATACTTTATCCCTGAAGGGAGAGTGAGGGGAACATACACACACATATGCATATGTGTGTGAATATATAGTCTACATAGAAAGATAGAAAGAGAGAGAGAGAGAGAGAGAGAGATCTGATTATCTCTATTTCTTTTTTCTCTATTTTTACCTTCTCCAAGGAGCCACCCAAGGTCAAGGAGAGAACTAATTAAGAGATAAATTAGGAATAGGTAATGAGAAGAAGAGGAGTATAAACAAAAGAATGTCAGCTTCTTGAGGGCAGGGACTGGTTTTTCTTTTTATTTGCGTCTCCTTGTGTAGCACAATGCCTAGAATATAGTAAGTAGTTCAGAAATGCTGAATTGTTGGATCCAATTGAGGAATATCTAAGAAGACAAAAGGGACTAAGGAAAGGAAAGAGAGGACTTAGGAAGTAAGACTACGGGGAAAATCTGTATAATTAGCATTATAGAAAGTAATCAGTAGATGTGGCTTATTGTCATTAGGATATATATATATATATATATATATATATATATATATATACACACACACACACACAGAAAAAAGTTGAGGCAGTCTCAGTTGAATCAGAGAAAAGGGGTGGAGAAAGATGGAAGAAAAAAGTCTGGGAAGCATGTTCTGTCTCTGAGTAGGGACACAAACATCTTTGTTCACCAAATGCTTTGTGGGATTCAGCAAACTCCTTTATAATTCTAGCTTAGCATTCCCTTAAATAGACTCAAAGTATCATCATTAGCTGAGAGTGATTATAAATCCCCAAACATTAAAGAAGAGGGGGAGTTCTCATACCCTTCTTCTGAAAGGTCAGCGTTATGTTTTCAAATCCTTTCCCCAGAGACTGTGAAGAGCATTTAATTATAGTGTTACCATAAAAGCTAAAGTTAATACAATTACCACTCAGGCCAAAAAAATTTTAAAAAAAAATGTGGGGAGAAATCACACAGCTATTTTCTAATTCAAGTTTGGTTTGAAAATCTAAAATAAGGCATGGGCCAAATGCTTCAGAAAACAGAGTGGCATCCCATCTGCAGCAGTAAATGAGGGGTGGGGGAAGAGAACTGATGAGGAATGTACTCTGACCTGCTGAATTCTAGGTTCAGCTCTCAGTCCATATAAAACAAAGCTAGTGAAGAGTGGAAAAATAAACTCCCCAAAGCCTCTAATAATAAATTGAGTCTTATAAAATGAAATGTGATAGGGATAAATGTAAAGTCATGTACTTGGGTTCAAAAAATCAACTACACAAATACAGGACAGAGGAGACCTAACTAGACCATCATTCATCTAAAGTACAGTAGAGTAAAAAGTATAATACAGTAATTATATCATGTCTCAATGTATCTTGGATTGATTCTTTCCTTCTTAATTATCTATTGCTTTAACTTGGCTTCCTATCTGCTTTTATCCGCCAAAGTCATCCTATGATCCTTCCTCTGTACTCAGTTCCCATCATTTCATATCTGTAATACTGTGATCAGATTGGGCACCATCTTGTAGAATACCACTGGTAAGATGAAAAGTGTGTAGAGAAAGGTAAACATAATGGGGAAAAGACTTTCAAGATCATACCTTATGAAGAACAATTGAAGGAACTAGAAATATTTAGCCTGGAGAAAAGAAGTCTTGGAATTGGGGGAGGAGGGAGAGGTAGGGGGATAGAGACCAGCTATCTTTTTCTGAGTATTTGCTGGACTTTTCAGCAAAAGTGGGAATAGCCTTGTTTTGTTTGGTACCAGCATGCAGAACTAAGAGCAAAGAAGAGTAGCAGCAAAGAGGCAACTAAAGTCTTGATATAAGAATAAAAGATAATTAGATTTATCCAAGAATAAAATGGCCTTCCTTGAGAGATGGTTAGGTTGGGTTCCTCTTAGTTTGATAATTTTATGAAGAAGGTGGATTATCATTTTCCAGACATGTTGCAAAAGGGATACTTGTTGAGCTATGAATTGGATTAGATAGCCCTAGAGGTCCCTTCTAATTCTGAAATTGTATGATTTGTGAAGATATGACCAGACTGATGTGTGTGTATGTGTGTGCACACATTGGTTAGAACTGAACTCAATTTTTTTAAGCTTTAAGAGTGAAATGAACAAAACAAAGATTGAGAACTACTATAGTGACTTGGTTATTCCAGGTGATCATTCTTTAAGTCTATTTCAGTCATCTCTAAAAGAAAACTGTTGACATCCCAAAAAGTCAGTACAATGTTTGCCCTGAAACTAGCTCATGCTCATTCCTAAGAGCTGATTCTTAAATTGTCAACATGAGCATTTTCACCTCAGAAATTAGCAAATGCCAAAAATCAGAACTTGATTTATGTCATTTATTGCCTAGTTTTAAGAAATTGATAGAGGAAATGTTAATGATGCATATTAAACTTTTTTTTGGTGAGGCAATTGGGATTAAATGACTTACCCAGAGTCACAGAGTTAGTAAGTATTAAGTGTGTAAGTCTGGATCTGAACTCAGGTCTTTCTGACTTCAGGGTCAATGCTCTATCGATTGTGCCATCTAGTTGTTGCCATATTAAACTTTAAAATGTGATAAATATATATGTGTGTATGTGTGTAATAATATAATACAATAAATATGATATAAATATAAATAAATAAAAATTATTATATTACATATTATCATACATATATACTTGTTAAATATTAGCACATTCCTGGTCAATGTCTTAAGCTATTATTATAATTTATGCATGAATAGCATCTTCCTTGATATTCCATCTCTTGTAACAAAGAATGAAAAAGAAAATTAGTTTAGTAATACAAGTGAATCCATCAACCAAGTCTGACAGTAAATGCACTGTCTCACATCCACAATTTCCCACTGCTACATGTCTTATTTTTTTTAGGGCCAAGAGAGAATTAGAATTACATAGAATTCACTTTTAGTCTTAAAATCATTGATCTTTTTTTACATTTATATTGCTGATATTCCTGGGCATTTTATAGTACTGATTGTGCTTGCTATATATTTCAAATCCATTCACATAAATTTTCCCATGTTTCTTTACAAAACAATTTTGAATGAATAGCATTCATTGACTTTTAAGCATGTTTTGTTGTTGAGTTGTATCAATTACATTCTACTCTTTGTGACTCCATTTGGGATCATCCTGATTCCAAGCCCAGCACTCTATCCAGTACTGTACCAATTAGCCATCTTTAAGAGTTTTTATGTAAATCGATTGGTAGCCTGGAATTCTTCTACTTCTTTCTCTCCAAATCCCATTCATGACAAATTCTTTCACTTCCAACACACACACACACACACACACACACACACACACACACAGAGAGAGAGAGAGAGAGAGAGAGAGAGACACACACACACAGGTATTTGTGACACAATTCTTTCTTCATTAAAATACATACATGTGTATGTGTGTGCAGGTGTGTGTGTGTGTGTGTGTGTGTGTGTGTGTGTGTGCGCCATCAACAACCTAAAGTCTCAGAGAATTTTATGGACATTGAGAAATTTGCCTAGAGTCACATAGCTAATATATGTCAGAACCAGGACTTGAACCTAGATCTTGCTGACTCAGGGTGCTTCTCTTTATTCAACACATCAAGTTGAGTAATATCAAAGAAACTGAAAGCTATAGCCATTCTAAAAACAAAACAGTAATACTAATACCACTAATTATTATTGTTGTTGTATAATTTTATATATCACTAGCATCTCTTATCACTTGGGATGTTTAAGATCAACTGTTTCAACTTGGGTGCTATTCAGATAATTTCCAGTAAATGGATAATTGCTGGATCATCAAATTATTTAATGTTTTTTATCTAACTGCTTGCTTAGCAGAGATCATTAGGGGATTACTATGAGAAGAAAGGAAGGAAAGAAGAAGGAAGGAAGGAAGGAAGGAAGGAAGGAAGGAAGGAAGGAAGGAAGGAAGGAAGGAAGGAAGGAAGGAAGGAAAGGAGTTAGGGAGGAAGGGAATTAGGGAGAGAGGGAGAGAGGAAGAGAGGGAGGGAAGAAGGAAAGAAGGAAGGAAAATGGGAACAAAAGAAGGAAGGAGGAAGGAAGGAAGGAAGAGTTGGAGGGAGAGAGGGAGGGAGAGAAGAAGGGAAAAGGGAGGGAAGCAGGGAGAAACAGAAAGAGAAAAGGAAGGAAGGAAGAAAAAAAGAAAGAAAGAAAGAAAGAAAGAAAGAAAGAAAGAAAAAGAAAAAAAGAAAAAAGAGAAATTGTCAAACCAAGCTTTAAGATAAATATCCATCTTACTATAAATACCCAGATATTTTCTCAAGACTGTTCTTTTTCCCAGAATCCCAGAATCTGGAAATGAGGAGGGACCATCAAACAATATAAACAAAAAAATCCTTTCTAGGACACCCCTGAGGACAGCCTTTGTTCGGTTGTAGATGAACACATTCAAGGTATCAGCGGGGTTGACTGAGTTGACCACATCACCAGAAACCAAGTCTTTGGAATTCTAATCTTAGCCACAGGCATTGATTCACTATGTGAACTCACTGGACCACAGTCTGCCTCCAGGTTCCAGCTGGGGAGAAACAAAATAATATTGCAGGCACCTCAGAAGAGCTGTGAGGATTAATAAACTCCTACTTAAACTAAAGACACCCTCTTTCATTTCTTTATAAGCAAGCTACAGTCGTGAAATTACCAGAAGTGGTAGGAGAGAATTTGTTGAGGGACTGCAAACTGAGCATTTCAAGATCTTGATACTCCTCTTCTTCTTACCTACCCCTGGAATAAATTCTGTGATAGAGAGTCAATGTAGCCTAGTAAACAGTGAACTGGCCTTAAATTCAAGAAACTTTGGGTTTGAGTTTTGTCTTTGACATATCCTGCCCATGTGATTCTGGGCAAGCTGTGTAATTGATCAGTGCCTTTGACCATTATTTATAGAGTAAGATCCATGGGCATTGGTGGAAGGAGCATTCTGATAACAATTCTCTCTCCCATGGCTTCCTAAGACCAGTCCTATTCAAATGCAGTGATAATTGATGGATTTGAAAGGTCTACCCTTCCACTGCTACTTTCACATACTTGATTAATTTTGTGACTACACAGAATTAGAATGAGGGATTTTTGTGTTTGTTGCAAGATGGAGGAGAAGGGAGGATCCAGGCAACTACCAGAGCAGGAAATATTCCCTGGGACATAATGGTACCAGTAAGGGTGGAAGAATGCTTCTCTGGAAGAGCTCACTTACTGAGGGTGGTACTGAGAAGGGAGAGCTGACTTCAGAAATGACTGATGGGATTGGAGGAAGGAATTTCTTCCTGAAAAGGTTATGTGAACTTCTTCTAAATTTTGACACCCTGAGACAAAGTTTAATTTGCCCCAGCCTAGTTAAAGCCCTGTAACCACCATTCATCTAGAAAAAGATTCTGGAAACAGATTTACAGGGTCCCAGAGCATAATCCTTGCAGTATATGCCCATTGGACTCTCCTACAAATATAAACAAAGATAATCTTTTTTTTTACTGAGTTCACACCAACTTTGTAGTATTTAAATAAAGTTCTTCCTAAGTGCTAGATTTTAAAACATTAACAAAGCTAATTGCCAAGCTGCCCTGATTCCCTGAGCTATGTTGGAAGAAAAGGAAAAAGCTGAGAGTGAAACTTCCTTGAGATACTTTTTTTCTTGCCTTAATTCTAGAGGGACCGCTCAGAAGTGAAAGGCTAGTTTGGGTCACAGGTTAATTAACTGTCCCATCCCTCCACTGAGACTCATAGATCAAGTGGGCTCATCTTATAATGTGGACACATGGGTCCACAGGAAGCTCCACTATCCATCTCACCCTTGAGTGTCAGTGGAGGACATTTTGATCCCACCATGTCAATCATCAGCACCCGACTGGAATCAAACAGTAGCTGAAGATAAGGGCATCCGTGAATAGTTTAGAGATGCCTTAATCCCTGCATTCTCTGAGTTCCCAAAAGAATCTACCACTCCATATCAGTGAAAATTCAGAATAATGAAAAAGAGACAGCCAGAGGAAGCTGGACTGAATGTTTGCTCTTATCTAAACTTAATACATTATGTTTTTTCCCTTTCTACTCTTTTGAATCATTACCTTCCTGCTCAGCTCAGCTGTAGCATTCATGGAGCCCTTAGGCTCCACCTCTCCCTAACCACAATTAAATGTATCCCATCCTTGATGATCTCTTTTGTCCAATCACTATCTATCTTGCGCTAAATTTAGTGGACTTAGTTTCCTCATCTGTAAAATGGAACGGGGGAGGGATTAAATTACTACCTATATTCAGTGGTCTTAATTTTCTCTTCTGCAAAATGGAGTTAAAGGAGGGATTAGACTACTACTATTAATGATAGAAGTAGCCAGGTAATTCAATGGATAGAGTACTGGACCTGGAGTAAGGAAGATCCGAGTTCAAGTCCAGCTTCAGACTCTTACTAGTTGTATGACCCTGGGCAAATCTTAATCCTGTTTGCCTTAATCAATTGGAGAAAGAAATAGCAAATCATTTCAGTATCCTTGCCAAAGAAACTCCATGGAGTCATAAAGAATTGGTCAACAACTACCAGTGATAATACTGGATTTTAGGACTAACTTCAGAATCAAGAACCAATGTGATATTTTCAGAAAAAAGGGACCCTAGACTGCATAGCATATGGAATGATTGCAATTTTTGGAATTCCAGCACCAACCCTGCTCTCAGTTTCCTAATCTGTGTAATGGGGGTTGGGCTAGATTACCTTTAATGTCTATGACAGATAAATCATAATAGCATACATATTTCCATGCATGAATGTTGATTGCCAAGTTATCACAATTAAATTTATGAGAGAAGTTAAATGCTACCAAAAACATATATAAAATTCTCTTTATCTTAGTATTCCCTAGAGATACATCCTAAAATCTTGAGAATAGTCTATCAGTAAGTCAGCCTGTCTTTATGAGGTCTTTGCTTCTTTGGAAACATGCCAGCTGTCTGTTCTTGGTTATAATCCAGCCATAAATAGAACAAATCCTGGATCTCTCTCTCCCTTAAGGGATCTGCCCCCCGTGCAATTTTCTGCTCTGGAAACTTCAGCATTGTGTAAACAGAAAAGTGCTGAGTTTATGATGAAAGAACCCAACATGGCATCCAAACCTTCCCACAATCCTAGACCAACATTCTTGTGAACCGAGCAATTGTGGTGCTTTTCCATCCTCTTAGCATCCCCAAACTACAAAGGAACATTGGAATGGAGGCAAATTAAGATTCATTTTTCTTCTAGTATTTACTGAAATGGTTAGCTTTCTAGCTATAGATAAGAGTGGCACAGGATGAGGGCCCATGCAGAGATTATCATTTCCTTAGTTATAACTAAGGTAGGGCCACCAGACTTTTTCTCCAAGGTACTGCAATTAAGAAGGTGCATACATTTAATATATGTCCCTTCATCCCTTTGGTAAACAAGAAGGAAATAAAGAAAGCACAATTTACAGGATGCAAATATTTAATACGTTTCTTCAATAGAGTAGAAAGAAGTAAAAAGATAGATGAGATTTCTTATGGAGCAGAGGACAAGGTTAGAAGTGATTTGGGTTCAGGGAGACTATCCTGTTTATCATCCTGCTTACTTCTTCTATTCCATAAAGATAGGTGATCTATCCTCCACCATTCTTTTGAAGACCAATCACTCTTTTTGCTTCTCTCTGTTAGTAATAACACCTCAAAGAATCACAGGTTCAGAATTAGAAAGAGACTGCATAAATCATATTGTCTAAATACCTCATTTCACAGGTGAGGCAATTGAAATCCACAAAAGTTAAGTAACTTGCCCAATGCCGTAATGGCCAGAGGCAAATTTGAACTTAAATCTCCTGACTCCAGAAATAATATAATATAGCATATAAAAATAATGTAAATCTCTCTACTGTTTTTATCTTGTATTTTTATAGTTATTTATTTACAATGCAAGCTCGTTGAGAGTAAGAACTTTATTTTTTCTTTTGTCTTCCATAGTGCTTAGCACAGTTCCTGGTATACAGTAAGTGCTTAATAGAGCTGACTGCCATGAAGATTAGGGATTTCAGTGTTTCTTTCTCATCCATGTCTGCATGGGAATGAGATGTGATGAGATTTATTCAATCAGAAAGAACATTGGATCCCATAGTTTTAAACTAGAATACACTGCTCCTAAAGTCCCTTCTAATTTAGTTTCTGTCCCATAAACCACCATGATAACTAACTTTTCCTACTGCTCAATTGAAAGTTTTATTTCTTTAATTATTTCTTTATCATGATCTGCCAAATTGAAGGAACAATGGCCCCCTTTCACGATGCTTGCCCTAACATTGTTCATGATGCTCATCATAGGAACCTCTATTAACAGTTCTGGTTATCTATGGTTAGCAGAGCACTGAAATATTGGTTACTTCTGCTTGTCTCCTTGCAGAAACCGTAGTTATCCAGGTTCCAGAACCTATTTTTATTTGTGTCTTCTATCTTTGGACCAGCTCCCTAACCTCTGGTTTGGCCTTTCACCAACAGTACAGAGCCTGAGGCTAACCAAGTTGCCTGTGCTATGAATAACTGTATATATTTAGAACTGTATATATTTAGTTCAACTCACTCATTTTACATTTGAGGAAACTGAGGCTGGGGAAAGTCAGAGGACCATCAGATCATAAAGCTGGAAAAGACTTTAGAGGCCATCTAGAATAGCCCCCTTAATAAAATTAAGATTAAGGGAGGTCATAAGATAATGGATGAAAAATTTGAAGGGATCATGTATCCAAACCCTTCATTTTGCAGGGAGGATAAGTGCTTTGCCAACTATCACACCAAAAGTAATCATCACAGTGACTTGTCCAAAATCACACAAGTATTAATTAAGTGCCAGAGGTGAGGTCCTCTGGCTCCAGAGCTTGCCCTCTTTGCAAAAGAGCATATAGGAGAGGAGGAGATAAAAAATGCTCCCTTCTGCTTCTCTTTGGATGAGAAATGAGTTTATTTCAAGGTGGCCAGTCCACTCAGCTGTCCTTGCATTTGTGCCACATGGGGGCTGGATGCTGCCAAAATAAACCAGTCAGTCGTGAATTTAAATGAAACCTTCTCTGTCCCTCCCCTCTGAAGTGGACCACAATAGACGTGGGAAAGAGGTCATCAAGGTCACATGAGTCAAGGACAAGAATGGATGAGGACTGTCCTTTTGGACCAAGTGAAAAATAGAAAGGAAGATTTTAGAGAGGGAATAATTAACAAGTTGGAAAATGGCCAGGATGATACCATTGCATGCAAAATATTCCATGTAAAATGCATTGGCTGGAAGTTGCCAACCCTCCATTTTCCCCCTTCTTCAGAAAGAGGGGATTGGAGACCAAGAGCACTGTATTAAAATACCAAGAGATAAGAGCTTCATCTCTTCCTTTGGATGTCTGCCAATCAAACGTGGATCAAGGCCTCCACCCTATTTCCCTCCCACTCCACTTGACTCAAGGGAGCTGACAAGGTTGAGGCATCAGTGGTACCCCTTAAATTATAGGCATTCATGGTAATTCCCACGAGCCACTTGTTCATTATCTCAATGGGGAAAATTGGCTTAAAGTCAGGTTTTATTTAACTTTTTTTTTCTTGAAAAGGAGCCAAAAAACCTCCCATTCCTGCT
The DNA here is from genome assembly GCF_016432865.1 of Antechinus flavipes. Classification (NCBI taxonomy): domain Eukaryota; kingdom Metazoa; phylum Chordata; class Mammalia; order Dasyuromorphia; family Dasyuridae; genus Antechinus; species Antechinus flavipes. The sequence continues at coordinate 265,574,054 of NC_067402.1, forward strand.
TTGACAACTACTGAGTACAAAAAAGAGAGCTGTCACTTTTATACTTCTTCCTAATAGTGGCCACCAACACAGTAAGCTCAGGAGGCAGTTAGCGAGGTTCAGTGGTTTCTACAGTACTGGACAGTTAAAGAAATTGAGTTTAAATTCTATTTTAGACATTATCTGTGAGCCTTTGGGAAACAGTTAGTTTCCTTGTACTTCAGTTTTTTCCTCTCGAGGGCTTGGAACTAGAATTCTGTGAGTCACTTCCAGTTATAAGGCTATGATACTAAGAATGACTTTCTAGTCTGATTGGATGGGGTGGATACTGAAATGAGATATAACCCAACAACTTTACAAGGAATCAATAAGAATAGTATATAGAATAATAGATTTAGTGTTGGAAAGGGTCTTAACTATCTAGTCCATTCTTGCCATTCCTTCCCTTCATCCATTTTAAAAATGAAAAAGTGAGATGTTAAGAGGTGACTAATTTTCCAAGGTAGGAAGTAGCAAGCTAGTATTTGAACTCGGGTCTTAGAATGATGGGCATCTAGTTGCAACCATAGTGCATGGAGCATGAGACCTGGAGTCTGCAAGATTCATTTTAGTTCAAATCCAGCCTTAAACACTAATTGTGTGAGCCTAGATAAGTCACTTAACCCTGTTTGCTTCCGTTTCCTCAATTATAAAATGAGTTGGAGAAAGAAACAGCAAACTACTCTGGTATCTTTGCTAAGAAAATCTTAAATAGGGTTTGCAATTGAAATAAACTGAACAATAGTTGGAATAACACTTTTAGAACCTTTACTACTATTCTATGCTGCCTTCAATTCATTAATTCAGGTCAGTATACTCTGAATCAAGCTATTTAATACTCCAGAGAACCTAACGCAATGTCTTGTTATATAGTCAACACTCAAGGAACATGTATTGAATTAGGATGTTATAATGTCCATTTGATGACATTGAAAAGGTTGGGGACATTCTCCATCTCATTTTCATGCCTTTCCACAGAATGACCCCATGCCTGAAATTCTTCCTTCACCTTAGACACTCAACAGCTCTAGTTTCTTATAAGACTCCATTAGGAGTCACTTCTTTCATGAAGCCTTTTCATTAGAACCAATCCTCCTTCAAATCACTTTGCATTTATTTTGCATGTATTTATTGTGTACATAATTGCTTCTGTGTACTTGGTTCCTGGTACATTGAAAATTCTTTTTTTTAATTAAAGCTTTTTTATTTACAAAATATATGCATGGACACTTTTTCAAAATTACCTCTGGTAAAACCTTGCATTCCAGTTCCCCCCACACACTTCTCCCCACCCTCTCCCTTGATAGCAAGTAATCTAATATATGTTAAATCCAATACCTGCATACATAGTTATACAATTATCTTGCTGCACAAGAAAAATCAAACCAAAAAGAAAAAAATGAGAAAGGAAACAAAATGCAAGTAAACAACAACAAAAAGAGTGAAAATGCTATGTTGTGATCCACACTCAGTTCCCATAGTCCCTCTCTCTGGGAATAGATGGCTCTTTTCATCACAACATTATTGGAACTGGCCTGAATCATCTCATTGTTCAAAAGAGCCAAGTCCATCAGAATTGATCATTGTATAATCTTCTTGTTGCCATGTACAATGATCTCCTGGTTCTGCTCACTTCACCCAGCATCAGTGCATGTAAATCTCTCCAAGCCTCTCTGAAACTATCCTGCTGATCATTTTTTACAGAACAATAATATTCCATAACATTCATATACCATAACTTATTCAGCCATTCTCCAGCTGATGGACATCCATTCAGTTTCCAGTTTCTTGCCACTACAAAAAGAGGTGCCACAAACATTTTTACACATGTGGGTCTCTTTCCCTCCTTTAAGATCTCTTTGGGATATAGAAACACTGCTGGATATGGGTATGCACCGTTTGATAGCTCTTTGAGCATAGTTCCAAATTGCTCTCCAGAATGGTTTGATCACTTCACAGTTCTATCAACAATGTATCAGTGTCCCAGTTTTTCCACATCCCCTCCAACATTTGTCAGTATCTTTTCCTGCCATCTTAGCCATAGATTGCAAATTCTTTAGGGAAAAGAAGTGTTTCATTTTTAATCTCTGTCTTATACTTGGCATTTAAAGAATAAAAGTGGCAGAGTAGATAGACAATTGTCATTGGTTTCAAGAAGACTGGGTTTAAGGTCTGCCTAAACATGTATTAACTGTGTAACTTTGGGCAAATCACTTAATCTTAATTTTCTCATCTGTAAAATGGAAATAATAAGAGGATCTAACTCAGTATTGCGTTGAGGATCAAGTAAGAAAATAATTGTCAAGTGCTTACAACAATATCTGACATATAGTAGATACTTAACAAATATTAGCTATTATTACTTTATTGTTAGAGTTGTCATTCATTATCAAAATTATTAGCCACATTAACATTATATTATATATAGTGTTATTATATATAATGTTTTATATATATAGTGTTACTTCATATATATAGCATTACTTTATCATTAGAGTTGTCATTCATTATTAGAGTTATTAGTATTACATTACATATATTATATAGTGTTACTTGTTATTATATAGCATTATTTTATTATTAGAGAGTTGTTTTTCATTATTAGTTATTAATATTATATTTATTATTTACATGTTATTTTATTATAATTTGTATTTATTAGCAAGTTGTCATTAAACACAAGAAGAGCTGAGTTTAAAGTTCTACTTTTCTACATGTGTGACAAGTGTGACAAAGCCATAGACATCTTCTCTTCCCTCCCCAATCACTTCCCTATAGCTAAGAATTAAATAAATATGGATATAGATGTATATGTATCTATGTATATAGTTTTATGCATTCATGCATGTATAAGTCGCTTATCTTCGTAATAATTGAGGCAACACTTAAGATTATAAATTGTAAAGAAAATGTGAATTGGTTGGTAGAAGTTTCTAACTAAGAATCATCTATATTGCTGAAAATACAGGGTCAGTTTTAAAAATGAAATCTTTTCATTTACTTATCTCCGTACATGTTAGCATGCAGACGATGATAGCTTTCTGGGTAGAAAATCTTGGTTTTGTCTTTGTATTCCAAACATCTCCTACAGTATCTGGCGTAGCATAGATTCTTAAGAAATTCTTTTGAATGTATGACCTTTACTGAGTTGAATACTCAGAGAAGGTATTTTAGATCCCATATTCATAAGCTCCAGGGAAACAAATGTCATTTGAGGTTTGTGATCATGCTAATTGTAGCTTATGGTGCCCATTCCATGGCACCATGAACATCCCAGGGACGTGAAGTCATACTTTATATTGTAAAGTGCTGCAGGGCTATGGGAAGCAAGTCCTCCTTATCTTGACAATGGTGCACTTTTAAAAATGTTTGCAATTTGTTTTAAAATGTTATTGAGCTTTTTTTAAAAACATACCATCTTAATTTTATATATGTGTGAATATTTATATAGATACATACAATATATTAAAATATATACATGTAACTATATATATGTGAGTATAAACCCTATATATATGCATAAACCTATATGCATAGAGACATATCTATATTTATTTAATTTTTAACTATAAGAAAATGATGGGGGGGAGAAGATATCTATCTATAGTTTTATCTCTATTATCAATCTATCATTCAATCTACTCATCCATCCATCCATTTTTTCTGTGCATCTATCCAGCCATTTACTTATCTATCCTCATCTGTTTTATCTATCTATTGCTCACAGACCAAAGAAAGGATTTCAATCAGTCAATTAAGTTTTTTTAAATGCCCAATATGTGCTATGCATTATGCTAGGTCCTGGAGACATAAAGACAGGCAAAAATCAAAGCCTGTTCTCAAGGAGTGACCTATCTATTCTTGAGAGTCAGAGACAGATAGAAAGACAGAGACTATAACAGAGAAACAAAGAGACAGACACACAGAGAGAGACATAGAGACAAAGACGGAGAGATAAAGACAAAGGAAGAGAAACAAAGAGGCAAAAAGAAATTTTCTTCCTAGAGAGGCATTCCCTTATAGCTAAAAATGCAAAAAAAAAAAAAAAAAAGGGGGGGGGGGGAGGGAAACATTTCAATTAAGCCAGCCAACTCACCAACAAAGTCAGACAATATTTGCAATTTTTTTTTTAACATCTGGAGTCCCTAACCTCTGCAAAGGAGGAAGGTAATTTCATTTTCTCATCTCCTCTTCAGAATTCAAGTTTGATAGTAATGATTATATGGTGTTCACAGTTATGTTAATTTTCTGGCTCATCTTTCTACTCACATCACTGAAGTCAGTGGGTTTATTGTTTTCCTGATTCTTCTTACTTTATTATGAATTGACTAGACTTTTATGATTGGAAATTTCTCTCATGAAAGGTGCTAATTATTAGAAGAGAGATAGTCGGGATGAAGTCCAAGGGGCACTGAATTTTGATTTAAGGTCCCTAACCTAAAATTCCACCTCAGTTCCCCTCACTTTATCTCCAGCATTCTCTATTTCTCCATCTCAGTCACTTAAAAAGCATTTACAAAGGGCTTACTGTGTTCTAACCATTGTGATAACTCTTAGAGATACTAAGAAAGACAAATTGTCTTAAAGGTCTAGATTCCATATGGAGGAAGGGGAGACTGGAACAGTCTTTGGAGATGAAGTGGAATGTCAGCCATTCTTTGAGAAAGTTGAGAATGCTGAATAGGCAAAAGGAGAAGGTATTGCTGAGATAGAGTGAGGCACAGAGTTGGATATGAGAAAATCATGAGATGAGAAGTAGATTTGCTTACGGGTGAGAAAGGCATGGGAATAAGGGAGGTGAGATAAGGAAGGCAGCTCATTAAAAGATGATGAGGACCTTTTAAGAAGTGAGGAGATAGAAGATTGTTCATGAGACATCCCCTTTTAATGACTGTGGGAAGGAATGCTGAAAAGAAAGAAGCCAAGAAGGAGAATCTTGTAATAATTCAAGAAGCAAATAACTATGTTCTTGTTAACAAGGGAGATTCAGGTGTGGATTAATGTTATTCAAATAGGGCTCTAAAATTATCTTTTGATAGATTTATTTTAATAGTATTTTATTTTCCCAAATACATGCAAAGATAGTTTTCAACATTCACCTTTGCAAAACCTTGCGTTCCAAATCCACCCCCCCCCCCAACCTTCCCTCTCCCTCTACACAGCAAACAACCTGGTATTGGTTAAACATGTGTAATTCTTCTAAATATATTTCCATATAAATTTTTTTTATAAAAAAGGAAGAGTGAGCATCAGTGGTAAGAGGAATTTTTTTGTTTAGTCATTTTTCAGTCATGCCCAACTCTTGGTGACCCCATTTGGGGTTTTCTTGGAAACTGAAGTAGTTTGCCATTTCCTTTTTCAGGAAAATGAATTTTACTCCACAATAATAGAGATGTTGAGCAATGGCATAGGAGGATGGATTGAAGGAACTGAATATGTATTCATATAAAATTTGAATCAACTAGACTCATTATATCTAATAGTTGTATAATTTTTTCAAGAAAGGTAGTCCAGTATAAAGAAGATTCAGTGTGGGGAGGAGTGCATTATAGCTGATTGCAGCTATTTTACAGGCTGCTGTGGGAGGAGGTAGCAAGGAAATATATTTAGGTCTGATGTATTCTTTTTAATCCCTGACAATTAGAGTAATCCAAATGTGGAATGGGGTTGCCTTGGGAGGTACTAGATGCTCCCAAATTAGAGGATTTAAAACAGAGGCTGAAGGAATACATTTTTATTGTGGCATAAGCTAGTAATAGCTAACATTTATATAGAACTTTAAGATTTACAAATACTTTACCAATAAGATTTGCAAGCACTTTACAAATATCATCTCATTTATCCTTATAAACAACCTTAGGAAATAAGTGCTAATATAAGCCACATTTTACAAAAAAAAAAAAAAAAGGAAACTGAGGCAGGCAGATGATAAGTGACTTGGACAGACTAGTAAATGAACTTAAGACTTTCTAACTCCAAATCCAATACTCTACTGTATCATCTAGCTGCCTTATTTCAGGTCCTCAAAGGACCCTTATAACTCTCAGTACTATAAATTTACAATTGTATTTTTTTTAAGTAAATTTTTGCTTTTATCATCAAAATAAAATTGTTTATCCATTCTTGACAGAGAGATACAGAGACACAGACAAATACACACAGAGACAGAGATAGAAAGAGGAACAGAGACAGAGTCACAGAGAAGGACAGAAATGAGAGACAGACAAAAACAGAAAAAGATCTTTTCCCCAGAGAGATATATTCCCCTGTAGTTAAAAATACAAAAGAAAAGGGGAGAGGGGAAACATTTCAATTAAAGTAGCCAGTTCATAAAGGAATATCATGTTCCAGATGCTGTAAATGGCAAGTGAAATAGTGTAGTATAGGGAAGAGTACTGGATTTGGAGAGGTCCCGGGTTCAAATACTATTCTGAACCCAAAGAAATCGAAAGAAAGATGCTGGGTCAGGATTTAACCCATGTAAAGTGCAAACGTCCCCCAACTAGTTCCATAGAAACATCATGGGGAGCCTGAGGCAAGTTGGGCTTGTCTCAAGCCTCAGCAAGAACCACAGAAACTTTTACCTTCTGGAAAGTATGTGGAATTGGGAAATGAGTCCAGGAAGACTGAATGAACCTCTGATTAGGAACCCAGGTCCCATTATGCTGCATAGAGATGTTCCTGGATAGGAAAGAAGCAGCAGCTGTGAGTACAGAGGGGCAGGGATGCTGCTTGCTATGGGTACATGCAGGAGGGAGGATATCTCAGTTTGGGTTTCCTGGTCAAAGAAGAGAGCTGAAGTGAAGGCAGAAGCACCATCCTCTCACCTCATGATTAGAAGTGCTTACATAAATACCACTTTTTTTTTAAATGAACTGGCAAAGAAAAAAGAACCCCACCATAGAAACCTACTATGGGAACAGGAAAGACCAAGGTTTATCTTCAGAAGAAGGTACTTTCCCAGAGAGAATTTATAGAAGAACTCAAAAATTAATTTAAAAATAAATTAAGAGACATTAAGGGAAGACTAAAAAAAATTAAATAAAAACCATCCAAGAAAAATAACATTATGAAAAAAGTTAACCAAGTAGAAAAGGAGATAAAGATAAAGATAAAGAGTCTCAAAGATGAAAATAACTCTTTGAAAATTAGAATTGGGCAAGGGGAAACCAATGAAGCTATGAGAGACCAAGACATAACAAAACAGATTATAAAAAATGAAAAAAATAGAACAGAATGTAAAACATCTTATAAGAAAAACAAAAGATATAGAGAACAGATCAAGAAGAGAAAAATATAAGAATAATTGGACAGCCTGAAAGTTGTGACCAAAAACAAAATCTTGACACAGTAACACAAGAAATAATCCAAGAAAATTGCCTTGGAGTGATAGAACATGAGGGGAAAGTAGAAATAGAAAAAAAAATCCATCAATCACCATCCTAGATCAAAGAGAAAATTTTGCAAGAAATAAATAAAAAAAAAACTCAAATCTGCTGGAGCTACAATTAGATTTGTACAGGATTTATCTGCAGTTGCAGTAAAAGTCTACAGAACCTGAAATCATATAGATGACTGCTTCATCTGACTGTGGCTGAAAGCATCATGTCCAACAAAATTATCTATAATTTTGAATGAGAAAAAAATGGACTTTCAGTGGCCTTGCATATTTTCAGAATTTTCTATAAACCAAACTTGAACTCAATAAAAAATATAACATATAAGAGCCAATATCAAAGATCAGTTTCAAGGAACCCAACATGGACAAATTGTTTATGTGTTTTTTTTTACATGGGAAATGTCTATTATATGTTAAAGATTGACTTCAACAATAGGGTAGCTCAAAAGAAATATTGGGGCTGAGTTAAGATAAAAATAGTAATTATGTTATATAAATGAGGTTCAGAGGAAGAATGACAGACACAGAGACATTAGAGGGGGAAGGAGGGCTCTTAGTTCTGAAAATCTACTTACGTTGGTTAAATAGGCAACACTACATATATATATATATATCATTTTTAAAAAATACTGATTCTGCTACTTATGTCATTTAAGGGAAATCACTGCTCTTCTGTATACCTCAGTTTACTCTTCTGTAAAACAAGAGGATTAAATCAGATGATCTCTTTTCAGTTGAAGGTCTATAATCCTAAAACTCAGCTAACAATCAATGAAAATTTCTGCCTGAATTCATTAGAAGGAATAATATTCTCAGAGGAGCTTTTGGAGAGGAGGCAGAATTCAAACTCAGCTTTAAAAATGGGTATAATTTTGCCAAACTTTAAGGCTGAAGGAATAGCATGAGCAAAAACAAGAAAACTTTCAGGGAACATTGAATGGGCCAGTTTGGCTAAACCAAAGTCAATAATTCATGCAGAAGATTCATGAGGTAGAATGGTGTAGGCGTTTAAAAATCAAGAGAATTCTGGTACCATTTCTACTACTATCTAGTCACATAGCCTAACGTAAGTCACTTCTCATAGATAGTAAGCTCCTTGAGAACAGGGTTGACTTTTTGCCTTTCTTTGTATCTCCAGCACTTAGGACAGTACCTGGCACACAATGGGTCTGTTTTTGCCTCTCTTTCTGTCTTCAGCACTTAGGACAGTGCTTGATACAAAGTAGGTGCTGTTTTTACCTATCTTTATATTTTCAGCACTTAGGACAATGCTTAGTACACAGTAGGTACTGTTTTAATTTTTTTTTGTATCCCCAGCACTTAGGACAATGCCTTACACAGAGTAGGTCCTGCTTTTGTCTATCTTTGTGTCCCCTGAACTTAGGATAGCATTTGTCATACAATAGGCGTTAATCTTGCCTTTCATTGTATCCCCAAAAGTTAGGACTGTGCCTGTCACTGTGGGCCAATACACACTTAATAAAATGCTCATTGATCAATAATCAGTTCCTCTTTTTGAGCCTCTGTTTATCAATCTCTAAGAAAAGGTGGTGGGACCTGAAACTTTATAAAGACCTTTCTAGTTCAAAATGTCGATGAATTATAAATACAGAAAGATAAGATTTGAAAAAATATTGGAATCCAGCTTGGATAAAGTCCCAAATACTAGGATGTGGAGTTTGTTCTTCCTCTAGGCAAGAGAGAAAAAAAAGTGTCTTTTTTATTGAAAAATCAAAAATTGAGGATTTGTGGGAAATTTTGGTACAATATTAATTAGCTGTGAGATTCCAGTAGCTTAATTTGGAGGCTTGGTCAATCACACTAGTGTGAGGTGATAAGTATACAATCAGGTATCAACCAAAAAATTAATATTTACTAAATACCAGTTGGTGTGTTTGCCAGCCACCATGCTAAGAATGGTGCACAAAGCATGGAGAAAAGAAATTGAATAAGAGAAATATTTTGAGAAAAATTGCAAGATGAGCTGAATGCACAATAACCACTCAGTTTTCAGGTTTAAAATAATCACAAGCTTTAGACTTCAGTCATAGGAATTACAGTGGGGCATAGTTTTGGAAAAGAGCATAGGATTATAAATTCAAGTATTGATTTCATGCACCCCTTGCAATGATTTTGTGGTCCTTCAAGAGCCTGCATTTGAAAACCAATGATCTAGTCTAAATATTGTAATCTCCTCAACAAAATAGAATCCAAAGTGGTAGAATGTAACATCTACTGTCATATACAAAGTATCCTTTCAAGTATGATATTAGTTATTTTTTTACTTTTATTTTTCTCCTTTCAATAATGGATACTTGATTGTATTGATCTATCTATAGATCACAGAAGATAAATATTAATGTAGGTATAAAAATGGCTCAATTGAGCATTTTTCTACCATTCTTTATAACATATAATAAAAAGACAATTTCTTTTTAAAAGGAAAAAAAAGCATTAAGAGAAGGCAATAACAAACTGGATAGGAGGTTTATTCAGGAAAATTCTAAAATTGGTCAGTAAAAGATAGTAAACATTTAGAAAAGAACACAGTGGTCACTTAGAACCAACATGGGTTCATCAACCACAAGTCATGATTGAAGAAAATAATTTCATTTTGTGACAGGATTATTTGTCTAGTAGTAAGGGAAAATGGCACAGATATATATTTGTTTCAACTAATATTTTATAAATTTCCTCATACTTTGCTTATGGACAAGATGGGAAAATAAGGGATACATAGTAAGTTGGGTAGGAAGGTAGAATGGGTTGAATGACCAACTTTAAAAGTCAGTAATTATTGGTCTGATATTAATTTGAAGGAAAGTCCCTGATGGAATGCTGCAGACATCTGTTCTTGGCCCTGTTCTTATCATTACTTTTAACTTGGATAAAGATATGGACAGTATATGTATCAAAGATGACATGAAGCTAAAGAGCATAATGAAAATGTTATAGAACAGTATCAGATCACCAAAATAAAAGATATTAACAAATTATAATGGTGAGCTCACATAGAATGAGGATATTTGGTAGAGATAAATATGGCACCCAGCACTTCACTCCAAGGAACTAATTGAATAAATACATGATGGGGGAAAGAATAGTGCCATACAACTGTTTATGTTGTTTAAAATTTGAAGTTTCACTGGGCTGCAAACTCAAGAGAGTTTCTTCCAAATCTACCATGAGCATAAGATGCATCAGAACATAGGAGATGTTCATTCCAAAGTACTTCTCTCTACTCAGACCCCATCTAGAACCTTGTGTTCACTTCTAGAAAAATATTTTCAGAAGGGCATTATCAAGGAGAAAGGGACCAGAGAGAGCAAGAGTTCTGAAGAAAGTGGAGGTTATGACACATAAGTAATGTTCTAAATAACTTGGAATGGTAGTTTTGGAGAAGAGATCATTTAGATTTTATTTGTTTGTTTTTGAGTTTTTGTTTTGATTTGTTTCTTTGTTTTGGGGGGAAGATTCATGGTTGCTGTCTTAAAGCATTTGAAGGCCTGGGACATAGAAAAGGATTTGACTTTTTTCTGTCTGATCTCAGAAGATGGAACTAGAAGAAAAGAATAGAGCCAGCCAGTCAGTGGTCTGTTAAGCATTTGTTAAGCATTTACTATGCCAGGAATTGTACTAAGTACTGGAGATACCAAAAAAAGTGGGGGAGCAAATGGTTACTTACTTTCATGGACTTCGGATTCTAATGGGGGAAAGTTTCAGAGTCAACTTTTTTCTATACTTGATTATAATCAACAATGTGAACCTAGTGGCTAGTCAGAGAGAATCAAGAAATTAAAACGAGAGCTTCAGTAACTAGGGCAGGAAAACCCCTAACGTTGTACCATAATGTCCTGGTCAAACATATCTCCCATCATTTGTTATCTCAATTCAGAATTCTATCTCCCTGAACAACCCAGCCTTATATGGAAACTCACAAACTATAGGAAGCTGGAACAATATTCAGGAAATGAAAATTACATACTTTTTGACAGTAATTCTACTATTGGGTCTATATCACAAAATAATCATTAAGAGGGGGAGAAGCCTACATGTGTAAAAATATATTTAGCAACTCTTTCCATGATGGCAAAATATTGGAAATTGAGGAGATGCCCACCAATTGAAGAATGGCTGAACAAGCTGTGGAATATGAATGGAATGGAATGCTATTGTACAATAAGAAATGATGAACCTGAAGATTTTAGAAAAGTCTAGAAATACTTGCGCAAAGTGATATAAAATAAAAAAAGCAGAACCAGAAGAACATTATACAGTATCATTAACATTGTGTGATGATGAGCTGTGATTGACTCAGTTCTTCTCAGCAACACAATGGTGCAAAACTAGTCAAAGGATTCACAAAGGAAAATGCTATCCATAATCAAATAAAGAACTGACAGATTTGGAAAACAGATTGAAACTTTTTTTACTTACTTTAATCTCTCACTTTTTCCTTTTGATTAGTTTCTTCTTTCACAATGGTGACTAATATGGAAATATGTTTTATATGATAGTACATATATTAACTATATCAAACTGCCTATCATCTTTGAAAGAGGGAAGGAGAGGGCAGGAGAAAAATTTGGAACTCAAAATCTTGTAAAATGGATATTAAAAATCTTCTTGCTGTGTAACTGGAGATAGAAATAAAATACTATTTAAAAAATGAAAATTCATCCTTCACCCCCCTGCCATTTTTTTCCTTACTATGACACCCCAGAGTACTTCATAGTTTGCAAAATCCTGCCATATTTATTATTTTATTTGACCTTCATGGCAATCTTCTAAGGCATCAGGAGAAGGATTATCCTCTCAATTTATTGATGAGGGAACTGAGTCTCAAGGAAGTTAATTAACTCACCTAAGAACACATAAGCAGGAAATGATAGCTACAGAACTCAAACCTAGACATTGTAATAGTTAATATTTTGGTTTCTCATCACACTTGTCTCTCCATCCAATGTAGTCCATTGACATTTTCTCTCTTCTCAGAAAAACATTCTCTTCTTTCAACCCCTCTCTATTCCCTTTACGCTCATCCCTTCAATGTCTGTTAGTCATAGTGCTTCAGCACACAGAAGATATTTAACATTTGTTCAATTGACTTAGAGTCAATAAGACATTTCTAACATTGTCTAGTGGAAACAGCAATTTCTCTACTGTCATAGGACCTGGGTTCAAATGGATCTCCATTTCCTTATCTATAAAATGGGGGGATTAGATTAGATAGCCTCTGAGATCCAATCTAGTCTTAAACCTTTAATATTATATACATTAAAAGGTTATTTGTGCTTCCTTCAGAATGACCTAAGATGAACTCTTCCAGGATTTATATGGCACAGGGCCATTGCAGATTCCTGGAATAGAGATGGTCAAACCTGTAAGAAAAGTTGGCAGTCTTAGTTTTAATTCTTTACAATCCTCTTCCCCAGACAAGCAGCTGTCTCAGATCCTAGGGCATTTTCAAAGACTCTTCTCTGTCTAGCACAATCTTTTGCCTTATATTGGAGATCAGGTATTTTGGGGGATTTTCTAAATATTTGAGCCAAATTTTCTATGGTATGGGGGATACACTGAGGACCCTTCCAGTCCTGACTCTCATACTTTTGACTCTAAAAATAAAAATTCAAAACAAATAAAAATGGATCAAAATTTTTAAAAAATACTTTTGCAAAGGTAAAAAGTAGTCAAAATGATTTTGGGGGGATCTGACTTGTAATCTCATTTGTATAGGGGACTCCCGATGAGTAAAGTTCTTATTAATACAGATTATATTCCATTTGCTCCTTGTTGTCTAAGAGAATTGTCTGAAGACATTGAGAATTTAAAAGATCATCCAGAATCATATGGCTGCCATTTATCATAGGCAGGATCGTCTTGCCTCCAAAGGTGTGTTTTTTGTCTCCACCAGCATGCTACTCAATGAAATATTAAGTAAATTTAAAGCATTCTTACTATGACTTCAGATTAAAGACTTTTGTCTCTCTATAACTAAGACTAGGAATGGATACCAGTAGGTTGACACAGCCCTCTCTGGATTGGCTAGAGCTTCCTTTGAGGTTATCTGAAGAATGTTGATTGGTTAGTGGTGTTTCTAGACATTTGTCACAAAGCAAAATGACTCTTTTTCCCTGCGGAAATTTGATGATGGGGTTTCAGTGTGAGAAAGGCGCCAGGAAGCTCTTTTTGTGGGATTCATAGACCAGCTGCTCCTTTGGCATCCATTCTCACTCCACACCCCAGGTTTGTTTTATACTTCATTTGGGGCCAGGAGAGTTGGCATTCCAGATCTGTTTGCTAGATTTCAAGACAGGAGATAGCAACAGCAAGACATTTTTTTCCCTTTGAATCTGACTTTTTTTTTTTAAAGGGAAAGGAAACCAAAGGAAAGAGAAGGCTGGAGATTCCAGGCTTCCATCTGCACTTAGCACAACCTCTGGGGTCTCTTGCAGTACCAGATCTAGGATCCTGTGAATTATATGGGTGCCTTGAGAATTCACTCAAACTGCCTCTTCTGTGAGTGATGTGGCTCAGGGGTAGCCACTGTGCATCTCCAAAATAGAGGTAGCCACACCTCCATTAGAGATTTAATCAGATGAGATTATCTTCATCTGGACTTTCCCTGATGGAAAAACAACAGGGGAATAGGATCATAGTGTCAGGGAACAGATCTTGGATGTCATCAAGTCCAAGCCTCTCAAAGTTTTGGAGAGGAGAAACTGAGGCTAAAGAGATTAAACACAGCTAGTAAGGGATAACAGAAGGTCACTATAGAATGAACATTTCACTGTTATTTATGTAGTCACAGTGCTTGACACATAACAGGTAGTTAATAAATGTTTCAATGATGAATTGATTGTTTCTGGCTATTGGAGGGGCAATAATAACTGCCTTATAATCCTGAATTTACTGCATGCTAATAGTATTTAGAAGTACTAAAAAGGCAGTTAGATGGCTCAGTGGATGGTTCTGGAATCAGAAAGAACAAAGTTCAAATTCAATCTCAAACACTCATTAGCTGCATGACCTTGGACTAGTTACTTAGCCCTATTTGCCTCAGCTTCCTCATCTATAAAATGAGATCTGTTTGCTGAATTGCAAGGCAGGAAATCAGAGAAGAAAATGGCAAACCTATCCAGTATCTTTGCCAAGAAAACTCTGTATAAGGTCACAAATAGTTAGATATCACAGAAGAACAACAATACTATAATCCAACAAAATCCAGCCTGTGCCTACCAATAATAATTAGTTGCAATGTAAAGTGACCAAGTGGTGAGTTGGAGTTCGTTTCTCCCACACCTGCCTTTCTTCTCTACATCTCCATTTTATAGCCTTCCCAGTAACTACCCATACATGTACCCAGTGGTCTTTAGCTTCTCTGTGAGCAGGCTGGCTTACCCTTTAGCTGAGTTACTGCTTCATGCTACTCACCACTGGACCACTCTGTGATTAAAAAAAAAAAAAAAAACCTTGTCCATAAGTCTGCTTATTTATATACTAAGAGGCAGCCCATATTTTCTCTTAATTCTTTGATAGGCTCATAGATCATTGAAAGAGTGCTGGAAGAGACCTCAGAGCCTATCTCCTTTTGACTCCATTTTATAGATGATGAAATTGAGCCCCAGAAGGTTATAATTTGCTAAAGGCAACATATAGTAAGCATCAGATCCCAGATTTCAACCACTGACTTGCCCATCAGTGTTCTATCCAAAGCCTCCTCACAGAGCCACTGAATCTTCAGATCCATGTAGAAATAGTGAATAGCTATGAAAATTCCCACAAAGGCCAGCTGGATTAAGAGCAGTGACCTCCTTGAACACTGCCTCAGAGATTTTCTGATTTTCTGAGCATGTGGTGTGACCTAGATCAAAAGTCTTAAGCTCAAATTGTCATCAAACCATTTTACACACACACACACACACACACACACACACACACACACACACTTTTTAGCATGTCAATATTGAATAAAATCAATCTCAGACACATAACACTCTTTGCCTCACTTTCCTCATCTGTCAAATAAACTGATCTTTTTCTTTTCTTTTTTTTTTCCTAAAGCAATTGCTTTAGGTCACACAGCCAGAAATTATCTGAGAGCAGATTTGAACTCATAAAAATGTCTTCCTGACTCCAGGTCCTGTGCCTAACTATTCTGTTGTTGTTGTTGTTGCTGCTGCTGCTGCTGCTGTTGTTTTTGTTGTTGTTTTACCTCAAAGGATATCAGGCTTTGTCCTTGGGGAAAGCAAACATTTTGCTTGATTTGAGGATTCGATTTTGATTTTTAACAAATGTCACTAGAAGCTATTCTTTTATTTCCTAAAGCTGGAAACAAAACTAATCTAACCTGATGTGGGGAGGGAGAGGAGAGGACATCTAGGAAGATACAGACCAGAACCCCTGTATTCCCCTTTTAGGATATGTTGAAATATACACAGAAAAGAGGAAGGAAAAATCAGCCAAATGGAAGTGGAGTAATTTGGTTGGGAAAGACTGTGACTAAGAGACAGTTGCAATGGAAAGTATTTAAAAAGAAAAGCAAACCAGTTGGGTTATTTAATTTTGGCTCTCCCCCTCCACCCCCTTTTCAATATTTTGTTCTTCAGTTTAAACAAGAAAAAAATCACTGTGTAAATATCCATAGCTTTTTCTGGTGTTTCTTTCTACACAAAACTTTCCTCTAGGGAGTAGGAGTGGGACCTGACACTTCACCTCTGGGTTGCCCTCCCTTTTCCTGCTGTATACCATAAGCCAAAGCTATTACTGTCCTGTGGCTGTGACAGCCCAGGAGAAGTTCAACCTTAATTAATTTCCCAGGCCCTTGACTTTCAGGCATCCTCCCTTTCTCCCTGCTTCTCTCATTGTATATGATACTAAAATCAAGAATCCTATCACTGGGGGGCCTAAATCCTACAAAGGCATTTTATAAGCTGTCTATAAATTCCCCTCTTTTTTTAAACTTCAAAAGGAGCTGGGGGGGGGGGGGAGGGCAAGAAAGATTTTTGTCTTATGGTCCAGCAGCTATTTTACCAAAGTTCCCTAATGAAAAATTTATTCCTAGTAAGCCAGAGTATGTAAGAAATAGGTGCTATTTGGAGTGTTTCACTTTGTTATTTGCTTGTTAATTTATTTTTAATTTGGCCTAGATCTTTTATTTCCCTGGCATGAAGAACTACTCAGTGTGGGTCTGTAATTTATACTTTTAGAGACTTGTATGAAGTCAAGAGAGGTTGTTAAATAATTTGCCTCTGGCTAAAGAGCTAGTTTATATCAAAGACAATATTTGAACCCAGCTCTTACTGGGTCAGCCAGCTTGATATCCATTAGGCCACTCTGGTTTTTCCTGGACTTGACTATAGCTTACAATAAGAGACCTACTAAAGAATCCTGAGGACCAATAGGTTGACAAAACAGTTGCTGCTTCGTGTTCCCACCAGTGAATCAGGAGACTTAACCTAGGATTTATGAACATGTAATTAAATGTATTTTAATGCTTTGTTTTAATTTTTAAATTAACAATTTTAATTTAAAATAAATATTTTCATAATATTTTAATTTTAAATCTTCATGAATAAAATATTTTATAAATAAAAATATTTTAATACCCATTTTGATTTTAAATAAAACTTAAATATTTCATTTTCTATGTGTTTTTATGCATTTAAAAACACTACCCTGAAAAGGGGTCCATAATGCCAAAACAAGTTAAACCTTCTTGCTATAAGGTAGAGAAATATTAAAGTGGATTTGGTTTCTGTGATGCAGTAAACACTGGTCAGTCAATTCTAGGACTGATCTTTATACATGATATAGTAGAAACACCTCCCTCATTTTATAGAGGCCTAATATGAGAAAATAACTTGTCCAGCATCATATAGAATAATAGGGTCATGTCAGAAAGGCATTTATACTTGTGAAGTTTACTTTGGGGAAAATTTTCACCATTTGGGGGACCAAATTTTTAAAATCTCATTTTTGCAATCAAGTCCAGCAGTCATGGGTCTATTGATTATAAAAATACGACACAGGCAGTAGTTAGTTTGATTGTCAGGTGGCAAGTACTCAGCAAAGCTAACATTATTGTTAGGTATCTGGCCTGATACTACATTAAAAAAGTGAAAGGTCATGATCAAGCACAAACTACAGATGTTTATTAAGTGCCTACTGTGTGCCAGATACTATATACTACTAGAGATAAAACTCTCAGGAATGAAACAATAGAGCTTGTATTCTAATGGGAGAGACAAGTACACACATACATGAACACACAGAAAGTATAAATATGACATAAATAAATATAGTTTAAGTGAATACAAGGGAGTTGAGGAGAGTGGACACCAGCAATTGAGGAGATCAGGAAAGACTTCATCTAAGATAGTGCTTGAACTATGTCTTAAAAGAAATGAATTCTAGGCACTCGGGTGGAGACAGACTGCAAAGACACCGAAATGATAGATAGATTGTTATCTATAATCAACTGGGGAAAAACAATTTAGATGGATCAAAAAGTGTGTAGAGTGAATGATAATTACCACAGATTTCCACAGAAGAAATATAAAAAGATACCTCTCTATCCTTCTATGTAGAAGTTGGGGACTATGGGTATAGAGTAAGTACTATTGCTGCATATAATTTCAGACTTTTTCAATATTATCTCTTCCTCCCTCCTTTCCTTTCCTCCTCCTTGTCCTGCTCCCTTTCTTCCTTTCCCTCTCTTGTTTCTTCTTCTCCTCCTTTTCCTTTTTTTCCTCCTCTGCCTCTTCTTTCCCTCCCCCCCTCTCCATCATCATCATCATGATGATATTTTTATTTTTGTCTTTCTGCCCCCCCTTCATCTCTTCCTTCTTCTCTTTCTTCATTTTTGTTATAAGAGATAACTTTCTTAGAGAGAGAAAGGAGAGGAATGCATTGAGAAATGTAGATGATATAAAAGTAAAAATTCTCAATAATTTTTTTTCAAAAAAAGAGAAGTAAAAGGCTGGAGGGACCTACAAAATCAGTCTTTAAAAATTCTTTGAGATACCTACTTTCACACAACTGTGCTGGAACCCAATACATCTTATAAGAGCTGATGTTAAATTTTCACTGTGAACATTTAAAACTCAGAAATTGCTAATGGTATAGATCAGAATTTGATTTATTGTTTGTTGATTGTCTAGACTTAAGAAAGTGATGGAGAAAATATTAACAATGCATGTTAAACTTAAATTGTCCTGAATTTTCAGAGAAATGATAGCCAAACATTTGCCAGCAAACCAATACTATCTCTAATAAAAGACTCCTTTTGGGAAGAAGGAATTGCATTGAGAAGTATCTGAGGAAGGGATAAAAAATAACACCTAGTTCAAATAAAAAAAATATATGCTTATGGTATTTGTCCTATACTCAAAAACTTTTATTGGGATCAATAGAGAAGGAGATATTTGGAGTACATTGTAATGAAAAAGAATAATCCCTGTCTTCAAAGGGCTTGGTTAGCCATCCATTCTCCCATTCATTCTTCAGATATGACATAACACAACTACTAGAGAGCTATGCAACATAGTACCAGGCAAGGCCCAATATGATCGTAATCTAATAGGAGAGAAAAGACAGATCACAAGTATTTACCAGGAATTTATCAATATAGTTCTTTAAAAAAGATCAAAAGCAGGAATTGTAACCAGTCTGAGAATGGGTTGGTAAATTGTTGAAGAACTACAAACCCAAGAAAGCTTCCAAATGGAGATGATATGTGTATTGTGATTTCAAGTCCTTTTTTATATTGTTCCTGTCTTGGAATTATAATATATTATTTAGCTCCATTCATAGGATAGGCCAAGATGCCCAAAGGAATTCAGATATTTGCCTGGATGCTAAAGATAAAGAAGGAATTTATCCATCATGTTTCCTTCTCCCTTCCCTGATTCTAGGCTCCAAGCTTTGAATGTGAAGGGGCTTCAGGGAAAAAAAACGAGAGGAACTTTGGTGAAACCATAGCCAGTGGCAGAGGAACACTGAAACTGTTTTTGCTCACAAAATTTGTCAGTCCCTAGCCTATAGATTTTGTGTTCCTAAGATGAGAGTTGGGCATTATAGGAATAGATGACCATCCTTAGAATAGCAAACATTATAATTCTAGCATAATCTCTCTTTTGGCAAGAGAAACAACACTAACTACATTTGGGTCTAAACTGTTTTTCACTGCTTTAAAATCCAATGTATTACTATTTAGCTTTCTGGGTATTCTAAAAATGATCACCTTTTAGAGATACTTGAAAGCTAATTTCAGTATCTTTGTCCAAGATATAAAGAAAAGTTTCTAGTTCAGTAAAAAGTCATGTCCCTTTCTTTAATTAAAAAAATTAAAATAATATCTGAGCTACAGCTCTTCATTTGTTTTAATCTCAGCTTCATTTTTTATAAAATAAGTTGGTTGGACTAGATAAACTCTAAGGTCCTTTCCAACTCTGCATTGTATGGTCATTGGAATAATCATAGATCATGATATGCGAGTCATTAGAACCTTCAGAAATAACAAAGAAAGGGAATTTCCTAGAACTCTTAACAAAAAGAGACTAGAATATAACAACTGGCCTGTTCCTTTAAAACTACCAACAGCCTACTCACTCTGCTGAGAGAAGTAGGAACAGAGTAGGTTGTTGAGTAACAATGAGTCATGGACTGAACTTGTGTGTGTGTGTGTGTGTGTGTGTGTGTGTGTGTGTGTGTGTATGTGAAAGAGAGAGTAAGAGAGAGAGAGAGAGAAGAAGGGAGGGAGGGAGGAAGGGAAAGATAGTAATGTTTATAAGCTATATAAATATTAAAGTTTACTGATATATAAATGAAAAGTAGAGGAAAAGAGAAACAAGGAAAGAGTGAGAGACAGATAGAAACAGAGAGGGAGATAAAGAAAGAGATGTACACAGGGATCATAATTGAATGTTTAAAAAAAAAAGAAGCATGCATACTTCCCAGGGATAAGACATAAAGCTAAACAAATTAATTCCACCATTTTAATACCTAAAGTAGAACTCAATCATGTTCGAAAAACATATGGGTATAATAAGCCCGTATCTGTCACTAGTCACTAACTTGTCATTTTCTTATTCTGCTTTATCTGTTAAATTTTTTGTGTTTGCCAGTGACTCAAACTCATAAGAAAAATAATGAAGCTTCTTGATGTCTTGGAATGTTGTTATTTGCTGGTGTTTTATTTTATTTTTAGGAATACAAAGTGTGTTCTTATCATTCTCAATGTTGCCAGAGCTAGAGAATTCAATTTAACTCAAAAAGTGCCTACTATGTAAACCTGCATTTCATAGTCATAACTAATTTGTAATCCAAAGAACTATTCATCTCAATCCACAGGATCTTCTCAATAGTTTTCTATAATAATATTCAAAGCCACAACTAGAGTAAGACAGTCAGGATATTGCCTTAGGGTGCCAAAATATGGAAGATATAGTAGAAATAATTGAGCCACAAATGTAGTTAGTGATATTACTTAAAGTAAGACACTACCAACTTTCACTTTTTCACTCCACTTAAACTGCTTTCTTTCCCTTTAATAGTAGCTATCTCCTTCCCAAAAAGACTATATCCTCAGCAAAAGATCTAGTGGATTTAGGATGACCTCCCCCTCCAAATGAATTTGTCTTTAAAAAGTTTATTTAAAAGTGTTGTTTTGTGTTACAATGTAAAAAGCACTGGTTTTGTTGTTAGAAGTACTGGATTAAATCCCTGCCTCTGTCAATATCTGTATAACTTCAGGCACTTCTCTCTGCCTGGACTTCAATTTCCCTATCTGAAGTAAAACAAAGATTCATTGTAACTATGTTAAATTCTCTGTGTGGAAATAATATTGCTAAGATTAAACCTTGGAGGATGCTGGGTGGTACAGTGAATAGCGTACCAGCCTTGAAGTCAGAAAGACCTGAATTCAATTCCAACCCTAGCTTTGTGACCCTGGGCAAATCATTTAACCATACCCCCCAAAAAGTTAAATTTGCTCTTTAAAGTGCCTTTCTTTTTCTGTGCAGTTTCTAAAACAGAGTCTCATTTTGGGAACTACAGCTGTGAATATGGAGTGGAGAAGGCTACACCAACAATATTGAGCCCCCATCCACACATGCTAATTTATGACACTTCCACACTTATTATTCTACATATTGAATTTACTTAGATTTTCTGGAAAAGGGTAGGAACCCTAAGGAATCTAGTTTTGATCTGCTGGATTGAGATACTTTTATCAAATCTTTTATTTCTTTTGTGAAGAGAAAATCCAAGATTATTCTTGATTCATTTGCTCCCTTGGTTTCAGAAGATGATGGGAATGTTCTTTTTAGCAGGCATCCCAAGTTGCTCAGGAGGCTTAAGTCCAAAAGTGTTTCAATTTATGAGCCACAGGTGTTTATAATAGCCTAGATTTTGCTGTGATTTGAGAGGGTTATTATGAGCAGTCACTGATTTACATAACACAGCAATGCAGTTCACAGTCCAAGTCTCAGATGTGAACTGGTATGATTTCCCAAGCTGGATCTCTGGGTTAAAGACATCAAAAGAAAGGGGAGTTGCAAAATACACTACTCCAAAAATATCAGTCCATAAATTAAGCAATCTTTAGAACATGTAATAATGGTGACTTCTGGGCATGTCAATACAGAAACATACAGGCTCTTTGTCAAATTTCTTTTCCATGAAGATGATGTGTGTGTACGTGCATGTGTATGTGTCTGTCTGTGTGTATATGTTCTGAAAAAGGTCATTCGTTCCCTGCCCTTGTCTAACAAGTTACAGAAAGACAACAAATGGAATTCCTGAGTTGGCACTTTTCTTGAGCTTCAGATATCAACAATAGCCCAGGAAGACATTCTCTTAAGCAATCTGTACTGTGTGAAAGCCTGTGTAGAACAAGTGCTAGTTAGAGACACTGTTTATGATACAAGCCATGGTTTATGAGATCTGGGCTGAGGTTATCACAAGGGTCTCAAAATGGGAAACTTTCATATCATAGTATGAAATGATATTAAATCCTGTATGTTTTGAAATACAGGGGCCACCAATGATGTTCTAATATTTTCTTTAAGCTGAAAAGGCAATGACTGGAGTACTAGACTGAAATTAGAAAGATAGTGATTCACATCTCACTTCTGACACTTAAGAGCTGCTCTCTGGGTTAGGAAATCAAGGATACAAATTCTGCCCTCAGATAGGAAATCTCCGAATAATATTAGGAATCTGTCTTTTTAGGCATTATCCCAAAGTTTGCATAGGTGAAGAGAGATTTTCATGAGAAGGGATATATCAGAGCCTATCTAGAATTCACATAATGTAGAAATAATGTCAAACGTTAAAAGCTAAGGTCCTGGGGCAGCTAGTTGGTGCAATGGCTAGAGCACCAGCCCTGAAGTCAGGAGGATTTGAGTTCAAATCTGGTCTCAGACACTTAATAGTTCCTAGCTGTATGACCCTGGGCAAGTCACTTAATTCCAATTGTTTTAGCAAAAAGAAAAAAGAAAAGAAAAGAAAAAGGTAAGATCCCTGTTTCAAGATGAATCCTATGTCAAGAAGAATCTAACAAATTGCTTTCCCTAACAATTTTTCAATAGAATCACACCGTGTCTAACTATATTTAAATAATGTATTATGTGTGCTACTAGGGCAAATGCAAGAATCTTGTCCTAGCAGGTCTCAGAATTAATTACGAAGAACAGAAAAGGAAAAACAAAAGAGTAGAGATGGGGAGGGGAGAGTGCAGAATAAAAATAGCCCCAACTGATGCTACCTATGTGTGATCCTACACATATAACACTTAGAAAGCACTTTTGGTTTATTACATCTCTTGTTCCATATATAGCAAAGACCAATGGGAAAAATGGGGAGACAGTCAACACCCAAATCAAAACATGTTTCCTGGGCATCTCTTCAATAAGGGCTATCACTTCCTATTGGAATGTATAATCTACTTCACTTTTTGTATTTATATTCCCAGATTTTTCCAAAGTGCCTGCCATTTTAGGTATGCATTTTTCATTCATTCATTCATATTATAGTAATGTATATTCATAACAGGGATAGGTAAGTAGTACAGTAGATAGAGTTCCTAACCTGGAGTCAGGAAAACTAATTTTTCTGAGTTCAAATCCAGACTCATATACTATACATGTATTAGTTGTATCATATACATACTCATATACATATACATATATTAGTTG
The DNA here is from genome assembly GCF_016432865.1 of Antechinus flavipes. Classification (NCBI taxonomy): domain Eukaryota; kingdom Metazoa; phylum Chordata; class Mammalia; order Dasyuromorphia; family Dasyuridae; genus Antechinus; species Antechinus flavipes. The sequence goes on from NC_067402.1 coordinate 265,597,670, forward strand.
TATCATTTCAGGCAAATAGCTTAACTTTGTTTGCCTCATTTTCCTTATGTGCAAAATGAACCTGAGAAGAAAATTTCAAACTATTCTAGCATCTTTGCCAAGAAGACCCCAAATTGAGCCATGAAGAATTGGATGTGACTGAAATTACTGAATAACAACAATACTCTTGGTAAATATAATTTATTAGAACAAGAACCATAAGACGACTTGATATCTAACTCAACTTTTTAATTTTACAAATGAGGAAGCAGAGTTCCAGAGTAATAAAGTGGCTTACCCAAGGTCCTACAAATTTAAAAATAGCAGATGTGGGATCCAAAACCAAGCCTTCTATTTTTGAGTTCAGTGTGTACTCTAAGAAAAGCTGAACTCCAAAATTCCAAGTTTATGCAGGAGATTAGGAACAATTCTATTACAAAATAATACACCATCTAATTCTTTTACATGGCCTTAAAAACAAAAGATTATTTGTTTTACAATACCTAAATAAGACCCAAGTCCATTATAATGCTAAGGTACCAAGAAGGGCGTATATCTGGGAAGCCTTCTTTATGGAATGACTTCTGTAAGGGAAAGGAAGTCATCACCTCTCACGATCTTTGTACCCTAACTCTAATCTAGTTTGTTCTTAAATACATCTTTTATGCATACATGTGTTTTTGATGATAGAGTTGTATAAAAGAACTAGAAATTGAATGAATACCCATTAGTTAGGGAATGGCTGAATAAGTGATGGTATATGAATGTAATTCAATATTATTGTTCTATATGAAATCATGAGTAAAATGATTTTATATAATCCTGAAAAGACTTACATGAATTGATGTTAAGTGAAGTGACTGTACATAGTCACAACAAGACTATATGATGGACTTGGCTTTTTTTCAACAAAGAAGTGATTCAAGGCAGTTTCAACAGACTTGTGGTAGAAAGAGCCATTTACATCCAGAGAGATAACTATGGAGACTGACTATCAATCAAAGCTTAGTATTTTCACCTTTATTGTTGTCGTTGTTTGCTTGTGCTGTTTTTCTTTCTTGAGTTTTTTCCCCTTTGTATCTGGTTTTTCTTATGCAAAATGATAACTATGGAAATATTTTAGAAGAATTGTATATGTTTAACCTATATCAGATTACTTGCTATCTAGGAGAGGGTAGAGAGAGGGAGAAAAATATGGAACATAAAATGTTACAAAGATGAATGTTGAAAATTATCTTTGCATGTATTGGGAGAAAGAAAATACAATTTATTTAAAAAGAAAGAAAAATAAGTTAAATAAAAAAATAGAGGGGCAACTAGGTAGCACAGTGGATAGATTATCAGCCCTGGACTCAGGAGGATCTCAGACACTTATTAGTCTATTAGACCTATTAGGTCTATGACCTTGAGCAAGTCACTTAACTCCAATTGCCTCTAAAAAAAAGAAAGAGTTGAATGGATCTGCGTTCGAATCTTGCCTCTGATTCTAATTTAACTCTCAGCTTTAGCTTCTTTATCCAGAAAAGGAGGGGGTTAGATTAGGTAATCTTGTAAGGTCCATTCCAGCTCTGTATGTACCATCCTATGATATTTGGGCCAGGACCACTTTTTTTTTCATCCTTCCCCCCCCCCATCTAAGTCTTCTTTTTTCCTCTTTCTCTTCTCTCTCCCTGCATGTGAAGCAAGAGCTTCATCCATCACCTCTCTGGATTGTTAGCCTGAGGAGAAGAAGCTCTAATGTCTTTAAATGGTGGTCCCCAGAATGTGAGGTAGATCCTCCTATTGTGAATTTAATACACAACTACAGCTGAGAATTTCAAAGGATGTTAATCACCCACCCACACCAATGGGATTATAGATCTGCTCTCATATTACAGAAGTGGAGTCTCAAGAGATCCTTGACATATTGCTTATCAATAGTGCCCCAGATACTATCAGAGAAAGAGAAAAGGAGACCCATTTTTAAACCTTAAGAAAGAAATGGATTAAGCAGCACCTAACACTCCTTTCAGTTCTAAATTTTTTTAATTATTCCTCTGTCATTAGATGATATTACATTCTTTTCACCAGGGAGAGTTCTTAACCTTTTTTGGGGTTGGCTGTCTAATAAAGGAAGCCTATGGATCTCTTCTCAAAATGATGTATTTAAATGTCTACCATCAAATATATAAAATCACAAAGGAAATCAATTATTTTAAAATAGAGTTATCAAAAGATTTAAAAAGATTCACAGACTTTAGCTTTAGAACATTCCTTCTCCCTATAAAGTTCATCCTTGCTTCTTTCTACTGTTCATTCTGCAATAATATTATACTCCCTGGCAGATGGCAAGAGAATGCACCCACAAAAGATACAAAGGTCGGTAACTATCTTCATAGTAGAAATCCACTAGGCAAGGTAAAAACAGTCATTGAATTTGGACTAAGAGAAAGATGTAAATTGTATTGCTATATGGATAAGTTGCCCAATGCCATTATGATGGGGCAAGGGAGTAGTAGTTGTTTCCTTTGAAAGTAATTCCCCCCTTATGGTTATATCATCCTAAGTGCCATCAATGCTTGATAGTTTAATCGGATCTTTAAATTGAATTAATCACATCACTATTTCCCTTGCATACATATTTTGCACATATATTTTGCATATATACTTTAGCTCTTTTGATGGAACATAAACTCCTTGAGGGAAGGAACTGTTATGATTTTAATTTCATATCCCTAAAATAGAACACAGAGCTTAATACACAGTAGGAGCTTAATAAATATAGAGCTTGTTTGACTATTTAATTGATCAAAGTAGAGTCCCAGTGACGAACCATATTATGTTATTCAGGGATCAGCCAAAGTTCATAGTTTACCTTGCTGTGGTGATTCCAGAGAGACGACGACTTTTGAAGACAATCTAGTAGGTCATAGAGAAGTAATGTTCTGCATTGGTAGAGGGATTCCTACAAAGATGAAACCATGGGTTTTGAAAATTTAGAAGAAATGAAACAAACTTCCAGCTTACAATGGTTCCAAAGTATCATCTCTCACACCTCCCATATGGAACAAGGTAAAATAAAGAAAAAAAAATAAATGTAAAATTACAGCTTAAAAAACCATAGTGATATTGCCATATTCCAAACAATGTCAAAAATCTGGTTTCTGAGCTAAATATATACAAACTCTATTTGCTTAAATTGAGCAGGGGTAACAAGACGGCTTTGTGGCCTCTGGCATACTAAACTGACATAGACCCATTCTGGCCTTCAATTCTGAAGGAAAGATGAGTTTACAGTAATGAGAAACCACAAGTCAAATCAGGGGACCTTTGAGAACAGCCACTGGTAAGTGGATGGCTTATTTGGGGAGCTGAGGTTTGAGGTAGGAAGCTTCATCCTTTTGTAAATGACAGGGCATTGCTTTACTTCTAACATACACTGTGGTTTTCTTCCAACTGGCCCAGTTGGGGAACCCTAAATCTGATACCAAGTATTTTTAGTTTGTGCCACAAGCCAGACTAGTGACAACTGGTTGTTTGGCCCAGTGACCACCATCTTGAGCCAACCTTACAAGGAAATAATTCCAAGATACTCAACTCTAAACCTTCCTCTAGAAGCAGACCCACATTAGAAAGAATGTGACTGATAGAGGAAGCCATATAAACTTATAAACCTCATGTGTCAGCCCAAAAACAGCTTCCCTAACAGTCCCTTAACTGAATAAAGATTTCCTCATTCCAGTCAACTCTCAGCCTCATATTTATTGTATACATACTTCATATCTATTTTATGTACATATGAATGAATGAATGAAAAAGTACTTACTATGTGTTGGGAACTCAGGTATATGCTGGTAAATGTTTGACAACTAGCTTTTTTTTGGGGGGGGGATGTACAGATAACACACCTTAAAGTTTAATCTACACTATTAAATTTTATTCATCACTTTCTGAAATCTAGATAATAAACAGAACAATAAATCAAGTCATTTAGACTTGCTGATTTCCTGGGAGTTTAAATGCTCCCACTGAAAATTTAACAATTAAATCTCATTTGCTACAGTAAAAACTAGGGATTCAATTACAAAAAGACCGTCCTTGACCTTGAGGAATTTCATGTGGGGGAGATAAGTGGGGAAGAATTAGTACAGACTAAGATAGATATGAATAGGTAAATAAATAAGTAAATAGACGAAAAGATGGATAGATGAATGAATGGATAATGGATGGGTGGATGGAACATTTATTTAGTGAGCATTATGTATCAAGCACAGTGTTAAAACAGATAAAATTATATATGTGTGTATAATATATTTTATTAACATTATTTAAATGTTAGCTATCATTATTATTAATCAAGCATTCAAAACTTTACTGAACACCTACCATGAGCTAGATACTATAAGAAATGCTAGGGATCCAAAGACAAAAAAAAGAACAGTACTTGTCCTCAAAGAGCTTTCATTCTATAGAGGGAGAAAAAAATTGGTATATGTGGACATACACAAAACATACAAAAAATAGATACAAGATAATCTTGGGGTGGAAAATGCAAGGACTTAAAAAGGCCAGAGAAGGCAGACATGGAATATGAGAAGAGTTCTGAAGAAAACCAAAAATTTTAGGAGGTCAAAGTGAGAAGGGTAGGCATTCCAGAGGTAGTTACTAATAGCTGCATATTGATTGATTAGTTGATTGGCTCAGCCCTCTTACACAGATACACAATCTCCATTCCAACTCTTTTCTTAGATTGTAACTAAAATAGCTAAAACTACCTAAACTGATATTATTTACAACCTCATATATTTCTGTGGCATTGCTAAAGGCATTCACATATGGATTCTCAGCTTCCTACCCATCATGCACACACAATCCTTGCTAAGTTTGATAAGAAATCATTCTCAATAGCTCAGAAAAAATGTCCAGTGGGATTATTTTGAAGAACATAATTGCAGCTATTGAGAAAAAGCTTCACTGTAATTAAGATTAAATTAGGATAAAATTGTTTTCAGGGGATTGATAATTGTACCCTAGGCATTTCAATTAACCAGGCTAGCCTGTAACCTCACCCAGAGAGACTGAGGGTGAATGACTAGAATTCTTTTAAAGTGTAGAGTTTCTTGGAGTAAGACTTATCAAAGTATTTTTTTCCTCTTCATTGTACATTAGGATTTATCAGCAGGGCAGTATGTAAATTTGCAAATTTCAATAGTGAGTGTCATATTGCTCATGGTTGTTGTCTCTGTCAAGAAAAGAAGTCACCTGCTCTTATTCAGAATATTTGTTCTTTCCAATAGGAGCAATCAGTCTGTATCAATTATTAACTGTACATCCTTTACCCTCACCTTTTCATATATCCATTGTCAACCAATGAATAACCATGTAGTAAGTAAGCATCTTTTTGGCACCTAGTTATTTAAAAGTTTTCTCCCTTATTAGAATGTGAATTCAACAACAGGGACTATTTTTGCATTTCTTTGTATCTTTAGTACTTAACACAGAAAAAAAAGAAAGGGGAGAGAGACAGAGACAGATCGACATAGAGACAGACACAGAGAGACAGACACAGAGACAGAGAAAAAAAGAGAGATAATTACATGGTAAGTATCTTTTAGACACCTAGTTATTTAAATGTTTTCTCCTTTATTAGAATGTTGATGTCAGCACTCTGAGAGAAAGCCAATATTCCTTTACTAGTCACAGTTTTTTTGGCTAGGAAAAAGTCAGAACATCTGAACTATATTTCTGTCTCAAGCTCCTAATACTTGAAGAACAATTTCTTCAGAGGATCCCAAAGATCTCACTTGAATTTCCTAATAATCCTGTGAAGTGTACTACAAGCATCATCATGCCCATTTTAGAGAGAACTTGCCAATGGTCACACAGCTTATAAGTGTCACAAGAGTCCAGATACTCTTGACAACCAGTCACCCAATTGAGTATGTTAAGATGCCTCTTACTCCTTTTATCCATTTGATAGCTTTTATCAGGAAATTCTCTTTAGTTTCTTAAAAATCCTCTTAAAATATGGAGCCCAATCTGGTTGTGTTACTCTAATGATGGCTTAATCACCATCAAGTCATGTGTAGCTTAGTACTCTTGGTCTCTTGTACTCTTGCTGATTGAGTTGGGGGAGAGGGGGATGTATGTGTGTGTGTGTCTATTCATGCGCATGTATGTATGTGTGTATATTTATATACATATATATATATATTTAAAACATTCATGAAAATGAGTCTTCCTGACTCCAAGTCTGATTCACTACACCAAAGTTGTAAACAATGAAAATCTTTTTTCCCTTTTTTTTGATAACTGAACATTTATCAAGTAAGTAATGACTACTTACCCATTGGTAAGTGAATTTTCTCCTTAAGTATATAGTTTTCCTACATACATATATGTGTATATATATATATACACATATATATGTATGAGGATAATTATTGTTCTACTTTTCATATTCATCATCAACTATAGTCTGCTGTGACCTAATCAATCTATTCTATGGGAAATCAGACCTCTGGGATTTTCTATTTAAAGATATCTATTTCAAGTCTGTTGACCTTCCTGCCTTTGGGTATATGCATTTATAACTTCTCTGTTTTAGAGGATGTTTCTATCATTAGGAGAAATTAAATAATTATGCCTATATATGCATAGATATAAATATCTATATCTATCTATCAAATGTCAGGTTCTGTGAAAACAGAAACTAGGAAATTAACAAAAGAATGGCATCTATTATTATTGTTTAACTTTCATTCTTAAAGAGGACCATGACTTTAGGGAGGTGATACCATGACATTCAAGTGAATTGGATTTAAGTGAGGGAGGGCTGGGCAAGGTTCCCTGCCTCACTTTCTCCTCCAGAGCCATCTGGGTCCAGTGACAAGGTACCGATCAAGACGACTGGAGATGGCCATCACCACTACCGCATCTAGGAGTAAGGAAATGGACACAATGGATAGAGCATCATACTTGGTTCAGTGCTCTAGGAAGATTAGAGTCACAGCTTCAAACAAATCCCCCTTTTGTAATCCTGGGCAAATTATCTGTGGTCTGTCTATCTCATTTTCTTCATCTGTAAAATGGGAATAATCAAAGCACTTATCAGGTAGTAAGAATCAAACAAATTACATTTTGAAAACTGGAAATGGCTCTAGAAATGCTAACAGTCTTTTGAGTAAGACTTAGTAAGACAATCTTTGGAGTATAAGGTTTAATTCTAGGAAACACATCCTAGGGAACACATTGGTATTTCAGAGTAGGTCTGAGATTTGAGGGGTACAGCAAAAAAGATGAAGGGGATCCTTGAGATTGACTTAGCCAGGTAAAGAGAAGACTTGAGCAAAGGGGTAGAAATAGTGGGGCGGGGGGAGAGGGGGAGTATTTGATATGGCACATGACAGATATCTTTACGAGTCTGGAGAAGGCTTCTGCAGAAAAGACTCCACTTGACCCAGGAGGCAAAACTGAGAACAATAAATCAAAGTTGAAAATATATGAATTTTGACATTACCTAAGAAAGATCTTACTAATAGCCAGAATTCTCTAAAGTCTGGATGGGGCTGCTTTGGGGGAGAGTGGTCTATGATTCTCCTTGATAACCTCAGAGAAAAGCTTTTTGACTTTCTCTTTCTCTGAGTTATACAAGGTTGGGTTATTCCTAGTTCTTCTGTAAAAGGTCAAGCAAAACAAGTCTAACCAGAATAACACTTCTTCCACTTGCAGATTTTATCAAGGCCTTTTTTCTAGTAACTTCCAGCAAATTTATAATGACAGAGATGTTTCTTTACAGGGCTTTGATTATATGAATTAACTGCCAAGGTCTCTCTTCCAACTCTGAATCTTCTGAGATTTTGTGAATATCATCATGATAATTCATGCCATTTAGAATAACAGCTTCTTAAACTGTAGTTTGTTATCTCATATGAGGTCTCATAACTGAATATGAGGATTGCAAATTTATGATTATCAATAAATGTTTGATTTGTATACTTATTTTGTGTACCCAGGGTCACATAAAAATTTCTCTGGCAAAAAAGCGTGGCAACAGGAAAAAGTTTAAGTAGTTCTGTTTTAGACATGAGAACAATGGACAAATGGATCATCTTACAGCTGTGAAGTATCAGTAAGTTTATAGGTACAGAGGGGGAAAAAAATCATAAAAATGTCTAAATAGTTCATGAAGTTTTCTGTGCTAAGGAAGTTTCAATTTATTTCTTTGGAACTGAGAGTTTTTTTTTTTTTTTCCTTTCAAATAAAATGAAACAGAGCTCATATTCCAGACCTCAGTATTAATAAGCTGGAAGTAAAACCAATAGAGTATGGCTGTGTCTTCCACAAACTCTCCATCATTGACCAGTCTCGAATTTTATCATATTTGCCAATTTGCTGAGGATGAATCGAAACTGCAGAGTTGGTTAAATCTGTATTTCTCATATTATTAATCTTTTGAAAAATCCTTTCATAAACAACAATTTTGTTATTGTTGTTCAGTTATTTTTCAGTCATGTCTCACTCTTCAAGACTCCATTCTGGGGTTTTCTTGAGAAAAATTCTAGAATGGTTTGCAATTTAATTGCTCATTTTATAAATGAGGAAACTGAGGCAAATAGGGTTAAGAAACTTGCCTAGGATCATATAGCAAGTAAGTATCTGAAGCCTGATTTAAATTCATGAAAGTGAGTCTTCCTGATTCTAGGCTTGATACTCTATCCACTGTACCAAATTGTTAACAGAGTGCAAATCTTTTTTTTTAAATAACTATTCATTACCTTTGACCACTTACCCATTGAGAAATGATTTTTTTCCTTATATATGTAGTTTCCTATATATTTTATATGTCAGATATGTTAGAAATCATACATATATGTGTAATATCATATATATTAGAGATATTTGATACAAAAATTTTCCTACTGCCTCATTATATTAGTTGCATTCATGTTTGTTTCTGCAAAAGCTTTTCAGTATCATATAAAGGAACTTTTAAATAATATTTGTGATTACCTTTCTCAAAAGAGAAATCTGGAAGTATGTTAAGAATGTGACCAAAATGTTCAAACCATTTGATTTGGAGCTTCTAATGCTTAGCATATATCCCCAGGGAGACCATTAATAACAAAAAAAGGTCCTACATCAATCAATCATCAATCATTTTTTTAAAGTATGTACTTTGTGCTAGACATAAATTCTGGAGATTACAAAGACAAAAGTAAAAAATCCCTATCTTTATGAAAAGTCTAAAATGGAAAATTTTTTATATATCAGTAAATATATGCATAATGACAATAATAATAAGTTTTTGAATAACATTTTAAGATTTGAAAAGTATTTTACAAATATCTTATTTGATCCTTACAAAAATCTTGGAAGATATTATTATTATTCCCATTTTAGAGATCAAGAAATAGGCAGACAGAGATTTAGTGAGTGCTCCATAGTCATGGATTTGAAGTCAGGTCTTTTTGATTCCATTAATACAAAGCAGTTTGGGGAGGGATTGTGTTAGCAGTGGAGAAAATAAGGAAAAATATCATATAGAAGATAGCATTTAAGCTAAGTCATGAAGGAAGCCGGAGATTCTAAGAGGAGAAGAAGAAAGGCATTCTAGGCTTGACAGATGAACAGTACATAGATTTTGTTATTGTTATTTGTCCTTTGTTCTTAAAGAGGACCATAACGTCAGAGAGGAGACCTGCAAATTAATTAGATTTGAGTGCAAGGTCACCAGTCTCACCTTCTCCTCCAGAAACATCTGGATCCAGTGGTTAGATACAGATCAGGATGACTGGTGTAGATGGGTGCAGATGGGAGATAAAGTCTATAGATCAGGGTATAAGCCAATATGACTAGATTGGTGGATACATAAGGGACTACTGTATAAGACAACTAATAAGATAGAAGGGTTTGTGTTGTAAAAATCTGTAAATGCCCCCAATGAGGAGTTTGGGCAGCTAGGTGGTACTGTGGAGTCAAGAAGACTGATCTTTATGAGTTCAAATCCAGTCTCAGACATTATCAGCTTTGTGATTCTGTTCAAGTCAATTAATTCCATTTGCCTCTGTTTCATCATCTGTAAAATGATTTAGAGAAGGAAATGGCAAAGCATTCCAATGGTTTTGCCAAAAGTGGGATCACAAAGAGTAAGACATTACTGAACATAACTAAACAACAAGAACAACAAGTTTATATTTGATGCTAGCAATAATTGTAGATAAAATCATGATGTCACATAATTATTATACTTTATGTTATTGTATATTTTAATTTATTATATAATAATGTTATATAACAATGACCTATGATATGTTAACAACATATGATATATTAGTTTGATTATTATATTTGGCTGTATTATACAACCATGTTTTACAATAACATATATAACACAATAATATATATGTTAGTATAATTAATTATTATATTTACTATATTGTATGGTCATGCTCTATATGTAACATGCTAATGATACATAATATGTTAATATAATTAATTACATTATACTATTAATGTGTTAATATAATATCAAATAATGTTAACTATATATACTATGTTAATAACATAACAATATACATAATAATGATGCTATTACATATTAATTGCTGGAATCTTTTAAGAAGGGATGATGACTGATAAGTTCAGACTTATGCTTCAGGATTTGGCAGCTTTGTAGAGAATTGACTAAAGTAGAAGTGCTGGAGACCAGGAGAAAAAAGGAGGTTATTGCATTATTCCAGGCATGACATGTTAAGGTTCTAAACCAAGATAGTAACAGTATGAGTGATGAAGAGAGGATACATTCACAAAATGTCATTGAGGCAGAACTGGCAAGATTTGGTAAGTAATTGGATATATGTGGTGAGAGAGAGTGAGGAGTCAGGAATGACATTGAGGTTGTGCACTTGGTTGACTAGGAGGATTGAAGCCACAAAATATTTATAGGAACATTATTTGTAATAGCAAAGAACAGGAAACAAATCACCAGGGGAATGGCTTAAACAAATTGTGGTACATCAATGTGATTGAATATTATTGCTCAGTGAGAAACGATGAAAATGATAAATAGCTAGGGTCAAAAACAATACTGAGAAAATATGTCCAACACTGCTTCTTCCATAACTGTGTCCCAGGTCTGAACTCCTATACTTCACAGCTATAAGTCTTCTTAGAGCTATTTGCCTAGATAGGTGGCTGGAGGATTGGACATAAAGTTAGGTAGACCTGAATTTTATTCAGATATTTAGTATATGTATAACTCTGAAAAAGTCACTTAAGCTCTGTAGAACTTAATTTAATCATCTGAAAATGAAGAAAGCTAGGTGAGATGGTGGATAGAGCATAGGACTGCAAATCAAAATGAATATTTATCTTCATGAGGTCCAATCTGATCTTAGACCCATATTAGATATATGACCCTGGGCAAGTCATCTAATCCTATTTGCCCCAGGTTTATCATCTGTAAAATGAGCTGGAGAAGAAAATGGCAAACCACTCCAATATCTTTGCCAAAGAAAACCTCAAATGGAGTCAAAAAGAATCAGACATGACTGAAAGAATAACTGAACAACAAAAATGAAAGCATTGATCTTGGTGGCCTCTACTATTCTTTCCAGCCCTAAATCTATGGTTTAAAATCAATATTTCTTGGGCCTAATCTCACACCACCTAATCTTAATTATTACCTAATGCAGAATGGAAGCCAAATCATCCCTGTTGAAAAAGGGAAAACCTTCACTCAGTCCTTCGTGTGATTTAACAATGAATATTAGGACAAGCTCAATCATGACCCTTTCAGGGGAACCAACAACCACAGAAGCATAGCTTACCTATCTTAAAACTAAATAATCTCATATCTTCTGTGTCTACTTTAAGGCTGAACAGACATCCACTTGAAAGGATGAGAACAGAAGTGGGAAGATAAATGGGAAGGATAGATCATTCATTAGAAATTGTTTTATCTTCAAGTGATGTCTCCTCCAGACAAAGTCGATTCATAGAGAGCATCCCAGAGGAGTCAAAAAGTATGATTTCTGTACAGTTATTCCTTCCATGTCACATTTCCCCCATTGCAGTTTCATTATATCTTAGGTTGGCATAAGAAATTAAAGGAAATTTGGGAGTAATTTTGTGGAAGCCACAGAAAACACACAAAGGTCATATTCATCCTTAGCAAGCAGAAGACGCAAAAAAAGTTTAGAAACTCAGAAATGCATAAAATATATACATAGTATTGTACAATATCAACATATTTTATCTTTTAATATCATAATAATGCAGAGTTCTCTAATACAAAGGGAGAGTCAAAAAATTTAGCAAATTTTCCTGATTGTGAGGTACCTCAAACTCCTGCAGAAGGGATAACTGTATCTTCCTAATCACTGACTAAGTGCTGAGAAGGTGTAGTTTTTTCTCTAAGTCTTCTCATGAGTTCAGACTCCATCCCTAATATTATGGCTCGGGACTTATACTAGTGTCTGAAGTTACAAGGATGAAGCCTCCACTTTTCACTGTCATAAAATTCTCATCATAACTTTAGACATAGGAAGGATCACAAAAATAATCTAATCATTCCCATCTCCTAATTTTACATTAAGGAAACTGGGGTCCAGAGAAGGAAAGACATGTGCTTATGGTTATAGTGTTAGCTCACATTTGAAGCAGGATTTGAATTCAGGTGTTATTCACAGTCCAGGACTCTATGCACTGTGTCACCTGGATGCAAACAGAGCAAAGCTGAGACCAGGATAGTAGTTCCCAGGCCAGTGTTCTTTCCATCCCTTTTATGTTAGCTTATCATATCCAACATTAGCACCAGCTATTTCCTTCACCGGGATGAAACATGTTTTTCTATCTCAGCCCAACTATGCTCCCTTCAACATGGAACTCACATTTGACTATTTCATATAGAGCTGGCTGAAACTCCAAAAAGGTATGCTTGAATCAGAAAAGCAAGCACTTAAAGCTAATTACCTATTTGATGTGAGATAATGGCTCTATATACATATTTAGATGCGATGGTGATGTGATGGCTCTCCTCAGCATTGGTGCTTGTTGAATGTTTGGTGTTGAGATAATCGTAGACAAGGATTGGAGGGCTGGGAGAAAGAAGCCAGAGTCACTTGTTGGCAGGAAAAGGAGCAAAGAGGCTGTAGACTCCAGACTTCAGAATCTAGGATACATCTTTGGCAAGCCATGTGGCAGCTTCCCTACCTCCTTCACTTCTCCCCCTAAAGACCAAGGACTTTGATTTATCTTGACTCTGGCTGATCCTGAGACCCTCCAGGGAGCTAGTCCGGACATTATAATTTCCTATCCTCATTATCTCTCTCTCTCTCTCTCTCTCTCTCTCTCTCTCTCTCTCTCTCTCTCTATCTTTCTCTTTCTCTCTCTCTCTCACCTTCTCTTTCTTTCTCTCCTTCTTCCCATATATGTCTAGAATATGTGTATATGTGTGTTTATATGTGTGTATAGGTATATATATATTTTAATTTAAAAAATTAAGGCAAAAAACATAAAGAATTTAGATTATACCAACAAAGCAGAAAAAACACAACCATCCATGTCTTTTAGAAGCTTGTTATTACTGAGTGATCTTGAGTAAGCCCAATTTTAGTCTATTTTTTTCAACTCTATATAAATGTATCACAGTGAACCACCCAAGAGTAATGCTTATTAATCTGCATTGATAAATAAGTGTTTCCTCAGTATGAATTCCCTAAAGTTTAGGTCCAAACCAACTCCTCCCCTAAAAATCAACAAAATATTGAGAATAAGAATTCATGTGCTAATGAGCAGAATTTCTGCAAGTGAAAGTATTTTTTTAATCTGAAAAATCCATATAGATGTGAATGATTATCTTAATCACTATCTTTGATGTTTCTTTGGCAATTGGAATAATCTGGAGTCTTTCCTTAGATTCTGCTAATCTGATTTTTTAAAGGAAATATGGTCAACAAACTAAGTCAGCCAAGTATTTATTAAGCACCTGCTCTATGCCAGGCATTGTGCTAAGTGCTAATGTTACAAGGAAAGTCAAAAGCAATCTCTATTCTCAAGGAATTCAGAGTCTAATTACCTTGAAGATACATGATAATAGAAAGCTCTTTGGTTCTGGACTCAGAAGGCTTGGATTCAAATTCTCTCTCTAATGCTTACTACCTATATGATATAGCTCAGTTCCTGGTCTACACTCTATTCAGTCTTTTAAGTCATGTATGTCTTTGTGACCCCATTTAGGTTTTTCTTAGGGAATAAGATGTATATCTCAGAACTATATCTGGCCATATTTCTAAATTTATATCCTGTATACAGCCAATTAGCTTCCCCAACCAATCATTTTTATCTCAGGGATCCTTTACCCTTAAAATTTATCAAAGACCTCAAAGAACTTCTTTTCTATCGGTCATATCTATCAAAATTTTCAGTCATGTACATCTTTGAGAACCAACTTAGGTTTTTCTTGACAAAAAATACTGGAGTAGTTTTCCATTTTCTTCTCCAGTTCATTTTACAGGTAAATATACTGAAGCAACAGTTTGAAGTGATTTGTCCAGGGTCACACAGCTAGTGAGCATCTGAGGCCAGATTTGAACCCATGAAGAAGAGTCTTAACTGATTCCCAGTCCAGTATTTTATCCATCGCTCCACCTGCTGCTCTTCTGGTTCACTATAAGCATTTAACAAATACTGGTACATGGATCAATTGATTTTGGATAAATCACTTTAACTTTCCTGATCTATAAAATATGGATATTATACTAGATGGTCTCTAGAGTTCCTTATAAGTTGAAATCTATGATTCCTTAATTTTTACTTCTGGAAAATAACTTTCTTCTTCAGGTCTATACCAGTACAATTTGAACATACAGCAAAAAGTCTATATCTAGCACTTTCATAACCCCAAATAGACAAAAAGATCAATTACTCTCTGACATGGGAAAAAAGGGACTTGGGGCTGTATAAAAGAATGGTTAGAAAATTATTTATCCTTTTATGTACCAATCCCTAAAAGCATTAAATCTTGCTCATCAAGAATGAATAAAAACTAATGGTACAATTCAAGTCATATAAAGGATATAGTTTAGAATAACTCATAAATTAGAAATAATTTAATAAGTAGAAAATGATGAATAATTCATCTTTATTTCTCTTATGAACACATTTTTCCAGAATTACTCACTTGTGCCCTTTTGCAAATTATATCTAAAAGTTATCAGTCAATTAACTCTGCCCTACCTCTCCATTTTGTTGTCATTGTTGTGTCTTGTTTTCTGTCAGACTTACATATAATATCTGCAAACATACTGGGAGCCAGCAGGGAGAGAAAGACAAAACAGAAGAATGAGAAAATGGAAAGAATCCAGGAAGCAGATGGTCAGATTAAGATAATTCAAACTCATTCTCGGGTGACTAGGATTTCTGAAAGTTTTTGTAAGAAGGTATAAAGTTTCTGGATGAAGTCATGAAGTTGTAAGATGAGGTGATGCCCTGGAAAGACTAATGTTCATTTTGGAAGACAATGATGTCTCTCTGCATTGACCCATTGGAATCAACCCAAGTCCAGAAAAGATTCTTTCTATACTTGGGCATGCCTAATTGGCAAGTTCCCACTTATAGGGCATAAGATAGATATCTCAGAACTTTAATTGGATATATTTCTAAATTTATGTCTTGTATACAGCCAATTAGCCTCTCCAACCAATTTTTCTATTACCATCATATAGATCATGAGTTCTCAAACATTTTAATCTCAGGACTCCTTTACACTTTTAAAATTTATCAAGGACCCCAAAGAATTTCTTTTCTATAGGTCATATCTATAAATACTTACTATGTTAGAAATCCAAGTGCCAGTATTATGAAAATAATTTTGATCTCATTGTTCAGTCATTTTTCAGTTGTCTGACTGTTCATAACACCATTTACGGTTTTCTTGGCAAAGATACTGTTGTGGTTTGTCATTTCCTTCCAACTTATTTTATAAATGAGAAGACCCAAATAAACAGGATTAAATAACTTGTCCAGAGTCACATAGTTAAGAAATGTCTGAGCCAGATTTGAACCCAGGGTGATGAGTCTTCCTGATTCAAGTTCTACCATCCCATGTATTGCATCATTTAGATGCCCTCACAGACTCCCTAAAAGGACCTCAGGGATTCCCAAGGACTTTTGGATCACCCATTGAGATGATCTTCTCTACATAATAGAATAGGGAAATAGAAAGGAAGAATAGATATGGGATATTAGCCTCTCCCTATAAAATTCCTCAATTGGGAATGAGGAACCCTAATTTGTAATCTAGCTGTTTTAATGGAATAAATTCCATACTCTTATGAGATCTCAGTTTCCTCATTTTAAAATGGATGGGATAGAGGCTAAGATTATCTCTACCATCCCTATTAGCTCTACAATACAATAAAATAATTTATGTCATATCCTGTGGTATCTACACAACCAGAATGAAAAGATGAATCCTTACCTCATTGTACTTACTGTTCATCACCCTCATCCCCAGATGAAGGCTTTTCTTACTAAAACTTTTTTGCCCCTGGGCACAATTAAAATGAAGAAACTTTTAATAATCACTCATACTTGCTTCAAAACCCAATATGTCACATCAGCAGCCATTTGGTCCAATGCTTGGCTTTGAAAGAATCCCTATTACAATCCAGATGATTAGTGTATAGAGGAAAAATGATCCAGGAAAATCATGGCTTTTTTTAAAGATTGAAGAGCTAGGTTTGAATTTTAGCATTTGTTTAGATATATCATTTCATTTTTCTGGGTTTGCTAACTCAATAAAATTAGGGTTTTGACTAAGATACCTCCAAAGTCTCTTCCAGATATAGATATATGATCTTATGGAATGCAAGCTCCTTGAGAATTGAAATTGCTTCTGTCAATAAAAAGTTATTTAATAAAAAAAAAAGAGAGAATTGAAATTGCTTTACTTATTTGTATTTGGATGGTACTTAAAACACAGTAGGAATTTAATAAATGTTTATTGGTTGATTGATCCTATCAGTTCCATATTTTGTTTATTGATCTCTGAAAAGGAGGCTACTCTTTCCAGAAGTAGTCCATTTTAATTTTTCTAATTTTAACTGTTCAAAGGCTACTAGAAGGATTGAGAAATTCAAGGAAACTTTTATGATTTGATGTAAAAGTGAATAGAAAAAGGAGAATTCTTTCAATAATAAATAACATTGTAAAAACAGTTTAAGTTTAAATTAAGAATTCTGATCAATGCAAGGATCAGCCAAGATTTCTCAAAACTGTTTACAAAAGAATGCTGTGTAGAATTCAAATGCTGAATGACTAACATTTTTGGAGATGGACAATGAAGGGATTTATTTATTTTGACTCTGTATATTTATTACAAAAAGTTTTTCTTTTATACTGGAGACTAAGAGGAAGGGAAAGTAATGAAATATTCATTAATTGAGAAAATAAAAATCTAACAAACGCAGAAAATTGACAATCATTATCACAAACATAGTATCAAGGGTCAGATTTGAGTCTATAGGATCAATGAATTCCAGATTTAAAGCTAAAGCTATCTATTTCAAATTTCTCAGTTTTCCAATTGAGGAAACAGGTACAGTGTCCCACAAAAACTAGTGGTTGATTTAGAATTTGAATCCAGATCTTTTTAAGTATTCTTTATATCATACTAGATTGCCTCCTTATATCCAGCTTAAATTTGAATTTTAGCATCTTCTAAATGATTTTTTTGAGCCCTCAAGCTTGGGGGAAAAAATGGGGAAATGAGGATGGAAACTCTGTTCTGTTCCTTAAGTTTACTTCTTGAGACAGAGTTTATGTATCATTAATTCATTTTCATTTCCCTCCTTCCAAAGTGCCCACCATGGAAGTCGGTCAGATATCTGTCCAATGAAGCAATGTATGAACTGGCCAAGTTTCTTGTTTCTCTTAAATAAGACTTCCACTTGAACTCCTAAGCGCAACTTTCTAGACAAGGGTTCATTCTATTTGGCCAACTCAAAAAGGTGTACTGTACTCCTAGAGGCAAACTCCTAGAGGCAAAAACCTAAACATAACATTGGGCTAATTTCCTCTATAGGCCCCAAATTCTTTATGATCCTCGGACACCATTACTCATCATGACTCATACTTCTACCATCTCTCCCACACAGCTAGTATTTTTAACACTTCAGCATTTCTTGGAGGCATGGCTTTCTGGAGTGTTGGGGTGTATTTTTTTTCCCTTTTGCAATTATTACCTCAGTATCATCACCTCACCAGACAAAAACTTGGACAGATGTTCAGACACCCAGAATTACCTAAGAACCAGAGGGCTCTTCTCTGCTGGAGCTAATGAAGACAGCAAGTAGCATTGTTCATAACCTGTTTCTCAAGATTCCCTGAGATAAAAAAGAATGGGGAGGGGGAGTCAAACACTGGAAAATATAATTTCTACATACATGTTTACATGAAAAAGAAAAAAACATGTCTGTCAGTCCTCCATGATAATCTTCCCAAATGTGTCAGACCATGTTATCCCCCTGCTCATAAAAAGCAATGAATCCCTATTGTCTCTATTAAATATTATATATGATATATATATATATTTATGTGTATGTATGCAGTATATGTATATATCTGCATATCTGCATATATAAAACAAAGACACATATCATGTAATATATTTGTGTATATTACATGTTAAATAAAATGTTATATGTAGTATATATCTTTATCATATATAGTATATATCTTTATTATACCATGTATCAAATATATCTTCATTATACATTTTATATACATATATACATACACATACATATGCACATCAGGTTTGTTTTTTCAAAATTCTTTATTGATGTATTGATGTCTTTGTGTTTTTTATATCATGGTTATTCCCCAAATTCCTTCCTACTCCACCCTAGGATCTTCCCTGGTAATAAATTAAAAAAAAAAAAAAAGAGGCTGCACCAATACATGTACAATATTTCTGGCAGCTCTATAGTCAACTCTTCTTCTACTAAGAAAAGTGTTTCATCATCTGTCCTCTGGAAGCATCATCCCAACAATATTTCCAGCTTTACTTTATATGTGTGTGTGTGTGTATTTTCGAGTTCAAGCCAATCAGATGGTGAATTGTTTCTCCAATTCAACATTTTGTCTCCTGTTTCCATATATTTGAAGAAGTCATCCTTTATGCCTAATATGCATTTCTTTCTCAGTTTATGCTTATGAATCCATTTCTTGCTTCAATACTCATCTTAGATGTTACCTCTCCAGTGAAGTTTTTTAAATATTACTTCTCTTTGTGTCATCAAATTACTATGTAATGATTGACTTGGGAACATAATGTTTTCTCCTTGCCCTGCCTCTCTAGAATGCAGGCTCCATGAGGGCAGAGTTGCTTCATTTTTTGTCTCTATGTTCTGAGCACAGTAGAACGACATATATATATATATATAAGTATATATAAGTATATGTATATATCTATACTTATATATGTGTGTATATATGTATACGTATATATATAATTCATGAAGGTGAGTCTTCCTGACTCCAGGTCTGATGCTCTATTCACTATACCAAGGTTGTAAACAGTAAAAATCTTTTTTTTTATTTTTCTTTTTTGATAACTGTTCATCATTTTTGACTACTTAGCCATTGGGTACATACATCTTTAAATCATAATCTGTAAATACTAACTATAATTTTATAAGAGTGTAGACAGTAGAAATGATCTATGAGACTGATTCATAGGGAGATTTATAAATATAACATGGGCTTAATATGTCTTTTCTGAATGTCTTGGATCTACCCCACCGCTAAAGCAGATAACTAAAGTGAGGGGAAGAGAATGATAGGCTGCTGGAAATGGGAAATCAAAGTGTCCAGGTCTGAAATTTTCTAGTTGAACATCAGCAGATTAACCTGCATTTGAGCTCCTTTTCCTTATATGATGAGGATTGATTTAGCCACAGCAAGCTGCAGTTGAGTGTCCCCAAAAGGTATAAGACACCAAACAGAATAGAACTGTTCGAGTATATGTTGTCTGCCATGAGAAAAACCAGACCCCCATGTGCTGAGTTTCTGAGTCTGACAATGAATGATCAGCTCTACTGGATGTCAGGAGTCAAACATCAGTTGGGAATTACATTGTATCCCCTATACTTTTGCCTACGCACAGGAAGGATGAGTATGAAGGCAATACATAATTGAATTTTATCTTTCTTGGAACTCCTGGGCTCAAAGCATATAATGTTGAGACAACCTGAACCTAATAGAACTATTGTCACTCAAAACCCTGTTATGTATTATTTATTCCTTTTATTGCGTTTATGCCAAAAAGAACTACCTATAGTTGAATCTCACTATTTGTATGCATAGGTTAGAATAGGGAGAAGGGAATCTGCTACACCAAATTTCCATGATAAGAGTGCAGTGAAACGTAACAAGGAAAAGGCAGTATTTTCTCATTGGTGATTCACAACTAATTCTATTGGAGTAAATCCACATTATACATACCCTTTGGACTAGTGAAATGAATTTGGTCATCCAATGTTAGGTAGAAATTGGAGGAAAGAAATCTGTCAACTCTCTGAAATTTGGCACTTCACCTGAATTACTACTCAGCAGGCATAGGACATAACTCCTGGGTTAGTATGAATCTGTCCCAAGAATCTAACTCTTCTCCTTGATCCTGATTAAAATAGCAGTTAGCATATTCAATAGTCGAAAAAAAAAAAAAACCCAGGATTGAAAACCAGGTCTCCTGAATGATGACCAGTTTCAACATCATTACATTGCAATATACTGCCTGTGCCTTTTGCATTAATAAGATTTTTTTTTTTTGGCTGGTGCAATTGGGATTAAGTGACTTGCTCAGAATCACACGGCTAGGTAAAGTATTTTTAAAAACAAATAAACAGTAGCTGTTAAATAGCAGTCAAAGATTCCAGTGGGCTCTAATCTACAAAGTCCCTTTAGGAGGTAACTTGGGCTCAATCTACTCTTAATTTGGCACAGCCCTTCTCTCTCTGATAGTGGAACCAATAAAAGTCTGATTGTGTTGTTATAGCCAAGGTCCCAATTATATTCATTTTAATTGAATATTTAATAATATTCATTCAATTCATTCAATAATTTTTTATTATTGGGATAAAAGAAAGAATATGAGTATTTGAATGTGGTAGAGAAAGGGATCCACTGAAAGGCTTGCACAGTTTATTGGCAGCTAATCCTCTTGAAAAGGATTTAATAGAGAATTCTTGTGTTTTAATCTTCTCAAATCTTTCTGAGAAACCAAATAATCTACTGACAATAAGAAAGAATTTAATTTCCTTAAAATCAGTCCTCTTTGGGTCAAGCTCTATAACTTTCACAAGCTTCATTAGTGACATCTGTTAGCTGCCATTGCACAAATGACAGGGCAGCGTCTCTGCCAAGGAGGTCCCTAATAGCAGTCAACCCATGATCAAGGTGGAAATGAAGTTTTCATGGCCAAACATTTAGAGAATATTTGGCACAAAAATACCAATGCTACAGTTGTATTGTTAACTGGTAGAATATTTAGTGAAGGAGAGATAAGATGATGTTTCTTAAGTAAATATTCACTGGGGAAATATAACAGTGGCATTAATAGTTGGAAAACAATTGATATGAGAACCCCATAAAATATGGCAATTAGTATTAGTGGTAATTTGGGAGAGAATATTTAGTTGGAAGGGAATCATTTCCTGACTAAGGCAGACCCATCAACAACTTGTATTTAGTTTCAACATATAGCACCCCCAGAAGATGACTGACTACTACTTCTTTCCTCAGAGTTCAGGAGCTTATCACTAAAGAAGTAGAGTTTCTATTATGGTCATTTATGACCCCCCCATCAGCATCTATCCCATTATCAACCATTGTTCATTGGCTGAACTGTGGGCATTCACTAAGCAAGTATAGCAAAAAGAGTTACAGAAATGTCTCATCCTCTCCTGCTTTGATATTCCCTTTGCCTATGTAAGGTCCGTGGATAGAAAGAACTCAAATGGAGAGAGCATATGTTATCTTGGATTCTTGGTTACTGGAATTTCTTTTTCTCCTTTTATGGAACTATCATGAAATTCTCCTTAAATAATGCTCTATGCTGGACACTGAAGGTGAGTGCCCTTTTAGATTCTTAAAGCTACCTTTCCTTCCATATCTTGTGTGTCTTTGGTGTGTCTTTCGATGTAGTTGTTTCTGTCATGTTGCTCTGGAGACACTGCTTCTTACTCTTGTGAATGCTATTACGGACACCAATGGGAATTTCAGATCTTCTGATGTTTTAAAGTTCACAAGGTTGTCTCCTGATCAATGTGTAGAGAAGAGAAGGGGAAAAAAACATTTAACCTTTCTCTAAGACAATTCTCTCTCTGTAGTCCTTCTATTAACTTTTGACCACTTATAGATTAAACTAGATTCCAAACTAACTTGCTATGGTATTCATAGGCCCAGAGTTAAATCTGCTTTTTTCAGTCAATTACAACCCATTTCTTGGTAGTCATCATCTGTCCCTTTCCAATAATGAAAAGCACTTTACTCTTCCCAGATTAATTAAGGACTTATTCACATGTTAGGACAGTGTTTGGTGTGTAGAAGGTGTCTAATATATCCTTATATCCTTCTTTTCCTTTGGGAAAGATGAGAGACAATGGCACCAGCTGGGAGGATCGGGAACAGTTTGGTATGTGAGGTACCGTATGATTTGAATTTTGAAGAAAAGTAGGATTTTTCTGAGACTAACATGAGAAAAGATTGTATTCCAGGCACGATGGACAGATTTTGCAAAAGTATAGCGAATATAGATGGTGCACCATAGAGCACCAGCCCTGGAGTCAAGAGGACCTGAATTCAAATGTGACTTCTTAGTCAAGTCACTTAACCCTAACTGCCTCACTAAAAAGGTATAATGAGGAAGAAAGTGTGGGATAAAGAGCAAGAAGGTGATTTTGGCTAAGCTTTAGAGAGTGTGGATACTCTGCTGTTTCCCCTTTCTCATTTGCACCTTGTATCTATTGAGAAGCACAAAATGATGACAGTTGTTTCAGACACACTGAGAAAACTATCTTCTCAGAGAAAAATCTTGGGGAGAACCACAATTAATTCTGAGAGAAAGTAGTCCTCATAGAAATTTGCAGAAGGAAACTATTGCAGAAGTGTCTTGTTTCCCAGCAGCTAATTTACATATCACTGTTATGAGGACTTTGAGGTTGATGCTCAGAAACCCTGAAAACAAGAACTTTTTGATGACTACGTGATAATTCTATATGGTCTCTGTGTTTCGTATTTATTAGAAATATATGAACTTGGAGTCCTTATCCTAAGACAGAGGTGAAGCACTTCACTTGTTGTTCCCTAAAGAAGATATTCCATCTCTAGACCCTGGGCATTTTCTCTGGTTATTTCCCTATGCCTGAAATGTTCTCTCTCCTCATCTCTACCTCCTGGTTTTTGGGGCTTCCTTCAAATCCCACCTAAATCTTCATCTTCTATAGGAAGTCTTTCCTAATTTGTCTTAAATCTACACACTGTGTACATGGGGAGGAGAGGATGACCCAGGTTGTGATCAAACAATTCTTGCTTTACATTCTCTTTAGTAAATGCTTCATGTTAAAGCATTAATGTTGCCATCTTGGTAGATTTGATTTAATAAAAAACACACTGATGCAGACTCGGGAGCTTCATTTACGAGTAGTAGACCTGTAGTTCTCTCATACCAGTCTTACTCCTAAAACCCTAAGAGGGAATTGGAGCAACATCCCCTATGAAAACCCCAATGTGAGTACAGCTTCAGTAGTAGCCATCCAGCCCAAATAGATAGAGTCTACAGAGACGGGGTGTCTGGCCATGTCCATGCCCATGTTACATTTCCTATGTATTCTACATAGCGTGTTTGTACATATTTGTTCTCTCTTGTATTAGATTGTGAGCTTGTTAGTAGGTACTGTCATTTCTTTTCATATTCTCAGTGATTAGCATCTGGCATGTAGTAGGCATTTAATATATGCTTATTGACTGATTGACTTTAAATAAGGAAAATCTTGCCTTCAGGGAATCCATGTGAGCCAAGGACTACAAAAAAAAAAAAAATCAGGAACTAAAAGTCAGTCCAGCTGAGCCTAGGTCTGTCCACTGGGATTACCTACTCTTGCTTTAAAAAAAAAAAAAAAAAAAAAAAAAAGCCTCGGATGATTTATAGAAAAGCAATTAAAATAAAAAAGAAAGGAATTTAGATATTATAATGCCTTGATGCTATGTTGAATAGAGGAAGAAGGGTTTGTATTTACAGATAAAAGCTAGGGAATGCTAAGGAGTGGGGGAGCTTCACTGCTGGGAGCTGATTGGAGGGGGAAATACTCTGTTGTTTAACAATAATGCTAGTTGTGGAAAGGAAGTCTGTTTTGCAACTTTTTTTTGCCTCCTGTGGCTTAAGTGGAGAAATCTCTCAGAGCCAAACAAAAAAGTTCTTCAGATCTTAGGTGAAGGAATCTTTACTTTGATGAAAGGGTACAACATTGCCTCAGAGGTCAGTTATGGTATTGTTCTAGGTGGGAAATAAACAGAGAAAAGATATCTCTCCAAAGATAACTTGGGATGCAGATTGGTCCTTAAGGAATTAATCAAGTAATAAGTTATAATACATTTTAAGTGCTTACTACATGCAAAACACTGGGGGCTCTGGGGATATAAATAGAAAAGCCAGTCATCCCCATTCCAAGCTCTTCATGTTTTAATAAAGGGTGATAGGACAGATAGGAGATTTAAGTGACAAATCAACTGAAATGACACTCTGTTCCCTAGAGTGCAACAGCAAAGCAGATGGCAATGCATCTTCTTTAATGTTATTTCCACTAATAGACTCATATCAATTCCTTATATTGATCTATTTGACAGCACCAAGGATTTAGATGATAAGAACTTTGTTTTCCAGGTCTTTAGGAACTATGGCTACATCCAAACCTAAAGTTACAAGCCATGAGTTGCCCTTCTTGCTAGGTTCCTGTAAGATCATGTTTATTTTTCCCTATACACAAATGTGTACATTGGGAGGAAAGGATGACTCAGGTTGTGGGTCAACTGTTACAATTATTCTTGCTTTGAATTCTCTTTAATAAGTGTTTCACGTTGAAGTATTAATGTTGCCTACTTGGTAGATTTGCTTTAATAAGAAACACTGATATTGGCTCAGAAGCTTCATTCATGAATAGTAGACCTATAGTTCTCCCATATCAATATTACTCCTAAGATCCTAAAAAGGAGTTGGAGCAATGTGGCCATCTCCTATGAGAACCCCAATGGGAGTACAGCCTAAGTAGTAGCCATACAGCCCCCCCCAAAAAAAGAATCTATAGAGAAGGGATGTCTGCTCATACCCATGGCCATGTTACAGGTATAATAAGGCTAGAAAGGTAGCTTGTGGCCAGATTGTGAAGGCCTAGAAATAAGAAACAGAGGCATCTAAATTTGATCCTTTAGTGAATAAGGAATCATTGAAGTTTATTGAACCAGAGGAGTTATGTGGTTAGAATTCTACTTTAGGAAAATCACTGGCAGATGGGTGTTGTTATATAAAGTATAACAATAATAATAGCTAACATGTATATAGTGCTCTGAAGTTTGTCAAAGCATTTCACAAATATTATTTGTAGTCTTAATTTATAGTCTTAGAGAAGTGCCTAAGAGTTTGTGTTCAATAATAGCATTTACCCCATACATTTATTGTGAGGATCAAATAAGAACAAATCTTCCTCATTCTAAAGTCACTTCTCTATCCACGCTATCATCCTATCTATATACACAATATTTTCAGAGATAAATATAAAAACAAGGGAGTGAAAGGGAGGCAAAGATCAGCTCTAATTCAAAGTATTAGAAGAAGATCTGAAGGGCACAGCAGCATTGACCAGTGAAGGCTTTATGGAGAAGAAAGGGCCCAGAAGCAGAAAGGTATGAGTAGTGATGAGAATTTCCATACTCCACACAAGAGAATTGCTCTATGACTAGATTGGTAATTACTTTCTCTTTAGAATAAGTGAACATCCTTCTTTGTGTATTGGATATTACTAGGGAAGGATATTAATTTAAGACAGAAGAACAAGAATTAGTAGGGAGATGAGGAGAAGAGATTTCTTTCTTCAGGTCATGGAACCATAGATTTAGAGCTGGAAATGGTGTCAGATGCTACCTAGTTCAACAAGCTCATTTTATGGAAGAAGAAATTGAATGTCAAGGAAGTCTATTTACCCAAGTTCACACAGAAGTAAGGTCAGTGAGATGACACAATGGATAAAGTACTGGATCATCATCCAGAATTCAAATCTGCCCTCAGATACTTGCTAAATGTATGACCTTGAGCACTTGTTTGCTTTGGTTTCCTGACCTGTAAAATGAATTGAAGAAGGAAATGGCAAACCACTCTTGTATCTTTGCCAAGAAAACCCAAATAGGTCATGGGAAATCAGACATGGTTGAAATAAGAGAACAACAATAAAAAGAAATAAAGACAAGATTTGAACCTAGAACCTCTGGTTCCCAAGCTATTGTTCTTTATGAAGTTGTTGTATGGAAAAGAGAATTGATTGGTTGTGTTTGGCTCCAGATAGCAGGGAGAAATTATGAATTTGTAGGATCATAGACTGAAAGTTGTAAGAAGCCTTAGAGATCAACACCAACTCCACGATTTTTCAGAAGAGGAACATAAATGTTATAGTGGATTGAGCTCAAGAGTTAAAATTAGAAAGATCTCAATCACAAACTCATTAACTCTGAGTTATTTCACTTAACCTCCTTCAACCTCCGTTTCCTTATTTGCAAAAAGAGGTTGAATAATAGAACCTACCCCATACAACTATTGTGAGGATCAAATAAAATCTTCCTCATTCTAAAGTAACTTCCTTATCCATTCTACTACTTTATCTATATACACAACATTTGCAAAAATAAATATAAAACAAGGGCATGAATGGGAGGCAAAGTTCAGCTCTAGCTCAAAAGTATTAGGGGAAAATCTGGATAATAAGATAGGATACATAAAATACTTAGCAAATATAAATGTCTAATAAAAATGCTTGATCTTATTATTTTGATTTACTCTAAGATCACATAAATTAATGTCAGGATTTGAACCCAGGTTTTTCCAAGTCCAGGTCTTTATGCTCTCTGCCATTTTCTTTTGAATGTGTATAAAAAAACCACTAACACTGAGAACTATACTAAAAAGAAATGGATTGACTTGGGAGATAGTAAGGTCACCTTCACTGAAGGTTTATGATAACTTCTTGGTGATGTTATAGAAGGAATCCCCTGTGAGATATGGATAATGGCAACCATTCCAATTCAGATTCTGAAAAAAAAAATTGTAGCATCTTTCAAAGACTTTTCTAAAGATAAAGCACTTTGTAGACTATGAAGTGATATATCCACATTTAGAATATAATTATTTCTCCGAATCCTTTTTCATTACAATATCCATTTGCGGGTCATAAGATTATAGCTATAAGCCTAAAACTGTCCTTGAAGCTCACCTGATACAACCTCATCATTTTACAGAAGGGGAAACTGAGACCCAAAGACATAAGGTCATACAGTTAGTACATGTCAATCTAGCGACTCAAATGCAGGTTATTTAAGTCCAGATTTAGATACCTTTTCATTGCACCATATTGTTTTTCATGTAGAGAGTTGATTCCAGTATGACTTAGAGAAGAGGGCAACAACAGCACATTTCCTCCCACAAAACATAGCTCAGACTGGCTCAGCCCCCATTCCGATTTTCAAGCCTTAAGGTCTCCAAATCACATTCTTGAGCTCGACCAGTCCAGTCTAAAGAATTATGGAGATTTTAATCATAGGCACAGATTACTTATGCCTTTTCAGTTTTGTTCATGTGTTTACTAATTAAAATTGCTGAACAGACTAGGCAGGTTTTTCCTGTCAGATTGCTAAGGCTGATTTGGCAGCAATAGTCCCAGGCTCACCCAGTTGTAAATAGCAACACCCAAAGACAATTCGAAGAAGCACTTGGGGTGGGGTCTGGTAAAGGGAGGTTGGATGGATAGTATCCTCCATCAGGCTCCTAATTTATGTAATGTTCTGGGGGCGATGCAAAAATGAAGGACTAAAGATTATGAGAAGAGTGATGTGTCCATTCCATTTCTCTTGCTAAATATGAAATTGATTTTTTAAACAGTGAGACATATGGCCCCTCTTTTATCTGATTGCTACAAACCCCAAGTCTCATCAGAAATCTTTTAAGTGCTCTGAGGTTAGAAAGAGCACAAATGCTGGCCCTGCAATTTGAATGTTTAGAAAAAAAAGGTAATTAATGGATATGGTAGAACCGGCTACCCTGAGCCTGTCTGGAGAGAAATGTCTATAGCTAAGTTGAACTGGGGATCATTGAAGTAGAATTGGGAAAGATCATAGGCTAATAGATTCAAAACAGAATAGATTCATTGTATAAGCCATTCAGGTCAATTCTTCATTTTACAGATAGAGAAACTGAAGCTCATGGAGAAGTGACTTAACCAAGATGGCACAGTTAACCAAAAGTAGGAATCCAACCCAGGCTGACTCCAAATTCAGAATTCTAAGATTTTGACAAATGTTAAAGATAAGGCAAACCTATGTGATGAATCCAGAATTTAATGTTTTCCTTTACAACTTCCCCTCTTTCTCTCACTAAATTAACATGGCATGAGAGATCCATGAAGACAAAATTTGACTTCAACAACAAGAATTATAGAATTATTGATTTTTTTTAAAAGTCAGAGGATCAAAGACTGAGAACTATAAAGAAACTTAAGAGGTTCAACTTTCTCTATATGAAAAATTTTAGAATTATGCAGAAATTAAGGAGAGAACTTTGGACCCCAGGACTTCTGTTCTAGCTGAGAAGCTGAGATAAATTGCAAAATATATAGCAGTCCAAGACAGTGTATGTGAATTGCTATATTCATTCACTTGACATATATTTATTAAACCCCATCATCATCATCATCATCATCATCATTATCCCATCATCACCATCATCATTTTTGTCATTGTCCAGGGGGATCTTGGTCATCTTTGGGGACACCTTAAAGGGAATCTTGACCAAGTATGAGTTAGATGAGATTACTTCTTATTCTGTCCAAGTTCAAATCTAGCATGCTCTGTTTGGCTTTAAAAGTCCTTCCTAAATTGGATATTGAGTGGATACCCTTCAGTTGGAGAATGGCTGAATAAGTTACGATATAAGAATGTAATGGAATGTCATTGTTCTTTAAGAAATGATGAGCAGGCTGGTTTCAGAAAAGCTTGGAAAATTTTATCTCAACTGGTGCTAAGTAAAGTGAGCAGAACCAGGAGAACATTGTACCCAGCAACAACAAGATTATGAGATAATCAACTGTGGTGGACTTGACTCTTCTCAGCAAGGCAATTCCAATAGCCTTGTAATAGAAAATGCCATTTGCATCCAGAGATAGAATTATAAAGAATAAATGTGGATTGAAGTATAGTGTTTTTTGTTTGTTTGGCTCTTTCTTTCTCGTGTTTTTTTCCCTGTTAGTCTTATTTTTTTTTTGCACAACATGATGAATATGGAAATATATTAAAATGTCTGCAAGTCTTTAACCTATCTCCGATTGCTTGCTGTCTTGGAGAGGGGAAGGAGGAGATAAGGGAGGAAGGGAGAAAAATTTAAAACACAAAAATCTTACAAAAATGAATACTGAAAAGTATCATTATATGTATTTAGAAAAATAAAATACTATTGAGGAAAAAGCCCTTCCTAACCTGCCAGACTACCTTTCCAGTCTTCTTATACTTTACTCTAATCCAGATGCTCTGCCATCTTGTACCTTTAACGCCATTGTTGCTTCTCTTCCAGCTCTGGGCATCTTCACTGAGTGCTCCCTATAGGATGCTCTCCTTCCTTTCTGCCTCCTGGTTTCCTTGATTTTCTTTTAATCTTAACTAAAGTCCAACCTTCTATAAAATGGGACTTTCCCAATACTCTGATTAGAATGAGAGTGCCTTCCCTTTGTAGATTGTTCTCAATTTATCCTGTCTATTCCTTGTCTGTACCTAGATGTTGGCATATTGTCTCCTTGAGAGCAAGGGCATTTTAAAATAATTTTTTCCATTCTCTTCATCCCCATTGCTTAGCACAGCACAATGCTGGGCACAGAGCCGAAAATTAATGAATGCTAGTTAATTGACACCTGTTGGTCCCTCCCCTACTCTGAGATTTTGTCCATCAGAGGCCATCATCGTTTTCATAGCCTTCCATTGTTTATGTCTAAATCATCCCCACCAGCTCATCTTGGGTTGCCTCTCTCTCCAGTTGCCCCAAGTGTTGACACTTTGCAGTGATTAGATAGGACTGAACAAAGGGTATGTTTGCAGTCTGTGGGGAAGAGTAGGGAACAAAAATAAATACAACATCTCATTAAAAAGTCCTGAATGTGCAGAACAGATGGTGACCAAATGCTGTAGTTAGATAAGCAGTCACTTCAAAGTGGAATGTCAACCCATCCTGAGCCCATAGAGTAACTGTCTTTAAGCTCCGGCAAGGAAGACAATCCCCCATTTCCACATTAAGGTAATGTCAGAGGCAGCTTACCTGATGGTTCTGCTTCAGGCTTTTAATAATTACCCCAAGGTCAATGACCCTTCAAATTACACCCTCATTTCAAATTGCTCTGGTTTCAGGCGAGTCCCTGGCTACACCCTCCAAGCTTCCTTTCTCAACACAGACCATTATTGATGACTTGGGGTGAGCGCTTCCAGCCTCCCTCACACAAAGGTAAGAGAGCTGTACACTCATTGTGCTGTGGTCTGGACCCACCCAAACCTGAGAACAAAGAGACAGCTGTACTGCAGGGAACAGGGGGTTAGGAAGAAGTTTACTCAGAGGACCACAGACAGTATTAGTGCTCAAAGCCTGAGGGAGAGGGAGTGAGAAAGGGAGAGGACCAAAGAGAAAGGTAAGAGCCCCCACCCTGGCCTCTGATACAGCTCCCTGTATGACTCAGATCTCCAGCAGAGGCCTTTTTGTTATAAACTGCTCAGCAGGCTGAAGTTCTTGGGGCATTGAAGGGCTGGTTTTGACATTATTATATCTATTTTGTTGTTATTCAGAATGGCCCAAATCTTCGTGATCTATTCAGGACTTTATTGACAAAGATCCTGAAACAGTTTGCCATTTTCTTCTCCAGTTCATTTTACAAATGAGGAAACTGAGGCAAACAGGATTAAGGAACTTGCCCAAGGTCACATGCTAAGTATACGGCTAGATGTGAATTCAGATTTTCTTGATCCAGGCAAAATACTCTATCAAGTGTCCTACTTAGCTCCATCTGTATGGTAGCAGACCCTCTACAGAATCATTTGAGGGAAAGTCCTTTAGTTCAACCATTCAAGGTTGAATTTATAAGGCAAGTGTGATAAATTTTGAAGAAAAACAACAAAAGGCCAAAAAAAAAAAAATCCTACCCTCAAGGAACTTACAATTAAATGGAAGAAGGGGTTCTTTCAAAATTGTCTTCATGATGTCTGTTTGTTTGTTTTTTCAATTTTAGGTTGTTCTTCTGATTTTTACTCTGCAGCCATAATTTTAAAGGTCCATTGCTGAAGTATGGTAAGTTTCAGGAAGTTTCAGAAGTTGTATGTAAATGCAAGTCATTTCATTCTAGTGCCACAGTTGTTTTGTTTTTTTTTTAATCATTATTTTTCCAAACATTGATATCACAACATTAGGAAGATCCAAAACCACACACCAACTCTGGTCTGAAAACTCAGATTGAGTAATATTGGCTGACTACTCTGCCTCATTCTAGTCCCCATTCACTTTTTATTCTCACAAGTCAATTTTCAAGCTTCCTCCACCAGGACTTGCCCTCAAAACATTAATGTTCCCACAACCAGACTACTGAGCTTGCACATATAAACATATCCTCATTCTTGTTCTCTCTTATCTAACTTAGGTCTAGACTTAGGAGACCTTGGAAGAATCTATCACCCATCCATCCATCCATCCATTTAAGCTTTAAAAATTTATGATTCTATGACATTTTTATCAGTTAGTCTGTGAAGTATAGAAAGATTTATGACATTGCCCTCAAGACACTTACAATCTCATAAGGGAGAGAAAATAGAAACACATAGAATAGATAGTATGATGTGAATGATATGTAAAAGTGTCATAGGACTTCAAATAAAAATGTGTCACTGATTGATAACAGAACCATGGAATCCTTCAAAAGAGTTGGCATTTGGACAGGAAAATGAAAATTGATAGAATCTGGTAGGAAGAAATGAGGAAGGAGAAAGCATTCTTGGTAGAGATCAGGGCATGAGGCAAAGAAAGATAAATTGTACATTTAGGAAATATAAAGTAGCTAATTATGTGTAAAGTAACCATAATGGGAATTATTGAAATGGGAAATCACTTAAAATTCTTCAGGCCAAGTGAAATATAAATTTAGAAAGATTAATTTAGCAACAATTTGTGATTAGTTTAAAGGGAGGAAGAAGATAAATAAGTATTGAGCATCTGCTATGTGCCAGGTATTAAGCTAAGCATTTTATAAATATTATCTTATTTGATCCTTACAACTCTGGGAGGTAGGTGCTATTATAATCCTCATGAGAAAACTGGGACATTCAAAAGACTGGTCCAGGGTCAAACAGCTTGTAAGTACCTGTGGCTGTCTTTGAACTCAGATCTTCCTGTCAATAAGCCCAGAGATCTGTCCATTGTCTGGCTTGCCTCTAATTTAAGGGAAGTAGTGACACTTACAGTTAAGAAAAACAATAAGGTCTGATGGCCCAAACAAGGAGAAAAATACAAAAAGTGGAAAGGAAGAGTTGGATGTAAAAAGATTGGGAAAGGGTAATTAATAGAAATTGGTGACTGGTAAAATATGGGACATGATAAAAAGGAAAGACCCAGAAATGACTCTTGGTTTAAAGCCACCAGCACAAACAGTTCTACCATGGACAGGAATAGAGAAGTTAGGAGAAGCAATAGATTTAGGATCTGGAAAGAAATGAAAGATGGATTTTCCCCTAAAACTTCAAGTATGTAGTTACTTTTTGTGTCCATATGATTTTTTTTTCTGTATAGACAGCTTATTGGCCATCAATGAGAAGGAATTCCAAAAATAATTAGGAGAAACTGATGATTTGAAAGAATGAGAAAACAACAGGCTGTGTGTGTTGGTTGGAATAGTAGAAGCCATGGAAAGAGAACTATTTCTTAGCATAGTGGAAAATGTGCATTATTTTCCATCTGTAAACTGAAGGATTTGGGCTTCATGGACCGATACATCTCTTCAGCTCTAAATATCTAATAAAAGCTAAATTTTAATAGAATCAACAAACATGCCAAAAGAAAAAAAAAAGTTAAGAGAACTCTTATGGCCAATTCACCTAGTTTGAGGGACCAATCAAAAGCCAAAAGCCAAAATAAAAATTCCCACCTTCATATTATGGGTCTTTTCTCAAGGAACAGACATTTCCAACTAGGCACACCAAATGGTAAATAAATCATGGAGCCAAAAGGCAAGGTAAAGCTAACTGTTCTTGATGGTGGGTTCCATAGACTCCTCCCCCAGAGCAGAAGACAGATAATACACCAAACATCAGAGTTTTGAATCAGAGAGAGAAATGGATAGATATACTTTTAGAAAATTAACATTTGCTCTTTTGCAACTTTCAGTTGCTACAGGGAATTTTTCACAAAAAAAAAAAAAAATCTCTTCTGTTACGGTAAAAAAAGGTATGCATGATCTTTTGTGTACTTTTACAAAGCTGTGTTAAAAACTGCAACCACAAATCAGCCTTCAGTGCTCTTGCTACTTTTTTCTCCATTGCTGCTGGCCTGGCAAAATTAAAATATGACCATCTACTTAATTTATTGAGTCAATTCAATTCAATAAGCAATTCAGTTCTACTGTGTGCTAGTTCATGAAAGCCTTCCTTCTTCAAACCTGCTTCTCACAATCATTAATTTCCTTCAAGATTTATCTCAAAGATCATTCTCTATAGCTACAGCATTCAAATCTATATTTCTTCTATTGACTTTTGAGCCAGATTGGATAACTGAATTTTCCTTTCTGACCCAAATAATCTTTTTGTGATAACAGAAGGCTGTAGAATAGTGACGTGTATTTCTTCCATGATTGGTCCATGTAAAAATCACAAAACTCCTTCCTGTACTCCTTTCTTTCCAAAATAGACCATTCCATTCTCTGCACAAAGTACATTCAATGAATCTACAAACATTTAGTAAGCACACACTGTGTGCCAAACACTGTGCCAAATACTGGACATATGAAGATCAAAAAAAATGAAATAAAGCTTCTGATAATAGTCAATGTGCACACTACAACTTATGGTTTTTGAAAGGCCTTGCACAAATCATTTAGCTTAATCCTTTTCTAAAAGGTTCTTGCTACAGGCAGTATTTATTGTTTGTTATTCACTCTTCATGACCCCTTGAACCATAGTTTTTCAGACCCTTCTATCCTCTATAATCTCCCAAAGTCTGTCCAAGTTCACATTCATTGTTTCCATGACCTATTTCTCCATCTCATCTTCCACTATCGCCTTTTCCTTTCACCTTTAATCTTTTCCAACATCAGGATCTTTTCCAATGAGTTCCATCTTTTCATTATGTGGTCAAAATATTTAAGTTTCAACTTCAGCTTTTGGCTTTCCCAATGAATAGCCCAAATTAATTTCCTATATATTGACTGATTGTATCTCCTTATTGTTCAAAGGACTCTCAAAAGTTTTTTTCCAGCACCATAATTCTATACTGATCAGTTTTCCTTATAAAGCAATTCTCAAAGCCATGTATCACTACTGAGGGGGAGGGGGAGTGGAAACAACCCAAGATTTGACTAGATGGACCTTTGTCATTAGGTTCATTTTAAAGGTAAGGAAACTGATCTTCAGAGAGATTACACTTGCTTAAATTTTATTATTATTACATTATATTAATATGTAATTTATTATTTAGTAATTATACTATAATATATAATAATTACTAAATAATATATACTATATATAATATAGTATATGTAATAATTACTATATATAACATATATATAGCATATAATAATAATAATAACTAATGATTATATAGCTATTACTACGTGCCAGTCACTGAACTAAGCTCTTTACAATTATTCAATTTGGTCCTCCCAAATCAAGAAGTAGGTGCTGTTATTATCCCTGGGAGAAACAGGTACTGTGATAATCCCCATTTTTGAGGAAAGAGAGGCAAAAAGGCTACATGTTTTACAGTTATTTCATTTGGTTCTCACAACAACCCTGGAGGATAAATTCTATTATTGTTCCCATTTTACAGATAAGGAAACTGAGAAAAACAACGGTTAAGTGACTTACTCAATGCCTAAGGCTTCATTTGAACTCAGATCGTTTTGCTTCCCAGAGCTAGTGCACTATATAAATGTTAATTGACTGTACTTGACGTGAGATTCAGTCAGGTGATACAACAACTGATAGAAACAATTAAAATCTACTTCCTCTGGCTTCAAATACTGAATTCTTTTTACTATAGCATGCAGTAGAAGAAAAGTGAAGAAAAAGGACTAGTTCCTGTCTTAATATGATTAGATTTGGTCTGTTTTAAATACTAGAACTTCTCTCCTCTAAGACTTTGGGCAAAGCATCGCAGGCAACTTTGTATAACTTATAAAAAGTTGTGGTAAATGCATTAGAAAAGGGAGTTTCTACAAAGCGAGTTTCTTATATCAAGTAATCTAAAGTCTAAGATGCGGGAAAGAGACAAAAACAGGATTTTGAAAGTAATGTATTCACCATGTTGAATGTTTACAATTTGAGATGCACTGTGTACAAATCTGTGTGGCAGGTAACTAGTCATGCTACCTAAGCTCCTTTCTCTCTCTCTCTGAATCTGTCTCTGGCTCTGGCTATCAAATGGCTCACTCTCACTATTTCTTGTCTCTCTTTCTGTCTCTCTCTCTGAATCTCTCTATATATGTCTCTCTCTGTCCATCTCTCTCTGTCCCTCTGCCTTTATCTCTGTCTCTCTGTCTCTGTCTCCCTGTCTTTGTTTCTCTTTGTCTCTCTGTCTTTCTGTCATCTCTCTATGTCTCTCTCTCCCTCTCTTTCTCTGTTTCTCTTTGTCTCTCTCTCTGTCATCTCTGTCTCTGTCTCTCCTTCCCTCTCTCTGTCTCTGTATCTCTGTCTCTGAATCTCTCTATATATGTCTCTCTCTGTCCATCTCTCTCTCTCTCTCTCTCTCTCTCTCTCTCTCTCTCTCTTTCTCTCTCTCTCTCTCTCTCTCTGTAAATGTGTCATTATGCACAGGAGCCCAATATCCAAAGGAGGAAGCTAGGGAGTGGAGTAGTAAGTAAAGCCAGGAACAACATTTGCTCATTGACACAGAGCAAAGATCCTTTGTTTCAGAGGTAGGAGAGAAGAGCCTGTCTTCTCCCATGCCTGAGATTTGCTATTTGCTATGTGCTATTATCCACAAATACAATTTTCAGGTCAAAATGAGAAGACCAATAAGCCCACACATTGAAAATGTCAAGCAAAAAAATATATAAACAAAACAAAAATCTTTATTTTTTTTTTATTTCCAGATTTGTTAGAAAGTTTGTTATAGATCTTTCCCTTTCAATGCTGGTCCATCCCCTCGCCTTGTATTTATTCCAAGCATTTTCTGGAGCCAATATAAACCAGTTAGGAGAGTTGATTG
Organism: Antechinus flavipes; assembly: GCF_016432865.1. Classification (NCBI taxonomy): domain Eukaryota; kingdom Metazoa; phylum Chordata; class Mammalia; order Dasyuromorphia; family Dasyuridae; genus Antechinus; species Antechinus flavipes. Next base: position 265,634,388 of record NC_067402.1, read on the forward strand.
TTAAAATTTCCATGTGTGCATTTATACTTCAGAAATCAGCATTGCAAATCAGGGCTTGCTTTATTGTTTTATTGATAATTTAGATTTAAGGAAGTGATAGAGAAAATATTAATAACATAAACTAAAGGTAACAGGATATCCTGCATTTATTATCCCCTCCACCAGCCCCTCAGCCAATTATTAAACATTTACCAGCACTTTGTTCCTATCCCACACTCTATAATTTAGGGAAAAAGTGTGATGCTGAGTATTATGGGACCAGGGGAAGGAAAAGGCCTTTCTGGAATAGTATCAAGGAAAGAAAAGTGATTGACGTAAGAAAGAGGCAGGACAAGACTAGGAAAGAAGCTAATTGTCTTAGGATCTGCTACAAGAAATAAAAGTGGTCCAGATGAAAGGAGCATAAGGGAGAAAAATCAGGAACCAGAAGGAAAACTAAATAGAAATTTGTCTCTGGATTCCATAAGAGTTGTTTCCAGCTTTGCTATTCCATGAGAACTTTAAGACAATCAATCAATCAACAAACATTTATTAAACACTTAAAATGTCTAATTGTGGCAGCTAGATGGTACAGTAGATAGAAAACTTTAACAAATACTCATCCTGATAGAGACTCTTGAATCCTGCTAGAAAATCTTGAATCCAAATCTAGTCTTAGACACTTTCTAGTTGTGTGACCCTGGGCAAATCACTTAACCCTATTTGGCTCAGTTTCCTCATCTAGAAAATGAACTGGAGAAGAAAATGGCAAATAATTCCAGTATCTTTGCTACGAATATTTCAAATGGAGTCATAAAATGTTGGACATGTAGTCTAAGTCCCTATAGAGACAGATAGAGAGACAGAGATTTTAAACATAGGGATTCAAAGACAAAGATTAAACAGTCCCTGTCCTCAAGAAGCTTATTTACTATTTATTGGGTAGCAGCCAACAAGAATATCAAAAGATGCTTTGGCTATGAAAAGGCTATTTTTCAAATGCCTACTTTCTGTTTTTATGATCTTAAATCAAGTCACTGGATTCCCCTAGGCTTCAATTTCCTAATCTATAAAATGAGAGAGTTAGACTAGATGACCTCTAAAGTCTCTTTCAGTTCTAAATCTATTCTCCTATGACCATTTAGTTCATTTTTCAGGACTTTCCCTGATGTTAGAGCCAGCTTCCAGTCATCTGAGATTCAAGCTTCCCATTCAATACAAGACAAAGAATGTATTATGTGCCTTTTAAGGGCTGGGTATTGTGTTTGATGCTATTTGGAATATTCTCCACTTATCACTGGATCAAGAAAGAATTATATGTATCCCTAGACAGAAAATAGAAAATAGATACAGAGGAAAGGAATTCAATGATGGAATAATGATAGCCCCAGAGAAAGAGAGAAACTAAAGCTATTTAATACCTATTTTATTTCTGTTCTTTCTGCCAAGGAGAATAATCTTGGACTGGAAAAAAAGAGGGGAAAGTTGTTAAAAGGTTGGTGGTACCTAAAATAAGGAGACAAAAGAGCCAACCAATCCATCCTTGCGGACCTCAAGTTGCCTAGACCAGATGCCCTCTATTTTAGGTGCCCCTCATTCATAACAGTTGTTTTGGATCACAGATTCCATTTTACAAAAGAATCAGGCTAGTCAATGAATGCTAAAATTGAGTGATTTTTTTTCTAAATTGGGTTACAGGGAGGTTTTACTAAAAATTCAGCTTGGCCAATGAATGCTTCAATTGGATGAAAATGCTTCATTGGGTGATTTATAACTTATACAAAGAAAGGACAGAGATCTAACAGGAGACATCCAAGATCAAGCTCCTAGGAAAAAAGGGAAAGGAGTTCAGCACTAAGGCTTAACCCATAGAGGGGATAATCAGGTTTTAGGTTTAGGTTTTTAGTCATCAGCCCACAGCAAGGGAAAGGAGTGTGTTAGTAACGGGTCTTTCAATATTAACATATTTTCAAATATGATAAGAGAATAAAGAATAAATAAACAGCATCTAAGCCTCCTTCCCTTCTCCAAAAAAAAAAAAAAAAAAAAAAGAGTAGTTTGGAAGACTATTATAACAGGGTCTTTAAAAGAAAAAAAAAAAAACAAGTAACTGATATAAAAAATTTCTGAGGTGCTGTCAATTGACCTATGGAAGACCACAAAACAGTTCCCACAGAGTTGAGAGCAAGTGATGATATTTTCAAATATGAACAGAGAATGGAAACTGAATGCTATAGACCGGTCACTTTAACTTTGATTCCAGGCAAATTTCTAATACTTCCTATTAAAGGGATGGTTAGGAATCATCTAGAAAGGGAAGCAGTGACCACAAAAAGTCATTTAAGTCAGACTTGATGCTAATCTTATGTATAGAAAGAATATGGAATATGGAGGTCCCCTTGCTTCTACTTCATACTACCAGAGTAGCTTTTGTTTTTGTTCGATTTCTATTTTTATTGACATATTTTTATATCACCTTCATTTCCAAATATACTTCTTCCCTGAACCTAGAAACATACCTTTCCTTCTAACAAAGAATTTAAAATGAAAGAGAAGAAAAAGACACCCAATTTGGCAGTTCACGCAATATTCTACACATTTAGCCTCTCACCTCTGGAGAGAAGAGAGAAAAACATTTATTTTTCAACTTTTCTTTAAGACTGAATTTCTTGGTCACGGGAATTACATAGAATTTTTTAAATCTTGTTATCCTTCCTATTTACACTGTTGTAGTCACTATGCATGCTGTTTTTTCTGTTCTGATAACTTCATTCTGTATCAATTCATAAAAGTCTTCCTGTTCTCTGAATTTCTCACATTCGTAATTTTTAACAGAACAATAATATCCCATTACATTAAAATATCTTGTTTTACAGCCAATAACTTTAATAATATAGTGTTTGACAAACCCAAAGACACCAGTTTCTGGGATAAGAATGCATTATTTGACAAAAATTGCTGGGAAAATTGGAAATCAGTATGGCAGAAACTAGGCATTGACCCACACTTAACACCATACACCAAGATAAGGTCAAAATGGGTTCATGATCTAGGCATAAAGAATGAGATGATAAATAAATTGGAAGAGCATAGGATAGTTTACCTGTCAGACCTGTGGAAGAGGGAGGAATTTATGACTAAAGAAGAACTAGAGATCACTATTGACCACAACATAGAAAATTTTGATTATATCAAACTGAAAAGTTTTTGTACAAACAAAACAAATGCAAACAAGATTAGAAGGGAAACAATAAACTGGGAAAACATTTTTACAGTCAAAGGTTCTGATAAAGGCCTCATTTCCAAAATATATAGAGAACTGACCCTAATCTATAAGAAATCAAACCATTCTCCAATTGATAAATGGTCAAAGGATATGAACAGACAATTCTCAGACGAAGAAATTGAAACTATTTATAGACATATGAAAATATGCTCCAAATCATTATTAATCAGAGAAATGCAAATTAAGACAACTCTGAGATACCACTACACACCTGTCAGATTGGCTGGAATGACAGAGAAAGATAATGGGGAATGTTGGAGGGGATGTGGGAAAACAGGGACACTGATACATTGTTGGTGGAATTGTGAACACATCCAGCCATTCTGGAGAGCAATTTGGAACTATGCTCAAAAAGTTATCAAACTGTGCATACCCTTTGATCCAGCAGTGTTTCTACTGGCTTATACCCCAAAGAGATACTAAAGAAGGGAAAGGGACCTGTGTGTGCCAAAATGTTTGTGGCAGCCCTGTTTGTAGTGGCTAGAAGCTGGAAAATGAAAGGATGCCCATCAATTGGAGAATGGTTGAGTAAATTGTGGTATATGAACGTTATGGAATATTATTGTTCTGTAAGGAACGACCAGCAGGATGAATACAGAGAGGACTGGCGAGACTTACATGAACTGATGCTGAGTGAAATGAGCAGAACCAGGAGATCATTATATGCCTCAACAATGATACTGTTTGAGGATGTATTCTGATGGAAGTGGACCTCTTTGATAAAGAGAGCCTTAATTGATCAAAGATGCGCAGAAGCAGCTACACTCCGAGAAGAGAAAGAACACTGGAAATGAATATAAACTGCTTGCATTTATGTTTTTCCTCCCGGGTTATTTATACCTTCTGAATTCAATTCTCCCTGTGCAACAAGAAAACTGTTTGGTTCTGCACACATATATTGTATCTAGGATATACTGCAACCCATTCAACATGTAAAGGACTCTTGCCATCTGGGGGAAGGGGTGGAGGGAGGGAGGGGAAAAATCGGAACAGAAATGAATGCAAGGGATAATGCTGTAAAAAACTATCAATAAAAAATTATTTTAAAAAAAAATCTTGTTTTATCTAGCCATTCCCCAGTAAAAAAAAAAAAAAGAAAATGATCTACCCCTATACCCAGCTCTTTTGCTGCATCTGGAGTTGTTTGATCTCCAACTTCTTTAGGTGATATACCCAGTAATAGAAAATCTGGGTCAAAAGGTATAAATATTTTGGTCATTTCCCTAGTGTAATTCCAAATTGCTATCCACAATGGCTGAACCAATTTATAGCTCCCCGAGAGGTATATTAGTGTGCCTGACTTTCTGTGTCTCCACCAATATTGATCATTCCTATCTTTTGTCATCTTGGCCAATTTACCAAGTGTGAGGTAAAATCTCAATATTCTTTTGGGTTTGATTTCTCTTATTCTTATTTGTTTAATACTTGTTTTTCTTAATAAAAAAAAAAAACTAGTAACTCTAGTGTGAATTTCATTTTTGATCTTTGATTTTAACCAATATTCACTTAGGGTCATGGGAAGAAATTGAGAGTCACTAAGCTAGAAGGAAAGACCTTGGGAAGTCATTAATGAATAAGTTCCAAATTAAATGTTTGTGCTATCTCCAAAGGTCTAGCTGTTATCTACCTAGTGTCCTACATTTGCAAAAATAGACATTAGAGAATCGATTGTTAGGTTATTGAATAATTAATCAGCCCTTGGCCAATGAACTTAAAGATAAGTAGTAGATAAGCAAAGTCAGAAAGCAAAGGAGACAGTTTAACACAGTCTAGTCCATCCACTCAGAATCACAAAGTGGTCCAATGGAAAGTGAATTGCACTTGAAACCAGAGCATCTCTGTCATTTATCATCTGTGTGATCTTGGGCAAGTCATGTTTCCTATCTCAGTCTCAATTTCCTTATCTGTCAAATAAGGGATCTGATTTAATGGCCTCTCTTGTCTCTTCCATAAGTTCAAGATAGGAATGGGAAGTTGTCTACATTTGATTAAGAACAAATGAACAAACACACTGATAGGAGTTTCTTCAAGAGCCAAAATAAAAATTCTAGCACACATTATAGTCAGAAGAGATCTGACCCCAATATTCAGTATTTTTTGCATCTTCAGTACTATGTCTCAGTGATGATTCTTAGGCTCTGAGAAATTCTAAAAAATCTTCAGAATTCAAGAAAGATGCTAAAAAGTTCAACAAAAAATTTACTCCTACATATAGTTGATTATAAGTCTCAGAAAATGGTCAATCCATATAAATAGGATTTTGGTGAAGAAAGCATGGGAGTGGAAAGAGTGAGGGAAGGAAGAGAGAAGAAAGAGGATGAAAAAGAAGAGGACAAAAAAGGTAGAGGAGGAAGAGAAAAAGTAGATGACCTTGTCTAAGATGATGACATCAAAGATATGTAAGCTTTTTTTCCCTACCAGCTCTTTTCACAGCAGCAAAAAATTAAGAACTAAAAGGACATCCATTTTGGGGGAATGACTAAACCAATTACTTGAATGCAATGGAATATTATTATGTCAGAAGAGATGATAAAATGGATAATTTCTAGAGGAACCTGGGGAAACCTCTATGAACATTAATGCAAAAAGAAGTGTGTAAAACTAGGAAAATAATTTATACACTGACAATAATATTATAAGTAAGAAAAATTTTTTTTTGAAATACAAGAATCCTGACCAATCCAATCAAATGATGAACCCAGAGGATTGGAAGTGAAACATGCTAACCACTTAATGATAGAGAATGAAGAATTTAGAATGTAGAGTAAATTACATATGTGGGTATGTTACCAACATGGAAATCTGTTTCATTAGACTTCACTTTTGTCATAAGGATTTCATTTTAAATTTAATTTTGTATTCAATGGTGTGATTAAGAGTCACAGATAATAAATGTGAGCAAAAATAAATATAAATAAATAATTTTAAAATCCCTGCCTCTCACTTACCATCTGAGTGGTCTTAAGCAAATTATTTAATCTATCTGGTTGCCTCAGCTTCCTCATCTGTTAAATGAATTGATTTGGATTATATGTCATCAGAGTCTTTTCTAGCTTTAAACTTAATTGATCTTCAAAGGATATTACAAACCAGGATAAAGTAAGTTATATAAATCTTGATTAAAAATGTATATTTTTAAAACTGTATATTGATGAAAGGAGCCCTCAGTTTCATAAGTCACTACAATTCAAATAAAGAAATTAATTAATTAAGGGTCTTTGAAGTATGGAAGCCACCACCATTACATTATTTTGAGCCATCTTCTTGGGAAACAGTCTTTAAAAACTGAGTCACCCACAGCTGCCTCATACTCAACAATGGTGGGCCCCACAAAGTCCAGACCCAGGGCATTATTCCAATTTGCCACAAGTCAAGAAGGGCTCTGAACAGAAAAAATGTAGTAGATATGGGATCGCTCAGTTAAACAGAATAGCAAATTAATTATAACACCCCTTTCCTCAAACTTCTGAATAATGGAGAGGTTACTATAAGATGAGGAGCCAAATCCCCATGTAAATAATTCTAATACCACATTTAATGTAGATTTTATGTCAGTGGTTCCACTAACTTACAGAAGCCCTATTCAGATATCACAATGCAGCCAAGATGAATTAAGAGGTTACATATCTCCATTCATCTTGAAACTGATTCCAACATATCTAAGAAACATCACCTTCAGGACTGGTGCTCACCCTGAGTTAATCTAATACCCCCTTAAGTTTATTTATTCTGTTGCCCCAGAGAATTCAATACAAGAATCAGGTTTGCCAACCAATGCTGAAAATAACAGATCTTGCCTAGCATGTCTTAAATGACACAAGACCTTGTAGCTAATGGACCTGAGATATCTACCAGTTATGAGGAGAGCAAAGGAAGAGAAAAAGGGGGCCTGTGGCACATGGATGTAACTGCATCCAAGAGGGGAGAGAATATACCCCCATTTTAGTCAGTTAAAAAAAAGTCTGGACCTCAGATTGCATAAAAACTTCCAGAAAAGGAAGACAAGAAGGTAGAAACAAAATTGGGTAAATTTAGAGGATGGCTAGGGTCCATGAATTTTTAAAAATATATATGAATATATATTTTGATGACTATTTCAATATCAATGGTTTCTTTTGGAATCCTGAATATTTTTTAAATACATTTAAAAATGCATAAATGAGAAAGGCTTCACCGAACCCTTCAAGGGATCTGTGACACAGAAAAGGTTCAGAATCCCAGGTCTAGGAAAAATATACCCTATCACAAGAAAGAATGGGACCCTATCTGCCTAAAAAAAGGAGGTTTGGGGGCAATTACCCTATTTAGTAACTTATCTCTTCTTTCTTAGGCTCCTTCCAACCATGTCAACTTCTCCTTCCACTGCTGACCTGCTGTTTCCCTGGAGTTTGTCCAAGTTTTCTAAAGATCGTTCTTGGACCTCAAAGCATTATGGACAGGGTCCAAGAGCTGTGTATAATGGCCATGGCCATTTAAAATTTGAGCTATTAATCTAGTCTGATGTTGCTATTTTATTTAGTGTAAAATAAACCATAAAGTGCGTAGAATTACTACATGCCGGATGCTGAAAACAAATCAAAAATTCCCCCAAATAAGTAATTCCATCAGAGAATTAAATTATTCTATAAGGTATTAGAGCAGGCACTTAATTCTTTGACCAAAGTTTTCCAAAAGTACAAAAACAGAAACCTCAGCATTTCTACCTTGAAATGAAAGAGCATTATTCAAACGGGACACGACAGAAGCCTCCCTCTACTTTCACAATATTAAGACTTTCATCCTGTGATTTTCTTTATCCAATCCCTCACCTTCCTGACTTCCCCAGTCTCTCTGGGGATTTATTCAGCAGTCCCTTATTTACAGAGCCTTAGAAATGCAGGAACACGTGCTTCTATCCTGGCATTTAAAATAACCACCACACAAATTATCCTGTTGCTTTAAAGGGGGTATGTGACAGCTTAACTGAACCCAATGTTGTTCACAATGAAAGACTGCCTCCTCTCTAACAATGATAACGAATTCCTTCCCACAAATCAGTGGGACCCATGGCTTTGTTTGCTATCTGAATGAATGAAGGCCTAATTGGGATCTCTTAAAAAATAGCACCTTCCTCTTTTGCATCTGGGCCACTAATCTACTCTCAACATCTTAAAAAGAAAAAGAAAAAAAATAGATATGTGATTGGGTAATTTGGTCCTGAGATGAAAGTTCAGGTTTAGGGGGAGTCTTCAAGGAGAGTGGGAGACCAGCTGTTGGAAATATTTTGTAAGGGATTCATGCTTCAAATATGGCATTTACAAGCTGGTCCCTAAATTTCAGTTGTTATTAAATCACTTTTCAATCATGTCTGAGTCTTTGTGACCCCAGCTGGAATGTTCTTGGCAAATATTAGAGTAGTTTTCCATTTCTTTCTTAAGCTCATTTGACATATGAGGAAACTGAGGCAAACAGAGTTAAGTGACTTGTCCAGGGTCACATAGCTAGTAAGTGTCTGAGGCCATATTTGAATTCAGGAAACTCTGGAGTTCTAACTATTGTACAATTGGCTTGAGTTAATAAATTCTGTAGTAATAAACTCATAATAATTAGTAAACTCAATAGCAATAAGCTCATAAAAATTAGTAAACTCATTTTTAAATGAAAGCGTTGGACTACATGATACCTGAAGTATTTTATTCTTCTAAGTCTATGCTCTTGTCACTGTGGACAATACATTTTACCTCTCAGTCTCCTCTTATATGATGGGTTGGATTAGATGACCTCTTCCAGCTCCAAATCTATTACGTAGATTTTGCCACTAATTTGGTATAAGACCTTGTCAAGTGTTTTCCATTTCTCTGAGTCTCAGTTTTCCTGTAGTGAAAATGAGGCCATTTTACTTGATAGCCTCTTCCTAAAATATTATGACCATGGGTATGTCTAAGGGACCATCTCACTCTAACTCTGGGGTGCTATGGATGGCTTGGACCATTTGGAAGACTCCCATCTTGCTTCATATACAGTGGAAAAAGCACCAATTGGTGGTTGTATCAAAAGTTATTTATTAGTTGCATTACTGAGCAAATTCCAACTCTTATCAACTCTGTGTTCCTCCATAATGGATTTCAATGTGGATTCAATTGGAATTTGGATTGGATTGGAAAATGGATTCAAATGGAAAATCATTCAAAAAAGGACTAAAAAGGTATATAGTGAGCATAATCAAGGATACAATGAATCACAAATGAAGAATTATGCAGAAAAAAGAACTTTGAGGGAAAGGAATTAGTGTTCATAGAGCCCCTAGATAGACCATTGTATAGGGCACTGGGTTGGGAGTCAGAATTAAAGTCAAACCTGGCTCCATATATTTATCAGCCTGGGCAAGTCATTTAACTCTGTTTGCCTCAATTTCCTCAGGTGTAAAATGAGCTGGAGAGGGAAACAGCAAACTACTCCAGTATCTTGTCCTAGAAAACCCAGATAGAGTCATGAAATGTCAGACACAATTGAACAACAACAACTAATATATATCTCTTCTACATCACTGATTTCTACATTATAGTTTCTATATATCACAGATTGGATTAAGAAATTAAATGGGAATTTTGGGAGGCCAGCAGACAACACAGAAAAAGTTTATAATTCAGAAATGTATAAAATATGTATAATATTACATGGTATCAATATATTTTATCTTTAAATACCATAAATGTAGTGTTTTATTTTTTTAATTGTAATTTTTTGAATAAAAATATGTAACAAGTTTTTATTTCTTTTTCCTGCTGTACTTTTTACTTAACATTGATCTACACATAGCCTATGACCAAGTACTTTACCCAAACTTTATAATAAGATACAATCCATAAAGGAAAAAAAAATTCAGACTTCTTCTCTGGTACAAAGGAAAAGAAAAATTGTGCAGATTTGCCCCCAACACCAAAAATGTGGAATACATGTGTATTTCTGTGTGTATGAAATATATATTAACATATTATGTATTTGATGAATGAATCAAACATCAGTTAAGAAGACATGTATCATAGATAGTAGACTAGTTCCTCCCCTCAAAGGTCATAATACAGTGGAGGAAAAAGGAGAAAAGGTGTATAGGTGAAGTAATTAAACAATAAAGCCAAAATAGAGATAATAGATAATAAAAGAGATTAAAAAGATAGAGTTGATCAAAAATTCATGACAGTGGAGGAAAAAGGAGAAAAGGTGTATAGGTGAAGTAATTAAACAATAAAGCCAAAATAGAGATAATAGATAATAAAAGAGATTAAAAAGATAGAGTTGATCTTCAATATAAAGAGTTTCAAAAGGAATCGAAGACCACAGCTAAGAAGCTTTATTCACAGCTTAACTCTATACCAAATATTTTTATATATCATTTATTGTTATCATCTCACTAAGCATAATAATTTACCATTTCTATGGATTGTTCTTTGATCTAATTATTCTTTACATTCATAGTTTTTAATCTTTACTTATATCTGAGTTTTTTATTCATTTATCATTATTGGATTTAATTTATTTTGTACTATGATCTATAAAGGACTTGTTTCTATTTTATATTTCTGGTTTTTTGTAAGTTTTTAATATTTAATGCATATTCAATTTTAATATAGACAGAATCAATTCATAAAAATAGTCATTTTCCTTAATATTACCATTAAATAACTTCCTAATATTCTGTCAAGATCCTTAACTTCCATTTTTTTCTGCTAGAGTTATCAAAATCTATTGAAGTCCCTAACAATTATTATTTTAATAACACTTCTGGTCTTGGAGTCAGGAAGACCTGAGTTCAAATCCAGCCTCAGACAGCCTTTCTAGCTATGTGAGCCTGGGCAAGTCACTTACTCCTAACTACCTGCCAAAAAAGTTAAAAATCACTATGCTTATCTGTAATTCAATTACCTTTTCATTTTGGTACTTAAATGTTACGTAATTTGATATTTATAATAATTATTTGTTTATATTTATATAAACATACATATTTAATACTGCTATAGGGGCAACAAAGTAGAACAGTAGTCAAAGCATCAGGTCTGGAGTTAGAAAGATCTGAATTCAAATCTGGCCTCAGACATTTACTAGCTGTATAATTCTGGACAAGTTACTTAACTCCTATTTGCTTCAGTTTCTCATCTGTAAAATGGGGGCGCATTTGAGTAAGAAATAGCAAACTACCCCAATATCTTTACCAAGAAAACCTTATGGGCAAGTTCGTGGGGCCATGATAGAACAAGATAGTTTCAATATTTATATCCTTTTAACATAATGTAGTCTTGCTACTTATCTCTCTTACTTTCTCCATTTTTCACTTGTCTTTTCAAGGTCTAACTCTTACATCACCTTGATAATTCATTTGGAATGTTATTATGTGATCTTCAATAAATTTGCAGCATGATAAATGGAACTGATGATAGAGATGATTTTGCCAATCCCCACCCTTGCTTGCATTTGGAATATTGATAGTTTAAAACAGCTTTTAAAGCACTCTCCTAACATAAAGATGGAAAGAGACAATAATATATAGCCAAAGGTGTGGATGCCCTGAACTCCAAATAACAATTCTATGAAAACAATTTGGTGGTTAAAAAGAGAGAAAAATGATGAAAACAACAGCCAATGCTAAGGAAAAAAAATACCACCCAGTCATTTGTTGTTGTAAGTTCAGTTTTACAGCCACTCTTATTTTTTTCCCTTTTTTAAAGACCCAAAGGAAATTAAACCACAAAAACCATGTTGATATAATCAGAGGTTTCGATCTGGTTCTTGGGTTCATGTATATATCTTGCTTCATATCACACACACACACACACACACACACACACACACACACACACACACCCGTTCCAGGAAATCCAACCCCACCAGTGAAAGAGTTGTTTTCAGGCCTTAAAAAGAATTTTAAAGCTCTTTCTGTCCTCTGTTTTGACTTTGGAGGAAATTGTCAGAAACTCAAATAAGACAGTTGTATATTAGTAATAGGACTTCCTGGCATTGTGTGAAATTAGAATAAACCTTTGGGATCGTGAGTTTGAAACTAATTTTCACTTTATGATCTAATCAACTGCCAAGTCTTACTCCTTCTCCCTCAACAATATCTAAAACATCTGTCTTTTTTCTCAATTTACATGATTACTACCCTAGTACATTTCTTCTAACCTGTATTATAAGAGCCTCCTAATGGGGCTCCTCCTACTCCCCATTTCTCCTCTTTTCAATTCATCCTGGGCAGCTGCCAAATTGATGTTTTTAGAGCACAAGTCTGACTCTGTCACTCCTTTACTCAAGAAATTTCAGTGGCTCCCTGTTACTCCTACACTAAAATGTAAACTACAATTTGGGGCATTTAAAATCCTTCTAAAGCTGAATCTAGTCTATCTTTTCAGATTTTGTGTCATATTCTTTCACTCTATGTCTTAGACATATTTGGTAAATAGCACTTTTTTTCTCCATTCTGCCTCTTATCATAATGCCATTGTATAGACCATTGCTAAAAATGTGAAACCTTCTTCCTCCTTATCTGTACCTTTAGGAATATCTACCTCTCCTTAAAGACTCAAGTTAGGTGCCAGAATTGACCTTTTCTGTGACTCCTCCATTGTTAGTGATATCCCAGCCCTCCAAATATTCATCTATCTATCTGTCACCTGTCTAACTATCTATCTATGTATCTGGAGAAATTTCTGAAGAGAGGGTTCAGGATTAAAATCCTCTCAACCTTAGTCAAAACAATAGCATATTTAACAAGCAATTTAAATGAGCAACAATCATGTTTTGTTAAGATCTCCTGTGATCTGAGACTACTATCTTCTTAGTATTAGGGATTCTCAGTGAGGAAATGCCTTGAATAAATGCAGGTCATACACTATTCAGAAACTTAAGAATTTTCAACAATTGCCTGAAACATTAAGAGATTGAGTCACTTGCCTGTGACCTCTTAGCTAGTATATATCAAAGATGACATATGAATCAATATGTCTTCTTCAATGAGTCTTCCTGATTTTGAGGATGTTCACTATGTTATACAACCTGTTATAATTGGTATTCAATAAATGTGGGTTTTTTTTTTGTTTTGGGGTATTTTTATTAATATTAATAAATACTTAATTGTTTGATCAGACAACCATTAACAAGAAATCATAGATAGTAAACTCTCACTGTGTATCCTCCTCTGAAGAGTTCATCATACAGTGGAAGAAAAAGAAGAGGGTCAATAGAAGTATATAAGAGAAAAATAGATGGCAAAAAGCATAAATAATAAATAATTCTGTGATATGGTAAATCATAGATTTAGACCTGGAAAGGACCTTAGAGCCTATCTAGCCCAATTCTCTCACTTTGAAGATGAAGAAACTGAAACTCAGAGAGCTTTCAATTTTTTTCAATAATTTTTCCAAAGTTATAGAGATAATAAGTAAGAGTGTCAGAATATGAACCTAGGCCCTGTAACTCCAGACTCTTTCTTCCTTTAGCTCTGTTGTTTAATTGCTATTCTGTCATTTTTCAGTTGCATCTGACCATATTTGGGGTTTTCTTGGCAAATATGCTAGAGTTGGTTTGGCATTTCTTTCTGCTTATTTGACAAATGAAGAAACTGAGGTAAACAGGGGTACATGACTTGTCCAGGGTCACACATGAGCTTAGTCTTCCTGAGTTCAGGCCCAATACTCTATCCATTGTGCCACTTTAGTAATACTTAATACAAGATGTCACTACTCCAAGTACTCAGTTACAAACAATACTGTAGTTATTGCATTGAATTTGGAGAGACTAAAAAGGTTCCTCAGTACAATTCACAAAAAAAAATGTGAAAAATTAATCCTGTCATCTACAGTAAAAAATAAAATCTCTTTACATTATATAAGCTATGATATAAAAACTATTAGATAGGCTTGTATAAGTGTATGTATAGATATACATACACTCATAAATCTACATGTTTACACAAAATAAACACATGCATTACATGAATGTCTATTTATATGTATGTACCTATAGAATATATAGGTGTTAGTATGTATATACTTATACAATACATATAGATATACAATATCTAGATATATTTGTGCATATATAGATGAAAGAGAAAAAGAGAGAGAGAAAGATGCTCAGATGAACAATAAAATTGGTCCAAGAGACTAAGATCAATGATATTTGGGAAATTGTACAGCAACCTTGAATTCCAAAATGGAGAGTCATTATAGTATTGTGGAAAGATTGCTAGATTTGAAGTGAGAGAATCTGGGTTCTTCTTGGATTTTCAGTTTACTGGGTATGCTTGGGCAAGTTCCTTCAAGGTTTGAAAACTGATGACATGTGTGGAATGAGTAAGAAAAAGGTATTTTCTCTTAGGAAAGTGAAGAAGAGGGAAGGGTTTGAAGGAAAGATAATGAGTTCTGATTGAAATGTGTTGAATTTGAGATGTCTATGGGACATCTAATTAAAAATGTCTAATTTGGTGATGAAAGACTACAACTGAGAAAAAAAAAGAGTGCTGCATAAGAAGAGCTGGGAACTATTGGGGAAGCATAGAGATAATAATTAAAACCATGATCGTTTGATAAGAGTACCAAGTAAGAGAGTATAGAGGAAGAAGAGGAGAGGATATAGGACAGAGTCTTGAGAGATACTTACAATTAGTGGATGAACGCTAGATTTAGTAGAGGTATCTTGTAATTTTCATGCAGATATGTAGTCAAGCTAAATCAAGTCATCAAGCATTTGTAAAATATCTGTTATGTGCAAAGATATTTGTAAAATACCTCTGCTAAATAAGATACCCAAATAATTAAATAAATAAATACAATGTCTAAGGAGAATTAAGAGATAGCAGAATCACTAAAATCTGTAGAGAAGAGAAGTAGGATGAGAAGGTGGTCAAATATGTCAAATGACAGAGAGATTTATAGAGTTGAAGACAAATAAGAAGTTATTATAAATTAGTAGTTCCAATATCATTTGTAATTTGGGATGAATAGTTTCAGTTGAACAATAAAGTAGGAAGCCATTTTTTAAAAATAAATTTTTTATTTTTTCTCAGTAGTATTTTATTTTTCCAAATACATGTAAAAACAGTTTCCAACAATCATTTTTGTAAGAGTTATAATTTTTCTTTCACCCCTCCTCAAGACAACAAGCAATCTTATATAGCTTAAATATGTGAAATCATTTAAAAGATATTTCTGTGTCTGTCATGTTGTGCAAGAAAAATCAGACCAAACACAAGAAAGAAAAAAACAAAAAAGGTAAAAAATACTATGCTTTGAACCAAATTCAATCTCTTGAATTGTCTCTTTAATTCTGGTGGCATTTTCCATGCCAACTTTATTGGAATTATTTTGAATCATCTTATTATTAAGAAGAATCAAATCAATCAGTTGGTCATCATATAATCTTATTGTTTCTGTGTACAAGTTCTCTTAGTTCTGCTCATATATAACATAATATTGTTGTTTCTATGTGCAAGATTGTCTTGATACTCCTTAATTTACCCAGCATCAGTTCATGTAAATACTTAATTTTTTCAGTAAAGGATGCAGTGAGTCAGTGGGGAGAAGAGAATATGAGAGATGGAAAGGTGTGGAACCAATGCTGGGGTGAGTAGGAAGAAGAATCAGGGAAAAGGAATATGACTGCCTTGCTCTAATGAAGGTTTAATTGCGATTAGTCGACACAGATTTATAGTGGACCCATTCAATATGTTTTTGTGATTTCCTCCAGTTGCATTCAGTAGCACGAGGAGACTAGTAGGAGGTAAGTAGTGGGAGTAATCCCAGATTAGAGTTTAGCAAGGCATAATTATCAACAGTGCAAAAGAACAAGGGATTCAATAGTAGAAGTTAATAATAGAAATCAAGATTGGAAAGGGAGAAGATTGGGAAGGAAGAAGATATAGCCAGAGCAGGGATGAGGGAATAGAACAGCAGTGAGGGATGAAGGAATTGAAAGAAATGGCAAGGACAAAAGGTAAGATTAGGAGGTGTTAGGCTTAAGGAGAGATGGAAAGTTTAAAAGATTATGATTGAATTAAGGAATTTAGAGTTCTTAACAATGTAAGTGGAAAATTTCTGATCAGCCCTATGAGTACTGAAGTAAAATGAAGGATTAGGTCATGGGAGTTATGTAAATTGATGGATTAAGATGTTAGGATATTTGGTGGACTAGCAATATTTATACTGGAGTCTCCTAAAGTGGGAAAAGCAATTGGATTAGAGAGACTGTGAAAAAGGCATTAACTCAACCAAAAAAGATGGAGAATATTGTAAGGATGAAAGAGAGGATATAAATATATGCTTATATACCACAAGTACATATACTTGTACATATATATGTATAATGTGTATTACTTATACATATATATAGTATGTATGTGTATATGTGTGTGTTTATATACATATGTACAAATGTATATATACATATATATATGTAGCTATAGTTAGGTGGTACAGTGAATAGTATGTCCATCCTGGAGTCAGAAAGATTCATCTTCCTGAGTTTAAGTCCAGCCTTAATTTCTTAGTAGCTGTTTGACCCTGGACAGGTCACCTAACCTGTTTGCCTTAATTTCCTCATCTGTAAAATGAGTTAGAGAAGAAAATGGCAAACCACTTGACTATCTTTGCCAAAATAAAACTAAATGGGGTCATGAAGAATTGGACATAACTGAACAACAGCATAAGATAGATACATACATACATAAACAAAATAGCATAGATTAGATAGGTAGATAGCTGGATACATGGATAGATAGATAGATGGATAGACAGACAGACAGACAGATAGATAGATAGATAATTAAATAGAAGAAAGAAATACATAGACAGGATAGAGATTGATTGAAGAAATACAAAGATAGATAGATAGATAGATAGATGATAGATAAGTAGGTAATAAGATAGATGAAATATATAGATGGGGCCGACAGATTGATTGATAGATGAAATATATACATAGACAGGATAGATAGAGACAGATATATACATAGATTATATATAGATATATCGGTTGATTGATTGATAGAGGAGATAGATACATAGAATGGATAGGTAGAGAAAATAGACACACAGACAGGATGGATGGATGGATAGATAGATAGATAGAGAAAATAAATACATAGGATAGATAGATGATAGATGAATAGATTGATAGAGGAAATAAATATATATACAGGGTAGATAGATAGACAGACAGACAAAACAAAAAGAGGAGATGGTTAATCATGTAAGAAATATGAGAAATCTTAGCCAGATAATCAGAGCACTGAAATAGCATCACTATGCTGTAGCAGTCAGAATTGTAAGGTTCTGGACTGGGATGTGGGTTCAGATCTTAGCTTTGCCATTTAACTATCTGTGACACTTGGGATCTAGAATAAAAGGATTTGGGTTCAAATCCTGTCTGATCTTTGGGAAGCCATTTCATCTGCTGAGGACTCAGGGAATCTATAAAATGAGAGGGCAGGACTAGCAAACTTTGATGTCCCTTCCACCTCTCAGTCTAAAAGCCTTTGAAGTCTCAGAGTCATCAAAGCAGCACAGACATTTTATATGGCTTTGAGTCCATGGCAGATCACATCATGCTACTCAGTGCATCATGGCTAACCTATAACTGGACCATTAGCCCTGTTCTCTGGTCTCATCACCTACCATGAGTCAGTTACTCAGTCTTCCCTTCCATAGGACTTGGTCATAGTTAAATAGAAAGAGAAACATCCCTGGGACCTGAGGCTTCCTCTTACTATTTATCCTACTTTATTGTCAACAGCAGAGAGATCTCTAGCTGGAAAGTTGCAAATGCCATTCTATGAGTGCAATTATAAGATTGCAGAGGGAGGAATCTAATCTATAACCAGGAGGCTGTTCATCTTCCCTGCTCTATGATAAAACATCTTCATTTGGTCTGCCAAGTTGAAACTGAGCATCACCAGCAGCATTTTGAAATTCAGAGTATCACACACATAAAAATATCAATAATAAAATTATTTTGTTGTTCCATCATTTGGTCTCTTCCAGTTCCTCATCACTCCATTTGGGCTTTTCTTAGCACAGATACTGAAGTGGTTTGTCATGTCCTTCTCCCCCTCGTTTTACTGATGAAGAAATTAAGGGAAATAAAGTAAATTGACTTACTGAGGATCACACAGCCCAGTAAGTGTCTACAGTCAAATTTGAACTCAAGATGAGTTTTCCAGACTCCAACTTCAGTGCTCTATGCCCTATGGCACCACCTAGCTGCCTCAGAATTAAATTATTAAAGCTTAAACTGCACTAAGATTTTAGGGACACACATTTTTTAACATGGTTACCTATCCCCAAGAAAAATTAAAAATTGTGCTAGAGTTTTATACTGGAGATCATGATTCAAAGCAAAACCTCATCTCCTTCTGAAAGGGATTTCCATATGAATTAGTAAATGCCACCTGGTCAATTCAAACCACTCCAAATAAAATCCTCGGCTATCACGGTTAACTCAGAATGTCCTGTTTTTCAACTATATAGGAAAGTCCTACAAGCATCCCTAAATGTTCAGAAGTAATAGGAAAACATATATTTACTTCTCTCTAAGAAAGCTACTGTCTATTGTCATGGGGAAAGGGAGCAAACATTTTTTTAAGAACCTACTATGTGCTGGAACTATACAAAGTTCTTTAGCAAATATTATCTTATTTGATCATTCACAATGGCAGACAAATGCTTATTTGGATCCTTCCAAATCCTTCCTTCCCATATACACACAATGATGAATATATTCTCAAAACAAAACAAACAAAAAAGTGCCTTTTTGTCAACAAACTGTTGTCCATTAATTTCTAAGAGACAACATGATGAGTTAAGAGAAAACTGTATTTGGAATCAGAAGTCCTGGATTCAAGTCCCTTCTCAAGATATTCACTACCTGTTATGAGACAAACTCTATTTGCATCCATTTCTTTAACTGTAAAATGGAGACGCTAATAGCAATAAAATTAAATGAGATAATATTTATAAAAAAGTACTTAGCTACAGCAAAGTGCTGCTACACAAAAGTGCATTCCCCTTTCATTCATTAGACAACTCATTTAAACTTTCTGGGGCTTATTTCCTCATCTATAAAATGAGGAGATTAGATTAGATTACCTCCTACAACTCTAAATTTAAGAAGGCAGAAAATTCCAAAATAAATTCTTCTATCTGAGGGGTTCTTAATCCCTTTCAGGTCTTGGACCTCTTTGGCAGTCTAGTGAAGCTCATGGACTTCTTAGAAAAATGTTTTTTTAAGAATAAAACAAAAATACACAATGCTACAAAAGAAACCAATTGTATTGAAATACAATTATCAAAATATTTTTCCCAAGGTTTATGGACACCAAGTTAAACCCCTGCTCTAGAAGCATTTGTTAATTGGAATAAGATGTGTGATCAAGACCCACTCCCTTCAGTAGAAAGGTGTGTGTGTGGGCGGGGGGACAATGATTGCAAAATATTGCATGTACTGCCAGAAACAAATCAATTTTTTCTGGAAAATTTGCTTAACTCTTTTGCTTTATTACAAGAGGGGGTGACAGTGGGACAAAGAACAAAAAGTATGAACAAGATTTTAGGGACTAAATTAAGAAATTTTAAAGTAAAATAAAACTAAATTGAATGTTGTATTATGACCTGGGTATTTTACTGGATCCATCCTTCATCACTACCCCCTACCCTACTCCAGGGTGTTATTAAATAAGATCAAAGGTACTGTAAGATTTTTTTTTTTTTTTACCCAAGATTATATTTTAGTAAAAGGAGAACAGGGAAGCTGGATGCCTTGAGCCCATAGCCCAGGCATCAGAAGTATGTGGATATACTTGAATAATTCAAGACTAACCATCCATGTTCCCAATGGAAAGCCCTGAGCGTTTCAGAGTTGCTCAGATTTACCCAGAGTGGGCTTGAGAAGGGCTATTCTTTAAGATCAGCAGGAACCAAGTAAATTATCTGCAAAATGATGCTGAAATCTGATTATGGAGCCAGTCTATCGGGCAGGAACGGAGCGATGGAGTACCTCTGTAATGCCAATTTTTTTGGGGGGTGCTCCCGTAGGAAAAAAGGGGAAATGAGGGGAGTGAGTGTAAAGGGAGGGGAGAAGAGGGGGCGTCGCAGAAAGCTATATCCCTCATTAGTTCTCAAACAGTGTCCTCTGCTGGTCGTCTCAGGAACTAGGTTTAAGCAACCAGCAAAGTAGCCTTTATATACTCCCACTAACAATGCCTTGAAAGAAAGGACAAAAAGCTGAATAAGGAAAAGAGGCGATGGTAAACACTGCCTGTGCATCAGCCTATTTCTCCAGAAAGGCAATTTTCAACTGAAGCAGAGGTGCCCTGAAAAATGGGATTTAAATGTTTAAAAAGATTAGTGTTGGTATAGAAGAAAGGTTTCTTGGGAACCAGGGGACAAGATTCTTACTTTGGCTTTGTCCCCTAGTTAACTCTGTGACCTTAGACAAGTCACTTCCCCCCTCCCTCCCCCGGGGTTCAGTTCCTTAATTAGCTATTGAGGAGGACTGAATAAAAAGAAGGAGAAGGAGAAAGAGGAGGAGGAGAGAAACAAAGAAAAAGAGAAAGGAAGGAAAGAGGGAAGGAGGAAAGGAAGAAAGGAGGGAAGGAAGGAAAGAAGGAAAGTAGGGAGGGAGAGGAAGGGAGGGAGGAAAAAAAAAAAAAGATGTATTGCTCAACTGATCAGTTGAGCCTCTTAGACTTTTTAACTTCATTGGAAACTCAACTGATACACATCCTACTGAGTTTTTTCCTGATCTTCCCAGCTGCTGACCCCACCCCTTTATCTTCTATTTTTCTTTTGTATGTTGTTTTTTTAAAAATACTTATATGTGTGCATCCCCAAAGGAATATCAGCTGAGCGAGTTCAGAGACTTTCATTTCTGTCTTCATATCTTGAATACATAATTAAGCTCCTGACATACATTGAGCACTTAAAATATCTTTATTGATTGATTAATTGGTTATTTGGAAATCTAGGTTCAAATTCCACTTTTGAGTCTTCCTATGTGAACAAAATCAAATTTCAAAGCTCTTTTTTAGTATGTAAAATAAAAATAATATCCCACATCTATCTCACATGATCATTGTGAAAATAAAAGGAGGTCATATACCTCCTTTTAATAAATCTGAATATAAATCTGAACAAACTACAATGCTATATAAATGTCAATGATGATGGAAGAAAAAAGTTAAATCTTGAAATGTTTCAGATCCTAGATAAATTGGCTCAGGAAAAAAAAAACTAAAAGAAATCTCTATTCTCTGTTCATTCAAGGATTCTCTCCTCTAGGAAGAGAAAAAAAAAAAAAAATACTCAATCTGTCTCGACTACCTCTCCAGGTTGTTTATGTTCTACTCTCCTTTGCGCACTCTACATTTCAGCCAAACTGGCCTATTTACTTTTTTCTACATGTTAACAGTTGATCTCTTATCTCTGTGCATTAGAAACAGCTGTCTCCTGTATTTGGAGTGCAATCCATCCCTATCTCTTTTTCATAGAATTTCTAGTCCTTCACAGTTCACCTCTTCCTCTTACAGGAGGCCTCCTTCTATTGTTGCTGTCATCATTCAAAATTATGAAAGAGAGACAGAAATGAAAGGAAGGAAGGAAGGAAGGAAGGAAGGAAGGAAGGAAGGAAGGAAGGAAGGAAGGAAAGAAAGAAAGAAAGAAAGAAAGAAAGAAAGAAAGAAAGAAAGAAAGAAAGAAAGAAAGAAAGAAAGAAAGAAAGAAAGAAAGAAAGAAAGAAAGAAAGAAAGAAAGAAAGTGTTGTTCAACTGATCAGTTACTTACTCACAGGCTGCCACCTACTCCTAGAATGCAAAAGAAGGAAGGAAGGAAGGAAGGAGGAAGATGGAGAAAGAGAAGGGATGGGAGACAAGGAGAAGAGAGAATTCCTTATCTATGTACATGGTGTTTCTTTGTCGATGGAATTTAAGTACTTGAATGATAAAATCATTTCATTTTGCGTGGCACCAAATAACTGCTTATTGAATGAATAAATTCTCTGAAAGAAACAGAGAAATCTGTCACATCCTAGAAGAATCTTCCTGAAAGGTAAGGAACAATTATCAGTATTTTAGAATCTTACATACAAATATCTTTTTTTTTTCTAAAATTAAATCTTCCAGTAGGGGGAAAAAGTATTCATCAATTAAAAAAAAAAAAAAAACAATAACAAAATATGCTTAGTGCAATGAAAAGATCACTGCTCTTAAAATAAGAGAATCTGGGTTAGATTTCCAATTGTTTCTCTTACTAATTTTGTGACCTTGAAGTTGTCATTGAAACTCTATGGACTTCAGTTTCCTTATCTGTCAAATGAGTTGTAATAAATTATCTATAATATTCCCTCCATCTCTAGATCTATGATCTTATTTACATTTAAATGGGTAAATGTCAAGTCATAAATAAACATAACACTTTTTAGTCATTAATTCATCAGTATTCTTTGTCCAGTCATTCTTATTTGGTTTCACTCATATGATTCTAGTTCATGTGTAATCTTCTTCTGGTTCTGGGTTTTAGGATTATTATTGTTGGGGTGGGGGGGATGTGTTGTCTTATATCATTTACCAAAAATGTTTCCACATTTCTTTCTATAAGTGTATGCCCCAGAAGTGTGGTTCTGACACATGCTACATCTTGGAGCCACAGGTGAGAGATAGGTAACAGGAAAACAGCAAAAGTGGACGATTAGCCCTGAAAAGAGTTTGACTAGCCCTTAATTCAAGGTTCTATTCTTCCCAGAACATGTTGTTGTTGTTGTTGTTGTTTTAATATATATAATTAGGTAGCATGAATAAGGCAAATTGGAAAGAAAGCCAACAATTCTTCCTGAACATTTGGTTGCTTGTTCAAAAAATAAGGTGATCTTTAATCACAATTGCAATTAGTATATATGTGTATATATATGTATATATATATGATTTTTTTGTGTGTGATTACTCCATCCATTAATGCAGATTAAAATTTGCTTTATAATGTTGTATAAGTGTATGCCCCTTTCTAAGATGACAATTTTGCTATTGGAGAAATGAGAAGAAAAAGACAAATATGAAAGTTGTATGTGAAACACCCTCAAAATAGAGATAACGCATTTGCCAAGGGCAAAAGACTAACTTAATGCTTTATTTCCCAGCTGTATGTTTTTATTGACCAATAGGAGTACATAGCAGTTAATCTCAGAATTGTAAATCAGACAAACTACATTGCCTAATTATGGCTTAGCCAGCAGAGATGGGGATTTGATAATATGTTGGTTAATCACTATTAGAGTGAAACATCTTTGCAAAGCTCTAGCTCTGAGGCAAGGTGGTTGACCTAAGAAAGAACTTCATAAATTAGTAGAAGGGAGACTATATCTTTCTGTACTGCCCTTTAAAAATTTAAAAAAAAAAAATTTCATTGGAGAAAGAAAGACTCCATTCTGTCACCTGGTACTTAGGAGGTGGAAATCCCTCCAAGCTCAGCCAACAAGTGGGACTAGGAGACCCTCCAGAAATACTAAGCTAAAGGACTGTCTCCTTTCTGTTCTTTTCATCAACAGAAAGGCTCATCTCAGTAGTGGATTGGTTTAGTCTAATAGAGAATTGTCCCGACCAAGCAGAGTAATAGTTCAACCCAACAGAGGGAATTTCAATTTCAGCCATGGAGCAATTTTGTAGGAAAATGGTCTAGTCCAACCTTGAAGAGACCAGTCTTGCAGCAGATTAGCATGGGTATGGAGCTTCCCAGTTTAGCTGTGAATGCATGCATTAGCAAACTTGGCAAGGTCACTCTCCAAGAAAGAAAAAGACATTGAAACCCGTTAGTTTCAGATAAAATGGGAGGTGATGTGGCCAATTTCCCTACATATATTACTCATTACCATGAAACTTTTTGAACTATCATGCAGAACTTGTGCTCACTCTCCAACACAGAAAATTAATATTGTGGATCCACAAACCCCAGGTAATTATTGTTCTTGCTTTGCCTTTTGAGAAATGCTGTTTACTTAATATAAATGTTGTTAAAATTTTATTGAGTCATGGAAATAGAAGCACACTAATATATTCTTAGTGGAATTATGGAATGGTATGATTATTTGGGGGAAAATGGAATTACACAAATAAAAATAAAATGTTTATGTCCTTTGAGCAGATTCTATTCCTAGATTTATATACTCCAAGGATACCATTGATAAGAAGAAAATCCCTATATACTCGAAAATATTTACAGCAATTTTATTTTATTTTATATTTATTTTACTTACAGCACTTTTTGTGAGAGTTAAGAATCAGAAACAAAGTAAGACATCTGTCAATTGGTGAATGGTTAATAAATTGTAGTATTTTAATATAATGGAATGTTATTGTGCTATAAGAAGTGATGTGGCTGATGAATATGGAGAAGCATGGAAAGATCTACATGAATTGATGCAGAGTGAAGAAGTAGAGCTAAAAAAAAAAAACAATATACATGGTGACTACAGTAATGTAAATGAAAAGAACACACCAAAACATCTAAAGTAAATGTAATAAAATTGTGAAGATCAAACAGGACTCAAATGAGAAGAGCCAAGACACCACCCAACTTACTGTGGAGGTGAGAGGTCTATAGATGTAATATATTGCACAAATTTTTGGACTTTTTCATTCTTTCAATCTGTTTTATTGACTTTTTTTCTTCTCTTAAAAATACCCTTTGTCATATGAGATGGTTTTTGAAGAGTGGAGGGGATACTTGGAATAACTATGGCAATGCAAGAAACAGAAAATATCAATAAAATCTTTTTTTTCAAAGAGAATTCATTGAATCACTTTCCTAATTTGTTAATAGAAATGTACACTAGTATGGACTCAGAAACCATAGCACTTAGTCAGAATTTGCTTCTCTACACCTTATCTCTAAAACCCTAAGCATAATAATAACAGTTTCCCCTCTGGAGACTCAGACTGCTGGCATGGGTGCAGTTTAAGGGAGTCAATGAATGTGAGGGTGAAGGAGGAGAACCCATACTTCATTCATTAACCTTATACTTGTCAGTTTTAATTGCATTATAATAACATTCTATTATAATAATGTCCCTCAAATTATTTAATAATTCCTTTATTTTTGGCCATTTAGCATCCTAAATGGAAGGCACTTTGGAGGTCCAACCCATTCATTTTACAAATGAGGAAATCAAGATCCAAAGATAAAATTTGAACCCAGGACCTTTGACGGGAGAACCGAATGCATTTAATTTGTTATATCTTTGTTTGTTATTGTCTTTGTCATTATGTATAATGTAGCTATAAATAATTTGGACAAATCTCTATTTGTTTTGTCATTATTTTTGACAACATTGTCTGGGTATGTTCCCAGCAATAGATTCATTGGGCCACAGTGTATAATTATTTTTGTAACTTTTATTGTGTTTTGCCAGAATGATCTCCATAAAAATTCTACAAGTTGCCCTTGTTAGGGAAATAGCAGGCACTATAATAGCAAACACATCTTGCTTGTGGTGTTATAAGACTGGATTTCAGCTTTTGCCTTTTGCAGCTAGTTCTTATTTTTTGTTAATATGTGCCTCCCCTCCAAGACATTGGGGAATTTGATTTTGCCCTGTTTCTATCCTAGGACCATCTATATACACACACGTGCATCTATAAAGACATAAGAAAATGGTCAGCATCACTTAGAATAGAGACACAATCAAGTGATTATAAAGAAAAGGAGTGGGAAAAAACTGGCAGAGCAATCAGGTTGACAGCAAATAACTAAATCTTTGCTCAAAGTTACATCTGAATCTCATTTACAAATCACTTTGCTTCTTTTCACTATGGAAAGATATAAAATCTACTAAGATCATATGTAATGATAATTAACATGGAGGATGGTTGGAAGAAAAATGATAACATTATATGCTATAATACTTTTTTAATTTGTAAGGATGACCTGTGAAGTTGACATATACATGAATCCATAGAATAAATTATTACATGCATATGTGTAAATAAAATGTATATGTAGATATACATTATGACATAATAAATAGAAAGCTGGCTTTGGACTAGGAAGATTTGAGTTCAAGGTCTACTGCTGACTGGTACACACATTGTGTGGGCAAGTCAGTTAAATTCTCAATGTTTTAGGAAACTCTCATAGAATTTCTTTTTACAGGATTCCTTGAACCAAAGAAATCACAGATCTGGAGAGGAGGATAGGAGGGAAAAAGGAAAAAGGTGAGAGGAAAGGAAGGAGGAAAGAAGGGAGGGATGAAGGAAGAAAAAAGGAAGCAAGGCGGGAAGGAGGGAAGGAGAGAGGAGGGGAAAAGGAAGGAGGGAGGAAGACAGAGAGGAAAGAAGGAATGGGAGGGGAGAGAGGAAAGGAGGAAGGGAGGAAGGAAAAGAGGAAGGGAAGAAGGAAGGAAGGAAGAAAGGAAGGAAGGAAGGAAGGAAGGAAGGAAGGAAGGAAGAAAGGAAGGAAGGAAGGAAGGAAGGAAGGAAGGAAGGAAGGAAGGAAGATGAAAGTAACAGTTCAGGATGAAATAGTAGATTCAATTCACAATGATGGGGATTGTATTCCCAATTCTTTCTCTGACTTTCTATCCTCTCCCCTAGCATTAATGATTTGTCTTCTATAAAACAGAAATTTTGTCCTGTTCTATACCATTCTCCTAACCAGTCCTCCTGCCATTATCCTACACTTCTGAATGAGTCCCATGAGAGTGTGTTAATAATTATCTGTGAAATACTTCAAACTTGGGAGGAGATGCTTTATAAATAGGATTATGATTTATAGTGTCTTGAACTGTATTTGAGTAATGCTTCTCTCCTCATGTCCCTTGGAAAAGTAGAGCATTACTGCTATAATTAGAATGGAATAAAGAGCTTTTAAACTTTATTTAATCTATAAATGTTCTTTTTTATTATGACCTGTACAAACATCAACATTTTATATACAAGGAATACAGAAATCTTTGCTTATGAAAACACAAATCTCTTATAATACAGTAGTACCAATACCACCATGCTTAGTTCTGGCCCCTTCTTAACATTTTTCTTCTTTCATCTATGAATTTTTAAATATTTCATTTATTCTTTTCTGTTCTTTTTTTTGCATCATTATCACTGTTCCCTACATCAACCCTCATACAATTCTATAAACACAAAAGACCATCTCCTGTGACAAATATAGCAAAACTAATTCACAATCGGTCATACCTGAAAATGTCTATCTCATTGTGGAAGTACAATCCACTAACCACCTCTCTGCTAAGAGAACTAAGAATGCTTAATCAGCAATCTTCTCAAGTTGTGACTGGTCTCTGCAAGGATCAGATTTCTTGTTTTTCAAGATTTTTTTACTTTACAATACTATAGCCATTTTAGAAGTTGTTTTCATAGTTCTTTGCCAAACCAAGGAGTGTGAATTAAAACTTGAGTTGTTTGAAGAAGAAAAAGTTTTTTTAATCATAAAGTCATTAAAAAGCTTGACAATAAGTTAAATCATTATTTGCATAGCTGCCCACAAAATGACTGAACATATAAAATTACGCTCAATCCTCCTGGTTCCACAGCTAAGGTGGCAAGGAAATGAAAGGGGGCAGGGTGGCAAAAAAAAATGTTAAGAATCATTCAATATTTATATTAGCTACAATTATCAACTATTTATTATTGAAATATCAATTAACATTAATAAATAATATTAATAGCTAGTATTTATGTAGTGTTTACAATGTGCCAGATACTATTTCAAATATTTGACAACTATTATCTCATTTGATCCTCATAACAGCCTTGGAAGGTAGATACTATTATTATTCCCATTTTACAGATGAAGAAATCAAGGAAAATGGAAGTCAAATGACTTGCTCAGACAGCTAATGTCTAAGTCCAATGCTCTATCCTGTGTCGTTGTTGTTGTTGAATCACTCAGTTATGTCCAACTCTTCATGATCTCACGGACCACAGAACAATGCACCCTTCTATTCTCCATTACCTTTCAAAGTTTGTCCAAGTTCATGTTCATTGCTTCTATGACACTACTATCCATTTCATCTTCTTCCTTCTCCTTCTCCTTTTGCCTTCAATTTTTCCCAGCAATGGGATCTTTTCTAATGATTTCTATGCTCTCATTATGTGGCCAAAGTATTTAAG
Organism: Antechinus flavipes; assembly: GCF_016432865.1. NCBI lineage: Eukaryota > Metazoa > Chordata > Mammalia > Dasyuromorphia > Dasyuridae > Antechinus > Antechinus flavipes. The sequence goes on from NC_067402.1 coordinate 265,662,791, forward strand.
CTTCAGTATTTGACCTGCCATGTCACCTAGCTACTCAATTAACAATTGCTTAATTCTGCATACTCTTTTTTCCATTGATCCAATAAATTTACAACTATTATTAGGAACGGAGCCAATTCCATCCATTATCTCTCCTATCAATCTTTCTTATTTATTTCAAGCATTTAACCATGAATGTTCTCTAAATGAATGGTGTTGTGGTAGGTGGTACAGGGAGGAAGCAATTTTGACAGTAGACTCACCCTGTAAGTGCACATTGCCTTAGTGACTTCTCTCATCCCACTCACTAATATGTACAAATTGGAAAGACAGAGTTTTCAAGTGGGGAAATCACCTTGGTCAAGTCAATTGAATGGCAAAACACCCCCCAAAAAAGTCTTATGCATAACTGAAGTATTCAAGTGAGATTTATGAAAGGATATGGCATAATTGACAGGATTCTATTGAAAAGAATGGTAGAATATTACCATCTTAAATGTGCCTCCCAAGTTTATAGGGATTCTTCAGGTCATATCAACTTTTTTGTCTATGGAGGGTAGATAGCAATAAAATGAAGATTGCTGTGATGTTCATGAGTAGCAAAGCACCTTCAGCAGGGTGCTATATTATCTTTAGTTATATTTAGGATATAAGCTTCTTGGAGTCAGGAACTATACTTTGTCTTTTTTTTTTTTTGTAATAAGGAATGCTAGCACAATATCAGGCACATAGTAGGTGCTTAATTAATATTTTTTATATGATTGACTTGTTCTTTTTGACTCCAAAACCAGCTTGCTTCCCACTACATTAAAAAGACTGATTCCAATAGGGAAAACGCTTTATTTCAGACATAACTTACCAGCAAATAGTTCTCTTTTGATCTGTCCTTGGTCACTGAGTGGTTAGGGTGCAACTCAAGTAAAGTTTGGTTTTTTGTTTTATTTTTTTCAATTTCATAGTTGGTTTTTTGGGCACCTCAGACTTGGCACACTTTCAACACCCTCAGTGGTCTTACAAACCTGAGAGACCTGTACTGGACAGTTTCTCATAATTAACATAAGGTTTACACCCATTAGTAACCCTGGGAGACAGCTGTTATCTCAGGGCAGGCAACCTGCCCAGTAAAGGTGTTAGCAATTATCCTGAGAATGACCTTGAAAGAACCTACCATTATCTTAATGGGGAAAGTAGGAGGAGGGACAAAGCTCAGTAGGTAGGGCTTCTTGAAAAAGTTATCAAGGAGAAAAAAAAAACTCTTGAATTTTTAATAGGCTAGCTAAAATGTTACAAGCAGTTTTAGTCTACTTCAAAGAAATCTATTAACTCTTAATGAGCAAGAAGAAAGAGCTATAATACTGCACGATACAAATGTCCTACTTAGAGAAGGAATCTACCTGGGAAAAAAAAAGGCACTGTCAGCTTTAGCATATAATAAATGTCTCCATTCCTACCTGGGACTTGACCTATCAACTTAACCTTACTTCAGCAGATTGAAATCTGTACTTTAAATTATGAGGTGAGCTGTAGCATTCCCTCCAATGAATAAATAGCTATAACAGAGTTGATATGAGTCTAGAATGAGATTAATTTGGTAAAGTGTTTTGCAAATTGACATATACACACACAAATTTAAACTACTATTAATGGTATTTCTTTAAAAGATGATGCCAGGGTTGGTGGGGATGGTTATTATCCTTCATATCAAAATGGCATCAGCTAGATAAACCACTGATCTAGAAGTCAGGAAGACCTGAGTTCAAATCCAGCCTCAAACACTTAACACTTACCAGCAGCATAATTTGGGCAAGTCACTTAATCCCAACTGTTTCATTAAATTAAAAAAAAAAAAAGACTAGTAAAAGATGATGCTAGGGGAAGTCAGCTTTCTGACCCAATCAAACTTGAAGATTCCTAGTTGTATGTCTAATAGGATTCTGCACCCATCAAATTCGAACCATGCAGGAGAAGTCCAGTGTTGACAAAATAGTTCTTACCTGGTAGAACCCACTAATACATGAAAGAAATGGAATCAATTCTGCTGGAATGATCCAGGCAGTTTAGGTCTGATCACCATTTTTAGTACTATTGCCTTCCCAATTTTAGTCCATGCTGTATACAGATTATCCCAGAAGTCTTTGCTGTTCAATTGTTTTCAATCATATGTGACTCTTCCTGACCCCATTTGGGCTTTTCTTGGCAAACCTATTGCAGCAGTTGCCATTTTCTTCTTCAGTTCATTTTAAAGATGAGGAGACTGATGCAAACAGAGTTAAGTGAGTTGCCAAGAGCCACATAGCTAATGTCTAAAGTCAGATTTGAACTCAGGAAGATGAATTTTCCTGACCCCAAGCCCATCATTCTGTGTACTATGGTGCCTCCTAACACCTGTTTTAAGTTTCAATAGCTTTAAAATGCATTAATATGTTTAGAATATCTTGTAATTGTTGTCCTGCCTGGAAGAAAAGAATCATCCAGTTTCTGTCATCTATTGAGTTTTTTGCATGCTCACATCTGTTGGGGTATTAGGGATGAATCCCATAAAATAATAATACTTCAATACTTCAATAAATAATACTTCACATTTAAAGAAAACCTTGAAGGTTTGCAAATCACTTTCCATATATTATATCTTTTGATTCTCATAATAAAGCTAGAAAATGCTCTTGTTATTCCTAATTTAGAGATAAGAAAACTGGTTTAGTAAATCTTAAAAAACTTGATCATAATCAAAGAGCAGCAATTGTCTAAGACACATTTCAATCCGGAGCTTCCTGATGCTAAATCCAACATTCCCTCCACTATGCTATACTGCTTGTCAATGTTCCAGGTTTTCTCTTCACATGTCCCTTTGCCTCTCCATACAATGTTGTTGTAGAGAAAAATTTTAATAGAAATCATCAGCATATATTTTTGGATATTTGGACATGTCATTTCATCAGTGTGGGACTTTTTCATTAAATCATCTACTAATGTAAATCAGCACTTTTCTGATTTATTTAGAGTTTAGAAAATTGCCTAGAAGCATGAAAACCTAAATGAAGCACATAGTCAAGGTGTCTCAGAGGCAAAACCCAATTCATATTAACTCTGAGACTAGCCTTTTATCCATTACAGCATGGAACTGATGGCCTATAACAGTGATTCTCAAACTTTTGTTTTCAGTATCTTTATGCTATTAAAAATTATTGAGGATCTTTCCAAAGCGGTTTTGTTTATCTGGATTATATTTATAGACATTTACCATATTGGAAATAAAAACTATTTTTGAATTTGTAGACCCTCTAAAAAGGTTTCAGAGATCCCCAGGATTCTCTAGACCATACTTTGAGAACACATAGGCCCTATAAGGTGGCTTCCAGTTAGATGAGGACAGAGAATGAACATGTCATTTCACTGATTTACTTCCTCATCAGGAAACTTCCTCCATCAAGCTGGTCAGTATTTTACAGAGTCTTAGAAAGTTGACAAGAACATTAAGAAATTAAGTGATTTGCCCAGTCACAGTCTGTTGGTGTCAGAGGTGGGAGCTGAATTCAGGATTTCCTGGCTTTGGAACCAACTTGCTTTGCATTACATTGAGAAGATGGATTCAAATTGCCTCTGTGAAAAGATCATAGGAGAGGGTTCTAAAAGAAGCCAACAAACAAAAAAAAAAAAAAATGAAACTAAGAAGATATCAGCACCTTTTGTAAAATTAAAAGAATCATGATCCTTTTATGTTCCCATGGACTTAGTAGGGTTTTATCACAAATTATCTTGAATGCCTACTTTTCTCTTTCCTATTTATACTGTTTTTCTATCTCCTAAATATACAAAGATACATAGATAGATAGGTAGATACATAGATAGATACATAGATTCATTCATGATATAGTGAAGAGATTTAGTCCATGGTGTTTCAATTCTATTCTTTCATCTATGTTTCTCCCATATCCTTACATATTTTGACCCAGAATTCATCACTTAATATATACTGCAAGGAGGCTAATTATATATACATACTATATATATACCTCTGATAGACCAAATATTTATAGCAGGAATTTTTATGGTAGCAAGAAATGGAAACAAAGTAAAAGAACATTGATTGGAGGATTTGTGTGTCACAAGTTGTGGTACATGGATTTAATGAAATATCATTTTGCGGTTGAGATAATAAATATGATAGAGACAGAGAAATATAGTAAGATTTATAAGGCTGATGTAAAGTGAAGTAAGCAGAATTAGGAAAATATGAATAATGGTGATAATTAAACAGAATGACTGCTACAGAATAATTTAACCCAGCCAGTATGGCAGGCAGGACTTTAAAACCAGATATTCCTGATTCTAAGACTAATAGCAAGGAAAGAGAAGAAGAAGCTGATTGGCAAATGTACTTGAAGCTCCTGGAGAGTGGTCTAAATCATTATCTTTCTGTGTTTTTTCTTTAGCATCTCTACCAAGGTTTTCTCAATGGTAATCATACCAAAAGTACTAAACCACCTTTAAAAGTGAGGCAATTTTCTGGAAATTCAATTTTTAAAAGTGGTGGAATGGGATTATTATAACTTTTTGTTGTTGTTTGGGGTTTTTGTTTTTTGGGGGGTTTTTTGCTTAAAATACAGCCCTTAAAAATATAGTCATAAAAACATGTGGGTAATGGTTTTCTGAATGTATGGCGATGTACAGTAACATCTGTAGGGATAAATTCTTTCCAAGTCACCCTCCACTTGCCATCTGCAACTTTAATTGGTTTGAACTCTACAGAACAAGATGTCCCCTTGCTGGGCACTTCCTGGGTGTCCCCGATATCCAAATTCTTTCCAGCTTCTTGTGTGTTGTCTTCCTTTGTTAGATTATAAACTCCTTGAGGAAAAGGACTGTCATTATTTTTTTTTTATTTGTAATATTCATTCTTAAAAATACAATCCCCAAATTATATCTCTCATTTTATTTGGAGCCCACCACTTAGCATAATGCCTGAAATATAGTAGGCATTTAATAAATATTTTTTAATTGAGTTGAACTGAGATGAATTGATGTCCAAAGTCCCCCAGCTGGGTTACTTGAGGGTCAAATTTCAATGACAGGATATACTGATATCAGGGTCATAAGGAAGCCAGAACAGGGAAAATAGAAAGGAAGAAACTTGGTAGCAGGAAGCTCATTAACGGCAACTTAAGGAGATCAGGCAGAATTACAGACCAGCTAACACCACCAATTTAAATTAGCAAAGCCATTGGATACTCTAGCTCATGGCTGCCTCTCGGTTTATGCAAAGGGGGTTGCTCACTGACTCAAAGAGAATAAAGGCATCTCATTTTGCAGCTTCAAAATGGTAGTAGCTGATAGTAGAATGAGGCAAAGGGTTAGTTTTTGTTTTGTATCTAACAAGTTAGAGGACAGGCAATGCTTAGCATTATTTCCATCCTTCCCCGCAAAATTGGTCTAGACAATAGAAAGTTCCAGAATGCCTCTGATCCCAAAACATTCTATCCTATCTCCCTTTTCACCCCCTTGCTCTTCTGGCTGATGATTTTAGAAAATGAAATCCATTGGTCTACTTTGGTTTTCCCAAAGCAGTATTTTTAGCTAGGGAACATTGGTTAAATCAAGTTTCCCAGGACAGCTATTCTTTGTCATCTGATAATAGTACAGGATGAAAATGTTCCCTGAAGTTAACACCATTTTTCATTAGCATCATTCAATATTTAACCAGTCCTGAAAATGTGCTGGGCCTGCCAAATCCAAAAGTATAGAACATTGCCCTCGATGTATTCAATGAGGGAACCAGAAAGATAGACATCAATTGATCTCATTCATTTTCCATTCTCTTAATAAAAAAAAAAGAAAAGAAAAGAAAAGAAAATATAAAGGGATGCTTGGCTGTAGATTTTACCTGTCTGTGTACAGATGATGTATTTAGTAAGCAAGCAATATTGCTAAGGCTGAGGATTTCTTTTTCTGATTGTGGTGATTCTGAATTTCTGTGTTTGCTGTCAGCCATTTCTGGACTTAACACAAGTCATACTTAGATCTCTGGAAGGTATACTTTCTTTTTTTTTTTTTTTAATTTTTTATTGATAGAACTCATGCCAGGGTAATTTTTTACAACATTATCCCTTGCATTCACTTCTGTTCCGATGAAGGTATACTTTCAACGAGAAAGCTTGGTATTCAGATTTAGATTCTTTATATACATGATATATTTTGTGCTCTGAGATAGCCTGTATCCCCTGAGAATAAATCAGTTTCAGAAAGCATGTTTCCCCCACTACCTGCTTCTCACCAACCTACTCCAGATTCTCATCCTCTTTTCTCCTGCATAAAAGCCTCTTAATTATTTCCTCTATCTCTGGTCTCTCTCTTCTCCAAGCCACCATCCTCTATGAAGTTGTCCAAATGATATTCCTAAAGTAGAAGGCTTAACCAATTCATTTTCTTCTTCAAGAATTACCTCTAGGCTCAAGTATAAACTCCTCTGATTGCTATCTAAAGCAGGTAGGTGATTCAGTGGATAGAGCATTGAGTTGGAAGTCAGGAATACCTGAGTTCAGATTCAAATTCAGATACTTCTTGGCTGTATGATCCTGGGCAAGTCATGTAACTTCTATCTGACTCAGTTTCCTCACCTGTAAATTTAAGATCATAATAGCACCTACCTTCAAAGTTGTTGAGAGGGTCAAATGATTTAATATTTGTGAAAAGTATTTAGCATAGTGCCTGACATATACGAGATGCTTTAAAAATGCTTATTTCCTCCCTTGCCCTACAATCTAGTTCCAACCTTGCTTTCCAGGTTAGTTATCCATTACTCACCTTCATGAACTTTGTGGTCAAAGCAAATCCGGTCATATGTGACAGAGTCCATCTCCCATCTCCATGGCTTTACTTGCTGGCCTTCATGTCCAAAATGCAGTCTTCACTTCTACTTAGAATTACTAGCTTCCTTTAAGGCACAGATCCATTATTACCTCCTGATTTGTATATATTTAGATGTGTTTTTCCTTTTATACACTGCAAGCTTCATTATTGTCATTGTGTCCTTAAAACCTAAAATAGTACATGACACATAATAAACACTTGATAAAAGCCTTTCAATTGATTGGTTGGTTCCTTAAGTATAGATAGACATTATAATATAGTGGGAAAAACACTGAACTTCTAATAAGGTAACCTGTATATGCATCCCAGTGATTCATAAAAATGTGCTGACAACAGTTTTCTTCTGGTTGTTGTCTTCTTTTCAGTTTCATCATTAAACCCTCTTATGAGGATCCAACTTAGTTTGTCTCACACTAAAGTCCCTATCATTTCATTTCTCTTTCAACCATCTGTCTTCCACTATTTTATGTGATAATATTGTCCATCATTTTCCACAACCTCCTGGGTATGATTTTGCAAATACATTTCTATTCTACACCTGTGTTGCCATTGGTAGCCATGTTTTTCTCTCTGTTTAGGAAGAAAATAAATTGCTAGCTGGCTGAGGTAGGTTCTGGGCCCTTTTGGCCTCTCCTTGGAGCACATGAATTACAATGGTTAAACTTCCATGGGAAATGGCAAAAATCTGTGTCAACATCTGTTCCTTTCATCATTTCCCATTTCTTTGGCATTAGATGTACATTTAAATTCGTTGTGATACAATTTAAATCACAATCCATCTATGCTCCCAATTTAAGGTCATTTTGATATTTGCTGTTAACAAGCTGATGGTCTAAGTGAACATAGATAGCTGATACAGAAATTACATTCCCATAGGTCCAATAGTTTCCTAACTGTTAAAATGTATTCCTTGCAATTGCTATTTGGTACACAGCAAGCGTAGCATCTCCCAGTTATCTTCTTGAAATAAAAATGTGAGAGAGTTTTACATGTATAATACACATACATATATACATATCTAAACATATACACATCATATAACAAAGGGAAGAGGTAGAGAAAGAGAGGGAAAGAGAAAGAAAAAGAGTAGGAGGGGAGTGAGAGAGAGAAAGAGGAAGGGAATGAGGAAGGCAGAGATAGATAGAGATATTGTTTTCACATATATATACATATACATATGTACATCATTTAGAGAGGAAAAGAGAGAAAGAAAGAGACGGTAGAGAGAAAGGAAAGAAAAAAAAGAAAGAAGGGAGGAAGAGGAAGGGGAAAAGGGGGAGGGGGAAAGTGGAGGAGGGAAGGGGGAAGAGGAAGGGAAAAAGGAAAGGGGGTGGGAAAGGACAGAGAGAAAAGGGAGAAGGGGAAATGGGAGGGAGAAAAAGGAAAAAAAGAGGGGAGATATAAAGAGGGAAAGGAAAAAAGAAAAAGGAAAGGGGGGAAAGGGAAGACTAGACCTTAAATTTTATCAGTATAGGGAACTTCCAGTAAAGAAAGCTGCTTTTCTGTAATTTATATTTTTAAGAATTGCTTGGAGGCACTGAGAGGTTCCATTACAGGGTCATACAGCCCATGTGTGCAAGAGCAGATCTAGGACCCAGATCTTTTCTAGGTCCGACACCAGTTTTCATCCACTCTGCCATATTGCCTCTTGAAGAATATAATGAAGACTCCTTTGTAAACTACTTTTTGGCTGCTTTCATTTCTGAAATCTGAATCTGCAGGCAGATTTTTAAAAATCTCCTTGATGTCTATCTTTATCCAGGAATAACTAATATTCTCTGATCCCAGAAGATCAGAGACTATGGATTCCAAACTAAACTCTTCTCTTGAATCAATCAATGAATCAATCAACAAGCACTTATTAAGCTACCACTACAGGTCAGGTACTGTGATAGATGCTGAGCATTCCAATGAAACAGCCCCTACTCTCAAGAAGTAAGGAGTTTACATATGAAGCAGAGTGTTCTATAGTAGGTGATCACAAAATGTGGACGAATAACCCTAATGTTAATTCCTTTTCATCTCCATTGCTAGTCTGGCAGCTGGACCTTGCAAACCTTTGAAATTTCATAGCCTAGTTCAAGATCTCCTAAACATCTATAAATGAACACAACAGCAGCCCCCAAAATTGCATCATTTCTTGCAATTGAATAATAACAGTTCAGCATCACACAATCCGGTTTTTCCTCTAGCCACTGTAAATTTAATAGTTTAATCCCACGTCTGTCCTCATTCAGCAATGAAGCAGGGTGTTTGAGGTTTGTGTTTTTTTTTTTCCTCAACAAAAACATTTCCCTCTGGCTTTAGCAAATGTCAGCATGGCAGCATGAGGGACGATTAAAAAAAAAGAAAGAAAGAAACAGTGTCATTTCAATGAAGCGAAGTCCCTGGGCCAACAGCAGATGCATCCGTTGGCATCAAATGCAGCCCATTATGTGAGCAGCGGCAAGGATGAGCCTGCCTCAGCAGACATCAAGCGCTCACAAAGGAAGCGCCTTCAGCCCCCGTAAACAGGCCCATCCATTGTCTCCGTCAGACAGTGCCAGAGATAAAGTGTCCTGGAGACACAATGTAAGGAAAACCGAACGTGCGTGTGCCAAGCAGAAATGAAAGCGAGACCGCACAATGGTGACAACTGAAGGAGCAGCTGGTCTGGTGGCCCCAGACTGCGTCTTTCAGCCCATGTTATCAACACTTGTCCATAGAATAAACATTTTCTGGAGAGGAGCTTGTCAGTTTCCATTTATTTATAAATAAGTGAATGAATTGAGTCCAAGTCCCATCCTTTTCATCATCTTTTTTTTTTTTTAATTCCAAAATCAGATCAGAAGGACATTGAAGAGCTAAATGGGAACACAAATAGAGGTCACCTTTGTCTGCAGGGACTCTAACTGCTGAGGCTGGAAAAAAATGAGAATGTACCGAGGCAAGTGTAGGTCCTGGATGGGGAAAGGCTGACGGGGTTAAGTGTTTCCTCTTATCAAGAGCAAAAGATTTAGTAATCTCTTTGGGAGAATGAGAGAAAGGGAGGGAGGAGAAAAGGAAAGGAGAAAACAGGGAGGGGAGGAAGGAGAAGAGGGAAGAAAGAGAGGAGGGGAAAGAAAAGAAGGAAAAACAGGAAGGAAGACAGAAAGGAGAAAGAAAGAAGGAAGGAAGGAAAGGAGGAAGGGAGGAAGGAAGGGAGGAAGGAAGAAAAGAAAGAAGGAAGGAAAGAAGGAAGGAAAGAAGGAAGGAGGGAAGAAGGAAGGGAGGGAGGGGAGGAAAGGAGGGAGGAAGGAAGAAAGGAAGGAAGGAAGGAAGGAAGGAAGGAAGGAAGGAAGGAAGGAAGGAAGGAAGGAAGGGAAGGAGGGAGGAAAGGAGGAAGAAAGGAAGGAAGGAAAGGAAAAAGTCTTTTTATTCCCAGCACTAAACATAGTGCCTGTCACATGATAAATGCTCATTGAGTGAGTTCTATTGACAAAAACAGTAATGAAAAATAAATATAATTTAGAGGATAATGTGATAAATGCAGTTATTTAATGAGCAAAAAAAAAAAGTCAATGAAAAGGAAGAAAATTAAGATGTATCAAAAAGGGAGATATTTACTGGAGAAAGTTCCCAGAATACTTAAAAACATTATTTTGAAAAGGGATTCATAGGCTTCATCAGATTGCCAAAAGGTGACACAAAACAAATTAAAAACCACTAGACTAGCTGGCTGCTAAGGTCCCTTATGCTTCTATATCTAGAAGACCATCTATGAACCCATGCATTACCTTTTATTAGAGTTATTGATGTATATATCACAGAGACCCAAAGGGATCTGCTAGGGCACAAGGTCCAGGAAGCCAAGAATCATATCTTGCAGAAAATCTGGTATATCTTTCCAGGGTATCCCTTAAACAGCTCTCTCCATCAAGCACTCGCTTAATAAAATGTTTGTTGAATGGAATAGATCCTCTCCCTAGAAATGGAAGTCACTGAGAGGCAGGGAGGGAGGAGGGGAGAGAGGGATGGGGTTACAGGCCTAAGCAGCTCTGGGAAGGATTGAAACAGATGCTGCATAGAATGTACCATGAAGTCTATACGAGATGAGTGGGGGACTCGGGAGCAGATATGAGAGTCCAGCTGAGGTGAGATTAAATGGATTTATCTTGGAAGTGGAACACGCCAGGCAACTTCATCCATAAAAATGGTCTCACTCAGCAAGCAGGCTGAGCAGAAAGTATTAGAATCAGACAATATGGGTAACATGGGGTTAGTGATTATTACCAGCAGAGCCAGGAATTCTATGTGCCTGACTGCCTGTCCAACACCCTTCCCTAATAGTATATGCATAGTTGAAATAGAGTTGAAATGAACCTCAGAGAGTAGCCTGCTTGGGGAAAGCAAGTGAGCAGAGTGCATGGAATGGAATAGGGATGGATTTAGGAGCAGCTGGGGGACAGTGTATACCTATCCCACTGGACCTAGAGTCAGAAAGCCCCAAGTTCAAATCTAGATTCAGACACTTAGTAGCTATGTGAGAACCTGTGTAGATCACTTAGCCTCTGGCTTTTTTTTTTCCATCAAAAAAATGGAGATGAGTGCCTACCTCCCAAGTTTGTTATGAGGATCAAATGAAATAATATTTGTAAAGCATGAAGCAATCTTGAATTGTTATTGAAATGTTAATGATTAATATTAATATATCTATATATTAATGATGATATAGCTATATCACCTAGTGGTGATGTAGCTTTAACAATATAATAATGATATATTTATAGCTGTGTGACTCTAGCCAAATCACTTAACCTTGTTTGCCTCAGTTTCTCCATCTGTAAAATCAGCTGGAGAAACAAATAAGAAAGTATTCTGATATCTTGGTCAAGAAAACCCCACATGAATTCAGAAAGAGTAACACATATCTCAAAAATGACTAAACAACAACAATATATATAGCTAGATGGTAGATAGATCAATCTGAATTTCATTTGAATTCTCACAATCTTAGGAGATAAGTGCTATTGTTATCCCCACTTATAAATGAGGAAGCTGAGGCTGAGAAATGATCAATGATCTGGCTAAGAACATATAGCCAGTGAGTAACTGAGGCAAATTATGATCTTTCTCAAAGTCTGAGGCTCTACCTTCTAACTGCCTGATAAGCCAACATAAAACTGTCTTGAGCATTACAGCTAGTGATAGATCTAGGAAGACAATTTATAATGAGAGTAATAACCATCTTATTGTTGTTCAAAACTTTTTGCTGTGTTTGTTTAGCTTGAGAGATGGGCTGCATTCAGTCCTAGATACCTTTTTCTAATCATAATTTCTTGGGTCTTCCACCATCCCACTTCAACATAAACTTCCCCCTGGAAATCTCACAAACTGGGTCACATGTTTCCAAGGGTCTCCAGTGGCCTCACAAGTACTAAGGTTAACAAAAGCATTGAGCATAAAACAGACTTATTAAAAGCATTAAAGAAGGTAGGGATTTCCAGTTTTTCCTTAAATGCACAAGTCAATAGCTCTTTCTGGTGAGCTCTAGTTTCTTTCCCCTAGAGGTTTTATCTCAGGGCCTGCAAATTGAGAGGTCCAACAAGTCAAGTCCCTGCCTCTGACATTGCAGAAAATCTCCCAGCGTCCAATCAGTATGATTCTCTGGGATCTGTGTACTCTTCTATCCAGCATCTATGTGCCAGAAGTGCCTCATCCTCCTGGTCTGTCACCACAATCCCATAGCTCTTTGCATGGCACTTACTGCCATTTTCATCCCTATGGAGCCCTAGAACTTCTGGATGTGTCTTCAATAGCATGGCTACATTGCTCTGCAGCCTCCAAGTTCTTCGTGACCTTACTCTCAAGATGCTTTCTCTTCCTCTTTCAATTATTTCTTCTGTTTTCCATTTCTATTGTTCTTCTGGTTTTTTTTCCTATCCCAGATTGAGGAAGAAAGGTAATTTGATTCTTTTTAGGGTGAATCCTTTTGATATATTAGATGAATTCTCTAAGATTCTGTGACCTTGCAACTGGTAGAAATGTCAACCTTTGTCCATCAGTTGGGGAATGGTTGAATAAGTTATGTTATATGAATATAATGGAATATTATTGTTCCATAAGAAATGATAAGCAGGCTAATTTCAGAAAAGCCTAGAAAGACTTATATGAACTGATCATAAATGAAGTGAGCAGATCCAAGAGAACATTGTACACAATAACAAGATTACTTAATGATTACCTGTGATGAACAAGGCTCTTTTCAACAATGAAACAGAATAGAAATCACAGTAGATTTGTGATGGGAAGTATTATCTGCATCCAGAGAGAGAACTATGGAGACTAAATGTGAATCAAAGTATAGGATTTTCATCTTTTATTATTGGTTTTTGCTTACTTATTTGTCTTTTTTTTTTACTTTCTTTTTATTTCAGTTCTGATTTTTCTTGCACAGCATGATGAATGTAGAAAATATGTTTGAAAGAATTGCACATGTTTAACTTATATAGGATTGCTTGCTACCTTGGGGAGGGGAGAGAAAGGAGAGAGGGAGAAAAATTTGGAGCAAAGAAAACTTTTGCAAAGGTGAATGATGAAAACTATTTTTGTATTATTTGAACAAATAAAATACCATTTAAAAAAAGAAAAGAAATCACATCCTTTAAGCACGCCAAAAGCTTTTTTAAAGCTTCTTACCTTCTGAAATTGTATAATGTAATAATAGTCCAATATCCAACAAAGCTAGGTAACAGCCTCCTTCAACCCACTAAAAAGTATAAGAAATGGATTTATGGTTTCATTGGTACTGGGATCTCCCAGGTGAAGGAACTTCCCCAACAAATGCAGGTTGACACCTTCTTTGCATCATGGAGAGATGCCTACAGTATTGAGAGTTTAAGTGACAGCCAAATGGGTCAGTTTCAATAGCTATCTCCATGGGCTTTTAATGTGTCTGAATTGCAAGACTTCATCAAGGACCCTCTTAACCCCATTTCAGCTTTTTATATGTGTTCTTCCCCCATTAGAGAGTAAGCTCCCTGAGGATAGGCTGTCATTTCCCTTTGTTTTGGTATCTTAAGGTCTTAGTACAGTGCCTAGCATCGAGTTGGTGCTTAATAAATGTTTATTGACTGATCAGTTGACTAATTCAGGTCCATGAACTTTAAAAATGGACATGAAGATGGGATTAGAGATAGAGGTAGAGGGAGTTGAGGGTATAACAATAAAAATACATGGATAACTACTTCAATAAAATTAATTTTCTTTGTAATACTACATATTTTATTGTATGCACTTAAAGACATTATTCTGAAGAAAGAGTTCATAGCCTTCACCAGGCTGTCAAAGGAATCCTTGGCTTTAAAAAAGTAAGAATTCCTAAATTGGGAAATCTCTAAGGTGCGTTCCAGATCAAAATCTTGGGAACCAGGGCAACTAGATGGTGCAATGGATAGAGAGCTGGCCCTGAAGTCAAGAGGACCTAAGTTCAAATCCGACCTCAGACACTCAATACTTCCTAGCTGTGTGATCCTGGGTAAGTCATTTAGCCCCAATTGACTCAGCAAAAAAAAAAAAAAACCTTGGGGACCTAAATTAGAACTGGACAAAAAGATTATCATTCTAATGATTATACCTATATAAACCATATCAGGTTGCTTACTGACTTGGGAAGGAATGAGGGAATGAGAAAAAAATTTAGAACTTCAAATCTTATAAAAATGAATGTTGAAAACTATCTGTACATGTAATTGGAAAAACAAAATGCTATTGAGAGAAAAAAATGTCATTTCAAGAAATGTACCACAAAGAAACTTCTGAAAACATAAGAAGGAAAGTTTTGTTCTGTGGCCTCTCATAAGAGATGTTCATCATTCCTTCTGTCCATCATCCCCTACCACAACATCTTGGTCCTGCTCAACCATATCCCAAACAACTACAACATCTATTCTCTGCTCACCTTTATCCTAGGACCAAATAATTTACATTCAAAATTTCCCTCCTCCCTCTTTCAATGAGGTTGTCTAGAATCTGTACTGCCCACAATCTTTCTCAAATGGCTGTCCACCCAACAGCTACTGCTCTCCCAAGGACATTCCCTCTTTCAGCAGGGATCTCCCTTCCCCCCTTCTCACACCCCAAAGTACTTTGAAATGGCAGCAGCTGCCAACCAGCACATCCATGCCTTGTTCATCATCTGTTCTTCCAAACTAAAACCATGAAAGAGGATTTCATATCTAATTTACATCTCAAAATATGTTTTGCCTATATTTTATTTTTATATGTATGGATTCTCTCCCCGATAGAATATAAGCTCATTCAGGGTGGGGACTATACCATTTTTGTCTTTTTATTCCTGCCACAGAAATTCCTGGTATAGAAATAAAAGACAAAAACAGCATCTAGAATTCTGGAAAAGGACAAATGATACACATCCAGGATGGAAGAAGACAGAGTTTTGTGGACTATTCGTACACTTATGCTCCAGCCTCCACATCTGACCCAGAACTCAGACTCTATACCTGGGACCTTGAGTCCTCATTAGTTACCATACTCTTCATTATAATACCCAGGTTCATGCCCACAGTCATTTCAGAGCAATCCTATGATCTGCTGCTAACCATTGTATTGTCCCCTCCCCAAACTCCAATCCTACATCCCCTTTCCCAATTCTATATCTAAGAAGAATCATTAAATCAACACTGGTATTGTGGAAAACCCAATCAATTGCTCTGTGATTACAGTAACCATTCCCTCTTTCTTTTCTGTCCAAAACACCCTCCTTTATGAGCTATCTATTGGAATAAAAGCTCATTGAAGTCAGGAATTGTCCTTATATGAACTGCTCTCAAAAACCCATCACTTTCATGTTTACTTTTTCTGAATACTTCTATGCCTCCAATCATAGATAGATAGATAGATAGATAGATAGATAGATAGATAGATATAGACATATAAAGTGAAGCTAGTACAAGCAGAAGAATAAAATGTATACTGATTACAACTATGATAATAATTATAACCTCAATACACCCATCCTTTGAGCTCTCATAGTTTGTCATTATATATTTTCCAGTGTGTATATTGGATGTTTACAGACAAAGAACACAACTCATATTTGAGTATCACCATAGTAAAAAAAGAAAAATTCATTCCCCTTAGGGTTGTTGTTCTTGCCAATCTTCCTAGGCTAGATGATACACTTACAATCCATCATCAGGCCCATATTTGAAGTTTGTCTAGCTTGATAAGCCTTGCTCAGCTGTGCTCTGTGAACATAACCTTTAAGAAACCAGGTCCAGAGAGTCAGTCAATTAACAAGCATTTATTTAGTCCTCATTCTATTCCAGGAACTGTGCTAAGCACTGGAATACAAAGAAAGGGAAATCTACTTGTTCTGATACTAAATGAAGTATCAAGGGAGGACTTGGGTTTGAGAAAATAAAACAAAATTAAAAAAAAAAAAGATGGAATTCAGAAGGGGACCACGAAATAGGATATGATTGTTTCTGTCTTATTAGAGTTAATATAGAGACAAGGAAAAGAGTTCTGGGCTTGGTACAAATCCTTAATCCAATATTTATTAACTGTGTGACCCTGGACAAGTTACTTGACCTTAAAGTATTTCAGCAGTTCCTAAAACTTACTTAACAAAGTCTGAGACAAGGGTTAAAGAAAGAATTTACCATAGCTATCAAAAACTGTAGCTCTTTCCAATCAGGGAAATTTTATAAGACTTACAAATAAAATATTTAGATAGAGCTGTGATCCTCAAAGGTACAGGAGATCTTTTTAGTAAGGCAGACTGTGTCGGTCCATATTTACCTTATTGTATGAATTTTTGTCCATGTTCTCCTAAAAGTTCACCACAAAGGATCCACCCAACATTCTGGAGACTTTCTACTCCTCTTAAGTGTAAGATATCAGGGAACACTTGGGCTATCTACCTACCTACCTACCTACCATCACTAATTCTTACCACACTTTAAAATTAAATTCTAAATAATGGGATTAATGGTTTCATATCTGATTGCTTTTTTAAAAAATTATATGTATGTTTGCATATGTCTATTGCTGCCAGTTCCAAACTAAGAGATCCCTATTTTATCATCATCCCCAAGCCCTCCTAGAAGGACACTTGAAAAGAACACTGAGAAATACCTTTAGCCCTGATAGGTGAGTTTTTGCTTTTTCTTGATGAGGACCAAGACTGCATCCCACTTTCCAGCTGTCAACATCAAACCATGTCTCTAAATCTGCACTCCTCAATTTTCTAGTTTTTTCTTTTATGTATTATCTTCCTCCACTAGAAAATAAGTTCTTTGAAGGAAGAAACTGTCTTGCTTGCAAGATAGCACTTAGCACAGGGCCTGGCACAAAGAAAGGATTTAATAAATGATCTATACATCCATTCATTCATTTGTCTATTCATGTATCTATCCATCTAGATGGCTATATAGCTATCTGTTATTAGTAAGTTTGAAATACTCCAATACTCCAATGCATCTATTATTTTGTCCATATGAGCATCCTTTCCAATCATGAAGACCATGACTTATCAATGCCTGCCCATCTTACATCACTCTGATCCATGTTCTACCATCATTAAACCACAGGAAATTTCTTTTCTATCTCTTGACATATAGAGATTACTAATGGGTACAAACAGACCATCCATTAATTTTCTATGACTCCACATGATCAGCTCATTTTCTTCTTCAATCACACACACATACACACACACACACACACACACACACACACACACACCTCTACATCACAATGTGATCATACCCATCATGTGTCTCTCATTGCCCTCAATGATAAGCATTTTTAAAAATTCTTTAGTGATGGCAGTATTCCAAGACTTAACCAATGGAATAGTACTTATTTAAAAATTAGTCTTTTTAGCTGGAAAGAATTCAAGATTTTTATATGAGCTCTGCAGTTTGTTTCAGACTTATGCAATCTATTCGTTTAAAATAAAAGTTGAGGTTTAAAAGGAGAAAAAATCTCTACGAATTGTAAAGTTATAAAAGTATGGAGCCTTGGAAACAACTCATCTCCAGTAAAAAGCTTAACAATCCCCAATGATACTTTGGTCATCTGAGCTCAACCTCCGAAATCTCTGGTTTCCAAGAGGTGGATGTTTTCTGAGGGAGAATTTGATCTTTGAATAAATTCTAGGTCAGAGAAGGATTTATGTAAGCCCAGGGAAAGAATATGATTAGCTCTACTCATATAAATATATCATTCCTTGTGGGGTATGTCTTAGCCTGAGAAACTCAGCTTCAGAAAGGATAATATAATTTAAGGAGGGAAAATAATTATTTCGATAATTTTTTTACAGAAAGGATGCTCTGAAGAAATAGCTTTTGGGGGAGATGAAAAGAAGGAAGGAAAGAAGGAAGGAAGGAAGGAAGGAAGGAAGGAAGGAAGGAAGGAAGGAAGGAAGGAAGGAAGGAAGAAAGAAGGAAGAAAGGAAGGAAGGAAGGAAGGAAGGAAGGAAGGAAGGAAGGAAGGAAAGAAGGAAAGAAGGAAGGAAGGAAAGAAGGAAAGAATGAAGGAAGAAAGGAAGGAAAGAAGGAAAGAATGAAGGAAGAAAGGAAGGAAAAAAAGGAAGGAAGGAAGGAAGGAAGGAAGGAAGGAAGGAAGGAAGGAAGGAAGGAAGGAAGGAAGGAAAGAAGGAAGAAAGGAAGGAAAGAAGGAAGAAAGGAAGGAAAGAAGGAAGAAAGGAAGGAAAGAAGGAAGGAAAGAAGGAAGGAAGGAAGGAAGGAGGAAGGAAGGAAAGAAGGAAGGAAGGAGAGAGGGAAGGAGGGAGGGAAGGAGGTAGGGAGGGAAGAAGGAAGGAGGGAGAGAGGGAAAGGGGGAGGAGGGAAGAGAGAGGGAGGGGAGGGGGAAGAAACAAACAAAAAGGAGATAGGGAAGGAACAAGAGAATGAAAGAGGGAAGGAGAGAAAAATGAAAATATATAGTTTGTAATACTTCTCTCCCAGAAATCTTAGTTTTATCTGGCATTTTTCTGTCCTGACTTTTCTCCTCAAATAATGTGACACAGCTGCCAAAATGCCCAGAGTAAGCACTCCATAAAATGCCACAATATATCAGGTGACCTTCCTAAGTCTGAATCAGCAATTTTCTGTGAGTAATGTCTGTACAAGACAAACAAACCACCTAATATAAGGAGAAAGTCTGCTGGATTTGGGGTCAGAAGACCATGGGGCTAAATCCCTTCTCTGTCACTTACTATCCATGCTATAGAGGTAAGTTACTTAATTCTCTCTGGATCTCAGTTTCCTCATCTGTAAAATGAGCTGGAGAAGGAAATTGCAAACCACTCCAGTATCTTTGCCAAGAAAACCCCAAATGGTGTAATGAAGAGTCAGACATAACTGAGCAATAATAATTACAAGTACTTTATAGATTCTACGACCCTGTTTCAAATCCTTGTTCTGATGCTTCCTACTTTCATGAACTTGGGGACTTTGGGTCATCAATTTGGGCTTCTGTTTTCTTATCTGTAAACGATGAGGCTGGGCTCAGTGATCTTGAAGGTCTCTTCCATTTCTAAAGATACAATGCTATGAATGGATGATCTTTAAGAACCCTTCTAAATCCAGTGGAATAGTAACAATGATGCCCCTGAGTGTAGAAAATATCAATAGCAGAATACCCTGTCTTTCTTCCTGTCCTTCCTTCCTTCCCTCCCTCTCCCCTTTCTCCCTATCTTTCTCTCTTTCCTTCCCTCCCTGAGAGAGTAAGCAGATATTGGTTATATACATGCAATAATGTAAAACATTTCCATATTAGTCATTTTGCAGAAGAAGACTTAAATAACAGGAAAAAATGAAAGAAAAAATAGTGTCAGTTCGTATCCAGAACAATATCAGTTCTTTCTCAGAAAGCCTGTGGTATGTCTCATTGTTAATCCTCTGAGATTGTTTTAGATAATTTTATTGCTGAGAATAGTTAAGTCCTTCATCTTAGTTTTTAATCAAACAATATTGTGGTTACTGTGTGCAACATTCACCTGGTTCTGGTCCCATTTACTATGTATCAATTTATGTCTTTCTAGGTTTTTCTTATAGAAGAATAATATTATTTTATTAATCATAGACCACAGTTTGTTTAACTATTCCCCAATTGATGGGCATCCCTTTGGTTTACAATTTTTATCTACTACAAAAAGAGCTGTTATAAATATTTTTGCACAAATGGATCCTTTTCCCTTCTTGTGGATGTCTTTGGAACATAGACCTACCCCCAGATTACTGGATCAAAAACTCCAATATTTCTGCCACAATTAAATAAACAAAAAGCAAGAAAACTCCAAAGAAGGTTATGAAAAGTCAGGCATGAGTGAGTAACAAAATCGAAATCCAAATACTTTAAAACTTCTATCAAATCATATTAAAATATAATTAGATGTTTAATAAAGTAAACGAAAATACAATGCAATATACTTAATATTAATTTTTGGTTTTCTAAGCCAATATTCTGGACAACTAGATGATGCAGCAGATAGAGTGGAAGACTAAGATCCAAAAAGACTCATCAGCCTGAGTTCAATTCTGGCCTTAGACACTTCTTAACTATGTAATCCTGGTTAAGTCACAATTCTGTTTGTCTCAGTTTTCTGATCTGTAAAATGAGCAAATCAATCCAGTATCTTTTCCAAGAAAACCCCAAATAGGGTCACAGAGAGTTGAGTACTCTGAAAAAAATGAACAAAAAAAATTGGTACACATCCCACAGGGATCCAATTCTATTTGAATCTGACCCTACAGAGGTTACAGAGAAATAGTGTGGGGGAGTGTGTGGGGAGGTGGGGGTGAGTCAGATTGGTTCTCAGGTAGTAGACTGCAAATTCTTTATGATCAAGGGTTGTCCTTCATTTTGTACTCTTAATATCTGGAGAGTAATCTCAATGTTAGGAAAATCTGGTTCAAGACTCACCTTTCCCACATATTGCCTTTGTAACCTATGGCTAATCACTTAAGTTCTCAGTGTCCTATATAAGATCCTAAGTTTCAAAACAATTATTGTTCTGCAGCAGCGGACAGATTTTCCTAATGGGAATTGCTAAGATCAGAAGTGCCAAACAAGGAAACTCCCAGTGCCTCCATGTAATTTGGATATACCCATTAAAATCAATGAAAATACAGCAGAAAATAGATACTGATATATGATTTTAAGTCAATATGTGCCCCACAGGGATCCCTTTCATGTGGTTTAGTGGTCCTATTTCTATTTGAATTTGACACTGTTTGAGACCAAGGAAATCACATATCCAGATTCCCATCCCTATCTCCTGACAAAAAACAAAAACCCCTACTTTTTTATAAGAAAAGAACCCAAACATATGATTTTATCATTATAGGAAACTATACCAATGCAAATTGGAGCCTTCTCTGCTGCTAATAAATTTAAAGGAGCTACCAAGAGTTTTTGAGTGACTTTTTTTTAAGTGACTTAAATTAATTTGCTAAACTGGCAGAACAGGGTAATGCCTGAGATGTAGTGAACCTGGAAATCAACAAAGCATTTAACATAAGTTCTCAAGAATCATGTTCTTGTAAACAAGATGGAAATCTGTGGTCGTGATTTGAATATCATTATGTATTGGTTGAGGGAAAAGGGAAGAGGGAAGAGGGAAGATGAAGAAAGAGGGAAGAGGAAGGAAGAGGGAAGAGGGAGGAAGAGGGGAAAAATAAGAATATAGTTAAATGAATTTGGAATTGAATGAATAGCCAGACTCAAAGCATAATGATTAATGAAAGTGATGTTAACCTGTACAAGAAGCTTCTATTGTAATGATCCCAGCTCTCAGGAGTTTCCATTGGTCTCAATATTTTTATCAGTGAGTTTAATGACTAGATGACATTCCTGTCAAAATTGCAGGTGACACAAAGTTGAGGAATAGCTAACAAATTAGATAGGCTAGACTTGTGGGCTAAATATTAAAAAGATGAAATGGAATAAAGACAAATGGAAACATCCTATATTTGGGTTTAGAAAATCAACTATATGATTGATAAGGAAGATATGGAGCAAGAGAGATCATACTACACAAAAGGACAAGTGATACATAACCTGACAAGGAACAGATGTAAAGAGCAAGTGATAACTGTTTTGAAGAATGTAGAAGGAGAATTAGATTTTTGTGTGATCCCAGAGGGCAGAATTAGGAACAGTTTAAGAGAGGGAGGGAAATCAGTGGATGGAATCAGAAAGATGAGACTTCAAATTCAGCCTCAGACATTTGCTAGTTATTTCACCTTGTTTACCTTAATCTTCTACCTACAAAATTAATTGTAGAAGGAAATAAAAAGCACTCCAATATTTTTGAAAATAAAACTCCTTACGGAGTCCCAAAGAATCAGACATGTCTAAACAACATGAAATGAAAGAACTATTTAGTTTGCAGTAAGATACCTAACAATTAGAATCGAAATAAAATAAGATTTTATCTTATTTATTATATCATTAATAATATTATATCATTATTTAGGCTTTATTTTCAGAATATAATATATTATTATTAATAGTAATAATAATAAGTATTTATGTAACAGCTATTATATGATAGTCACATTAAAGTAAATCCAAACTATATTTAGTGGGGAAATACTCTACATTGTATATATTTATATACCTAAGTGTTTTACAAATATTTAGTTTGTAATTTAATGTATTGTAAATTTATTGTATAAATTAATTGCATAAATTATTTTATTTAATTCAGAAATTCCTGACTGCTTGGTGTCCTCAATTGAAATCTTTTAAATTTTGTAAAGAGGATTTCTACTTAGGAATATAGATAGGTTTCTCAGTAGCTAATGCCCGGTCTAGAGTCAGGAAAATCTGAGTTCAAATCCAGACTCAGACATCTACTAGCTGTGTGATCTCGGGCATGTCACTTAATCTTTTTTGCCTGAGTTTCCTCATCTATAAAAAGGGGTTAAAAATAGCACCTACTTCCCAGGGTTGTTATGATGGTGAAATTAGATGATAATTGTATAAGGTGCTTTGGAAAACTTAAAATACTATACAATGCTAGCTATTATCACTATCATTATTGTCGTTGTTGTTATCGTACAGATTAGACAAGATGAGTCAGGCTAATCCTTTCAATTCTGATATTCTATGTTGTGCTGAGCCTATTTTTGCCTCTAATACACACTAAGACTTGATGCAATCAGACACCAAATATCTATTAAACATCTATATCCAACACTGAACTGGACATTAGGAATACATTACAAAAACAAAAACAATCAAATGTTAACTGCCCTCATAGATCTTATATTCGGTTGAAAGGTATCACCTTCCTTAATTTCAATGCTTTTCTCTAGAAGATAAAGGGCCTGAACCAGAAGGTCTCTAAAGTTCTATAATTATATGATTCCAGGAAGTACAAATCAATCCATAAAAAAGGCTTTATTTTCAGAAGCTAGGTCCCATGACACCAACCAGAAGTCTAAAAATGTCCATTTCAGAACTTCATGTGATTAAAAACCTGAGAATACACATGAGGATTTTGTTACATTGACTGAATACAGTTTCTGTACTCTGAGACAGTAGGATTAAAAACATCCTGAAACCAAGAGAGTACTTCTCATTATTTTCCCTTGTCCATGGTCTGAGAACACATAATTAGATGACAACACTTTCTTTTTATCCTCTTTCCTTCCCCCTCCTCTCCTCCCACATTCACCCCAGAATTGGTTATGCACTGGTGAGCTTTACACAGATATGTATAAAGACTAGGAAATCTGCTCAGCAAATTCAGGAGCCCCAGGACACACTGTCCTCAGATAGTGGAGCCTAATCTGACCTTCTCCAGAATTTCCTATGTGCATTTGCTCCAAGATGAAACAGATATCCAACTGAGAATCCTCACAATAAGAGGGAGGTGATGTGTACATATATAGAGAGTTTCTAACACTGGAGAAGACCTCAAAGGTCATGTAATTCAAAGCTCCCAGTTTACAGATAGAGGAACTGTGGCTCAGAGTATAAGTGCCTTCTTCTAGGATTTAGAATTGACATGAACCTCAGTTTATTTGGGCTAAATTCCAAATTTCTGCTGTCAGTTGATTTGTCCAAGGTCATATGGGCAGTAAGTATCAGAGATGAGATAGGAACTTTGCCCAAAGAGATACTAAAGAAAGGAAAGGGACCTGTATGTGCCAAAATGTTTGTGGCAGTCCTGTTTGTAGTGGCTAGAAGTTGGAAAATGAATGGATTCCCATCAATTGGAGAATGGTTGGGTAAATTGTGGTATATAGATATTATGGAATATTATTGTTCTGTAAGAAGTGACCAGCAGGATGAATACAGAGAGGCTTGGAGAGACTTACACGAACTGATGCTGAGTGAAATGAGCAGAACTAGGAGATCATTATATACCTCAGCAACGATACTGTATGAGGATGTATTCTGATGGAAGTGGATTTCTTTGACAAAGAGAAGATCAAACTCAGTTCCAACTGATCAAGGATGGACAGAAGCAGCCACACCCAAAGAAAGAACACTGGGAAATGAGTGTAAACTGTTTGCATTTTTGTTTTTCTTCCCAGGTTATTTATATCTTCTGAATCCAATTCTTCCTGTGCAACAAGAGAACTGTTCGGTTCTGCAAACATATATTGTATCTAGGATATACTGTGACATATTTAACATATATAGGACTGCTTGCCATCTGGGTGAAGGAATGAAGGGAGGGAGGGGAAAAATCGGAACAGAAGGAGTGCAAGGGATAATGTTGTAAAAAATTACCCTGGCATGGGTTCTGTCAATAAAAAGTTATTTTTAAAAATGACAAAAAAGAGAGAGAGAGAGAGAAATAGGGCAGCTAGATGGCACAGTGGATATAAAATGTCATGCTTGAAAACAGGAAGACATCTTCCTATGATCAAATTTGAGCTCAGACACTTTACTAGTGTTGTGTGACTCTGGTCAAGTAATTTAGCCATATTTGTTTGGATCAGTTTCCTCATCTGTAAAAAAGTAAGCTAGAGAAGGAAATGGCAAATCCCTCCAATATTTTTGCCAAGAAAACCCAAATGGAATTATGAAGATTTAGATATGACTCTAGAACCAAATTGGACTTATTTCTCCAAAAATATTAAAAACTCATTGAGAAAAAAAAAAGAGATAAGAACTTTGGTTTTCTAAGCTCTTTCTACTATACCACAAAGTCTTCCTAGAGAATTTTGAGCTCTGTATGATATTGAGGAAGCTTGAAGAAAAGAAGCTAATATACAAATCCCCATGAAAATAGGAGCGATGGAGACAAAGGCTATACCTTTCCCATATCACAAAATCCTAAACTGTGTTTACTTCTAGCTTCATCTCTGGGAAGAGAATCCTAGAAATAGAATCAATCAGATGATTTCTTGTGCAAGCACCTGGTACAGTTTTATTCAATATTTGGGGGGTGTTTACTAAAGATAAAGATTGGCAGCCATTTCAAACCCAATTCAACCTTTTGAGAAGCATGGGTATCTCTATTATACACCTCAGCACTACCAATCAATATTCTCTTCCTCTGCCCATGAAGGTCTATCCATGACCTGATCCCCAAAAGGCATCACCTTTCTTTCTTCATTTGAAAATTTATCCATTAGCAGATGCTCATAACTTCCTGCTTGCTAATCATCCTTCCGAGACATCTTAAAACTTCACTCTTTCTGCATACAAGAGTAATGGTCTCATCTCCTCTAACCCTTGTCCTCTATAGAGTATGATATTTCCCCAAAGTATGGACTTGAGTGCCAATTCATTTGCAAAAATGGCCTTTCTAGCTAATGTGTGAATTAGCAACCTATCTAATCCTGAAGAATAAGCTTCTACAAAGAGGAACCTTTAAAATTTTTTATTATCTTTTTTACAACACTTTCAATTCCCAATATATTACCTCTCCCATTCTCAGAAAACATCACTTATAATGAAAACTAAAAAGAAAGGGGAATGGGAATTCAGTAAAATTCACTCATACATCAAAACAAATTGATATCTACAATGTTCTAATTCTTGTAGTCCCTTACATCTACACAGAATATGGAGGAAAATGACTGCCCAAATATCTTCTTTGGAAACAAGCTTGGTCATTATAGTATCATAGTAGTCTGTTTTGTCACTGATGTTCTTTTTTTATCTACATTGTTGTATTCATTATATACATTCCCTTTATATCAGTTCATATGTCCTCCCATAATTTTCTTCATTCTCATTTATCCTTTCTTACTGGATAGTAATATCATATGCCATTACATTCATGTACTACATTTTGTTTAGTTGCTCTTGAATCAATGGGCACTTATTTCCTATTCTTTATGACTAAAGAAATTATCTTCATATTTATTCTATTAAAGGTCATTTGATATGAACCTTTCCTTTCTTTTCCTTTGAACCTCCCATGTATTTCTTCCTACTTTAGATCTTAATTCTACTCTATGTGATCAAGAAATCTGCCTTCTAATTCTTTCAGGGAATTGTTACATTAGACACTATCTCTCTTTCCATATTTCACTCTATCTTTCACCAAGTTAATCCACACTTTGATTTACATCAAATTCTTTTCCAAAAACCCAATATAACAGCACAGTGGATAGAGACTGGCCTCAGAGTCATACAAATTTGGGTTCAAGTCTATCTCTGACATATATTAGCCATAGACTCATCATTTAATCCCTAAATGAACTAGGCAATTGTCTTAGACTATGAGTTACAGATGAAATGCTGACTACCATTACTGGAGAAAATTTTCATGAGGAGAGTTACCTATACACATGAAATCATAGTTCCAGAGTGGGGCAATCAAATATCCAACACATTAAATTCCAATCCTTTCCTTAAAAAGCATTGAATTGGGGAGAATGAAAAAATCCAGATTCTAGTCCAAGTTCTGGCACTATCAATAAGAAAGACCTTTATCATCCCTTCAGGATTCATTTTCTCATTCTCAAAAACAAGTCATTAGACAGAATAATCCCTAAGGCCCTTCTCAGTTCTAAAACTCTATGCTTCCCATGCTATGATTCTACCAAAAGCTCAAACCATCATTACAACAAAGTGACCTCATTCATCTTCTCTTGATTCACTGTCACCCAGACCACATTATATAAAATAAGAAAGAAATCTTGATTCCATCCCTATCCCCTCAGGACCAACAATGTGGGAAATCATGGGACAAAGAAGCCTCTGATTCACCAAACACTAGTCTTAATCTCTGTCTCTCTTCTTCCTCACTTCTCTTTTTTTTCCTCTCTCTCTTTCCCCTCTTCTGCCTCCTCCATCTCTCTCTCTCTCTCTCTCTCTCTCTCTCTCCTCTCTCTCTCTCTGTCTGTCTCTCTGTTTCTCTGTGTCTCTATCTCTCTGTCTCTCCTTCCTTTCTTCCTCTTTTCCTCCCCTCTTCTTCCTCCTCTTAATCTCTCTCTCTCTCTCTCTCTCTCTCTCTCTCTCTCTCTCTCTCTCTCTCTCTCTCTCTCTCTCTCTCCCCCCCCCTCTGCATCTGTCTATAACCTTGACAGTGATTCTCTTTGTTTCCCACAAAGACTCCCTAAGTTCCTTTAACAAATTCAAGTAGGTGGCATGATATAGTGGGAAAGAAAACTGGTTTTGGGGATAACGAAGTAGGTTTCATGCTATATATGATGCTTGTGTAACTTTGGACCAGTCATCCTCCCCAGGTCTTAGTTTCCTCAGGAAATGAAGGAGTTGGACTATATGTTGAGGTCCCTTCCTGCTCCAAATCTTATAATTTTATCAATTTTTATGCAATTTCCTCTTCGTGTAGATTACAATTTTATTCTAGGAATACTGAGCAAATTCAGGATGATTATGTTCGAAGCCATTGAGTACAATATCTTCATTTTCAAATGAGGAAATCAAGTGGTTAAATGAAGACCCTAGTGTCCTTTAGTAAGTGCATAATGTGGGATGTGAACCCATGTTTTTCCCAACTCTAATATCCAATCTGCTGTGTCAAACTGCCTTAGAAACTTTTTTTTATTCAGACCTATAATTTTCATCAATGTGGAAACTCCAGATGAGGAAACACCTCCTCCAAGACAAATCAGCATCACCTTTGTAATTTTGGGTCTTAGAAAGTTACATGTCGGTGAATCACTGAAAGAGGGACATGATTTGACCAAAGTCACACAAGTCATAAATGAAGAGCCAGTACTTGAAACCAGAACCCCTGAAGCTAACTAGAGTCAGTCCTCTTTTTACTGCCTCCTTTATCTTTTTATTTCCCACAGAGAATAAGAAGGCCTTGCTCAAATCACATGCTTGTTGCATCAAACCCTGATTACTGAATTAAACTTTCTTAAGTACCTTTACCAAACAGCATTTGAAAGAGCTGAAAGAACATGCTTGAAATATTCCTAAGTCAGATGGACCTTCCTCTAATTACTATCCATAGGAAAGTTTATTTATAAAAATAGATCACATTTTTTATTATAACTTTTTTATTGACAGAACCCATACCAGGGTAATTTTTTACAACATTATCTCTTGCACTCACTTCTGTTCCGACTTTTCCCCTCCCTCCCTTCACCCCCTTCCCCAGATGGCAAACAGTCCTATACATGTTGAATATGTCACAGTATATCCTAGATACAATATATGTGTGCAAAACTGAACAGTTCTCTTGTTGCACAGAGAGAATTGGATTCAGAAGGTAAAAATAACCTGGGAAGAAAAACAAAAATGCAAACAGTTTACATTCATTTCCCAGTGTTCTTTCTTTGGCAGTAGCTGCTTCTGTCCATCCTTGATCAATTGAAACTGAGTTAGATCTCTTGTTGAAGAGATCCACTTCCATCAGAATACATCCTCAAATAGTGTCGTTGTTGAAGTATACAATGTAGATCACATTTTTTAAGTTCTTCTTTTAATCATGTCATATGTGAGTCCCTGGAGTACGTTGGCAAATGCCTTAAAGGGGTAGGTAGATAGATAGATAGATAGATAGATAGATAGATAGATAGACAGACAGACAGACAAATGGATATATGGATGAATAGATTGTTTGATAGATATATATATGTATAGATAAATACACGTATATATAGATATGTATATAAAGGAGATGATGGATAAATAGATGAATAGATATATAAAGAGATATATGTATATATATAGATGTGTAGATAGACTTACACACATATATTCACACTATTTTAAGTTTATCATTTTATCCATCTCTTTCTTAAATCTAGACAATTGACAAAACAATAAATTAAGTCATGATTTCTGGTGATTGTGGATATCCAAAGTGTTAATGCTCACACTAAAAAATTAACATTCAGCTTTTGTGAGCTAGTTTTGGCTTCAACATATTCTTCTTATGAAACTTCTGGGATATTGTCTGTCTCCACACATACACACACACACACACACACACACACATACATGCATATTATATAGAGATGCTTTCTACATAAATGCATATGTATACATATATAGTTTGCATGTACTCATACATGTGCAGGTATGCATATGTGCATGTGTGTATACATGCATGTGTGTATATTTGCACATGTGTACCTCTACTAATATCTATCCAAATGGCATCTAGGTGCCTCCTTAGTGCACAAAGCACTTTGGATTGGAGTCAGAAAGGTTTGTGTTCATAATTCAAATCTAACCTCAGATATTTACCAGCTATGTGACCCTGGGCATGTTACTCAACCATTTTTGCCTTGGTTTCATTATCTGTAAAATGAACTGGGAAAGGAAATGGCAAAAACAAAATTTTTGACAAAAAAGAAAGTGGATCATGAAGAGTCCAGACACAAATGAAAAATAACAAAAAACCTATTCAACCTAGATAAAATCCTATCCCTTAGGAATCCTGGAAACATGCAAACTTCTCCCTTCTTCCTATAGACATCTACAGATATTCGCCCCCAACTCTTTTCTCATGCTGTAATTCTTAAAGATCTTCTGAATAAGTGCTAAACTTAATTTAAGTGTGATTGATGCTGTATAGTGTCATGAATTGAAAAAGCGCAAAACTTCCACCTGCCTCTTTACAAACAATGTCAGCTATCTTCTGTAAAAGCAGCAGATTGCTCCAGAATCAAGTTTCAAGTTTGCTTTTAATTTCTTTGCTTTGGGGGGGGGACGGTGGGGGGAAGGGTCTAAGTTAAATCATACTAAAAAAAAATCTTTGAAGGATGAGAATCTAGGGGACTTCTCCAGAGATGGGTCTCAGTTTGACTGAGGTAATGCTCATCCCTCTCCCACCCCAACCCCCCAGCTTCTAACCCCAGATTCTTTTCATTTTTGCTTAAATCAAATCAGTATTATCAGTGCCTTTGGAAAAGGTGAGTCAAGAGACTGCTTTATTAATTCATTAACTTCTCTATGACTTCCCAGACCAAAGCATTCTTCCCTGGACACCAATCATTTCTACATTTTGAATTTTCCTCCTAGAATATAAGCTCCTTGAGGGCAAGGACAATCTCAAGTTTTTCTATGCATCTCTAGCAGATGGCTAGATTATATATAGTTAATAATTTATTAAATTATTATATAATTTATAAAATTATAGTTAATATATAAAATATAGTTAATAATTTATTTATTATGCTCTGTGTTGTTATTCATTCTCTTCTTTTTAGATGTGGTTCAGATTGAAGACTTGACATGTCATCCTTTATTCTGCTGCTTTTATTCTTTTGTATTGAATATTCTATAGCTATCTGCTTTTATTCCTTTGTATTGAATGCTGTATGCACTATTCTATGGACATCTTCTGTTTTTATTCTTTTTTACTGAATGTTCTATAGACTTCTGCTTAATTTTTTTTTGTATTGAATGTTTTCCAGACTCTTCAATGAATTGCTTTTATTCTTTTGTAGTGAATGTTCTGTGAAAAATAAGTGAATGAAAGCATTTAGATAAAAATTCATTTTCTGTAGGCTCACTAAAAGCAGCTTCTATATAAGTCCAATAGCAGTCAGAACTAGAGGGATGTTATTCCATCCTGTTTTCAAATCATTTAGATAATGGCTGAGTAGCTATATTTTGAAAGACTTTCCATTCAATATAGTTCGGAGAATAGAGGATGGTGACATCTATTAAAAATGCATTGGGTTTTTAAGTATCCATATTATGTCTGGACAATTACAGGCAACAGTTCACTGTGATAACGGTCCAATTCCAATACCATTTATTGGTTGTTTCAGTTAAGATCTGCAGTTGTAGTGTGGGAATTTGTCATCTGTTAGTCTCTGAAAGATGAGAAAACTTTCATTGCATAAGGCTGACCACCAAGCTATGTCTTTCCAGACATTCAGCAGGTGCTAAAGTTTTTGTAGCCAATACCAACATATTGCACTTTCTGCCATTTCTTTGTACAATCTGATCATGAAGTTCTTAAGGATAACTCTTCTATAATTGTGGTTAGCTATTCATGCTGATTGGTACATAAACCCTATAAAATACATGACACATCATTTGGCTGAAGTTTCTTTGTTAACTTATTGTTGACCAAATTCAAGCAGATTTCACTCACGGAGGACTCTCTGATTTCACTCTTGGACTTTAGTCATTTCATCAGTTCCACCCAGAGGTGAACCATTTTAGATGGCATTCAACAAATTCAATAGCATAGAGCTATTAGCTATCTTTATAAATTCTCCATGAAATTATATCACTCTGTCCCAAAAGGCGCTCTATGGGTTTTTGGCCACTTTATCGGATGCTCTAAGAAAATCTATTAATAATCTTCTTTCTTATTGACAAGGAATTATTGTCAACTCTAGAGAGCTATCTTAAGAGGATAGGTCCTGTGCTTCATGAATACCTTAGAGATTTGTCTTAGGATGCTTTTCAAAGTCCACTATGGTTGATTTTATATTTCAGAAAGTACATAATGGGACTGGTATTATATAGGTGTTGATTGTTTTAAACATGTCCTTACTATTCAGCTTATTTTGTTTGCATACTTATTTGCATATTTTGTTATCCAGTCATTTTTGACTCTTTATGACCCAGTATATAGTTTTCTTGGCAAAGATACTGAATGGTTTGCCATATTCTTCTCCCACTCATTTTACAATTAAGGAAACTGAGCCAAATAGTTTCTTGTCCCGGGTCACACAGCTAATAAATGTCTGAAGCTAGATTTGAATTCCTGAAGATGATTCTTCTTGATTCCAGGTCTGGCATTCTATGCATTATGGTGCTTTCTAGCTACCCTCTTTGCCTATTAACTCCCCTATGAAACAGTGAGCTCTCTGTGGGAAGGGATAACCTTTCATCTTTCTTTGTATCCTCATGACTGATATCTAGGAGACTCTTAATAAGTGTTTATAGACTGACAATCTCTCAGGATCAATTTTTTGATCCTGTGTTTGTTGCAAGAATTAAATATGCATGTATATGTGTGTGCATGCATACATATTTTTTGCATATACATACATATAAATATATATATATATATATTGTGTATATGTGTGTGCAGGAGCATGAATGTGTACAAGCCTTGAATGTGTATACATGTACATTGATATTGATATATTGAGATTGATTTACCTATATTGATCTATATTGATATACCTACATATGTATGTGTGTACATATAGCCATGTTGCATATTATATTACAAGTGTACACACACATATGTGTTGTGTATATATCACATATATACACTTATATAATTTTTTTTCAATTCTTAAAGTCCTACACCAATGCAAGCTATTAATACAGAGATAAGTATAATAAAAGAATGACGTAAAAAATGAGCTTATTATTTTACCTAAAACTGTTCTTCTTCTTCCCTGACTATTTCAATCCATTGCATGATCATTTCACTCAGACACTCATATTAATAAACTTGAGTTTAGTTTTTCAGTTCTTTCCCTCACTTCAGCAAAGTAAAAAGCCAGCATTTCTAAACTATTTTATTTTCTCAGTCAACTGATATGACTACAATATCAACTAATTTCATATGTAGGGGACTAAGTGGTTTTCTTAATGTTTATAAAAGCAGCCTTCATACTGAGAAAGATTGGGTGGGATTTAGTGATATAGTCCAATCGCATCACTTTACAGGTGGGAAAACTGAGGTTTTATTATATATCAGGTTAAGTAATTTCATAGGATTATAAATCTAGAGTTGGCAAGAGTTGGAAAGAAATTTGAAAATTTCAAAGTCCATCTCTTTCATTGTACAGAAAGGGAAACTGAGGATCAAAAAAGACAAGTAATTTGACTGAAGTCTCACAATACAGCAAATATCAGAGACATGATTTGAAGCCAGTTCTTCAGGCTCCAGAGTAAATGTTCTTATCATATCCCACTGATTTTCCTAATAGAGGAAGGCAACATGTAGCAGGATTAAGGGTTTGGATTCAGATAGTCTAAGAACAACTTGAGGGTCCAGGCCATTATAAATATGCTTGACCATTGATGGACATGAAAGAGAATTCTAAATCCAAGCAAGAATACAACCTCCCTAACTTCTGATGTGATTTCTCCAAGGGTAGAGGAGGCTTCATTGAAAAACTAAACTATACTTCCTGAAACAAAACTTTTTGAATAACGCTTGGACTTTCCCTTCTTAGCAGTCTCAGTTAGTAGACTAGACTGTGAAGCTGCCTCTCTTCCTCCATTCTTAAGTAGAAAATGTTAGAAGTGGAATATTTGTGTTTGAAAAGGATTCCTGCTCACCTTTAATATTTAATATCTGAAGAGTACATTGAAAATTAAATTATTTCTGATATGAAATGATATTTTCATTTAGCCATTCACCTTCCAAAATTAGTGCCCAAAGGAAGATCTATATTTATTTTCACCATTTGATATGTTCCCCCCTAAAATGACATATATATATATATATATATATATATATATATATATATATATATGTCCCTGAGACAAGTCCCTGAACCTTAGTTCAGGTGGTTTAGGGGAGGAGAGAGAGAAAGCAAAGAGTATATAGGACAGGAAGAGAGGAAACAAAAATCAAAGATGAGGGAAAGAAGTGAAAGGAGAAAGGGAGAATAGGGAGGAAGGAAAACATGACAGCACCTGTTCTCAAGGAGCTCATATTTTAATGAAAGGTGATAACATATCAATCAACAAGCATTTATTAGGTACTGACTATTTGCCAGGAGTTGTGTTTTGTACTAGTGATTCAAAGAAAAAGTAAAACCATCCATTACATTTTTTCACAGGTCAAATGGTAAAGCCCAGGGGTCCTAGGAGTATATAGTAAGTATGTCAACTGATAATTCAAGGACCTGCAGGGTATAGCAGAAGTATGGACACAAGGACCAATGCCATTCCATTAATCAGAAAGTTCAGAGTTGGTAACAGCCTTCTCAATAAAATCATATGAGCAACAATGTCTGCCAGTTGGAGATGGGAGATCTGGAAAGGTGCCATCCTTAAAAGGGAAGTAAACTTTAGAATCAGGGAAGAACAGATATTCTTTATTCTTTCTTCCTATCCTTTGAAGGATAGGAGCATCAGGAAAGATAGCACTAGTGCTAAATATTGGAAGAAACCAGGGATTCCAAAAATCTCTCGGATTTAAGGAAGAGCATAACTAGGGCGATGCAACCAGCATTTTGCATCAGGGTGTCAGCATCCAATCACGAAAAGGGAAAGAGACATTGACAACAGAATTAGGTTCTGTGTGCCCCTGCTGGAATCCTCCAACATCTCAATGGGATCTGGGATTCAGGAGGTCTAACCTGAAGAAAGGAACGAGCACTCGTTGGAGTCTGCTCCTACTAGGATTAGATTGATTAAAGGAAGTACAAAGAAAAGGAGAATAATCTTGATAATCAGGACAGAGGGCGAATAGTTTAGAAACTAACCCTACACTTCTCAGCCAGGTCAGCTCAGTTCAAGGATGTTGGTTAGATTATTGCTGGCAATGTTGAGGAAGAGGAATGAAAAGGGCAGTTCTGGACTAAATCTGGGTTTAAATCATCCTTTTGACACATACTATGTGATTCTAGACTACAAAGTTACTTAGCTTCTCAATGCCTCAAGCAACTTTTAAAGACTATAAGTTATAGGCAAAGTGCTGCTATGCATAAGTGGAAGGAGTTTTGATCCTTGAAACTTCTAAATGGGGACAAAGTCCCACATTCCCACCAAAATAAATAAACAAACAGAAATAATTTAACTAAAGACTTTTCCATTGAAATTATATATATATATATATATATATACACACACATAAATATATATGTGTGTGTGTAAATATATACATACATATACACATATACATAAATGGAAGAGATGATGAGTATTACAGGTAAATTGGTATAGTAGAAAGAGAACTGGGTTCAAATCACCTCTTTAATGGGAATTACCAGTTAATCTTCCTAGATCTCAGTTTCCTCATCTGAAAAATGAAGGAGCTAGACATAAAAGCTTCTAAGATTCATTCTTACCCTGGATCTATGATCCTATTTTAATTGCTATTCAATTTTGCAAAGAAAATTGCAGTACCTTTAAACCCCTTTATCAAGAAAATAGGAACGTTGATTCATATCGTCACAAAGTGGTCAAGGCTAGCACATTTGCATTTACTGGAATCTGGAAATAAAGAAATATCTGCTACATATTACCTTCAGGAGACAAAAATCTCTCTGCCTTGTTTGCCTTTCAGTGCTTAACAAGCTCTTTGCTTCCAAAGGGACACAGCATCAGAGATGACTTCCTGTGGTCTGGAACGCTCCATGAATAATTTGACATCTCTTCATAAGTGCAATTTAATATCTTCCAAAGTGGGCTCATTAAGAGGGAATCTCACTTCCTCTCAAAGTCCTCATTTCATTAAGCTCCCTATGCTGTCTGTTTTTTGTGGGTTGCTTGTCTTGGTCTCTGTCTGACTTCATAGGGAGAAGTGTTCATTTTTTTTAACTCATGCTCTATTAATGTTAGACAGTGCTGGGACACATTTCAAAGTCTGACCACATACATACCCATTAGACATAATTATAAACTGCCCTTGATGCTAAGAATAGTATCACTTGGTTGTTTTGATACAGTGGAAAGAGCATTGACTGGAATCAAGAGGACCTGGTTTCAAATATCCCATCTTTGACAGGTACCGCCTATGTGACAAGTCAATAATCTCCCTGGGTCTTAGTTTCTTCATCTGAAAAATGAGGGAGGTGGACCGAATACTCTCAGAGGTCTCTTTCAGGTCTAGATTCATGGCATGATAGATTAATTACATGAGGATCTTCCTGGCCCACTAGGTCTTGAACTTTTTCTACCCTTTGAAAAAGCCAGTCAGCCATTTCCTCTTTATCCCTACCTCTTTTTAATATATTTTGGGGGGGTTCTTAATTGATTGTACCCTGAAGAAAGGAAGTAGGAAAAGTACCCCACTATGTTATGAATATGTAAATAAGAGTTTAAAATATCTTTGCTATCAATAAGCTTACATTCAAAGGATACAATAGTATCTACAAATATATAGATGTGTTCAAGACTCATACAAAACAGACATAAGGTAACCAAGCTTTGAAGGATGGGAGCATCAGGAAAGGTAGCACTGGTGCTAAATGTTGGAAGAAAGCAGAGATTCCAAAAATCTCTAGGATTTACGGCAGAGCACAACTAGGGCGATGCAACCAGCACTTTGCATCAGGGTGCCAACAGCGGCTATTCTAGAGCACGGTTCTTCATCCACCCCACCTGGCCCTCTCTACCTTCCCCAAAGTATCCATTCTCTTTAGTATCTGGTATCCATGTCTATTCAGCATTATAGAAAAAAAGACACTTGAAATGAGCTTTCTGCTCTAGGCACAAGATAATTCTTAATTATGGCTGTACTTTAGGGAGGAAAGAAGGGAAGACAGCATGTTCTAAAGCTGCCTTTCCTAGCCAACCAGGAGACATTGCTTATTGGTGGAATAATTTCCCATCTCTGTATGAAAGAGAGGGTTTTAGGACAGGTCCCTTTATCCTAAGCACAGCATTATTGCAAAAAGGCTCCCTTGAGTAACTGGAGAAATGATAGGAAGAAAATTCTCTTCCCTGAGTAGAATAAAAATACTTTATTATCATTAGACTTTTCACCTGGAAGAAACTTTTATAGCTTTGTGGATTGGAAAAAACACTGAAGCAAGAATAAGATTTAATTTTTTCCTAGCTATAGGGAAGTTAGCCCCTCGGAGCAACAGTTTCTCCATCTATAAAATGGGAATGATAATACTATGCCACATATCAATTGTTTCAAAGAGTTTTCTAGACTTTATAATAATATATAAATTGAGCTATTATCACTCAAATAATAGACTTGTAGAATGCTAGAATCAAGATGAGTTGAATCAAAAAAAAAATCATTTATTTAGAGCCTACAGGGTAGATTCATTGGAATGGAATATAAAGGTGGACCCATTGGCTCTCTCACCATGAATACTTTTACTGCAGGCTAATATCACATTGGACTTTCTGATTTAATAAAATTAAATTAAATTAATCACTGTTTAATCATGGTAAGTTTGACCTTCATTAATGAAATCAAATCTTTTGCATGCAAATTATCTGAGTTATGTTTCCCCTGTCTTGTACTTATGAAACTGATATTTTTCAAAACCATTAGATTATAAGCTCCTTGAGGGAACTCTTTGGACTCTTCTTGTACTTCCACTGCTGATACAGTTCCTGACACAGAATAGGCACTTATTAATGTATGTTTAATTAATTGAACCCTAGTTAGGAATTTTTACATTTATCACTATGAAATTTAATCCCATTCTCGCCTCCGAGATTGTTATATCTGCAAAGTAATGCTGAGTTTCTCCAATCCAAATCCTTTATTTAACAGATGACTAAACAGAGTCCCAGTAATTTGTTCAAGGTCTCAGAGCTAGTAAACAGCAGAGATGACACTCACATTTAACGCTTTAAGGACATTCAAGTGGAATGGTGGATAGAGTGCTGGTCTGAGAGTCAGGGAGATATGGGTATGTCCCTGGCCAAATCATTTAAACTCTCCAGTTTGCACATCTATAAAATGGAAATAATAATAGCAGCTACTTCTCAGAGTTTTTGTGAAGATCAAACAAGATAGAATATGCAAAGTACTTTTGAAGCACGTATATATAGATATATATATACAGACACAGACTTATAGGTTTGTAAATTATATATATAATATATAACTAAATGTAATAATCATGATAATTCACATATGGCATTCCAATATATTTGTGTATATACACATATATGTACATGTATACATATATATTTTATTATAACCTATACATATCCAACTAAGCATAATAATCATGGTAATTAACATATAGTATCACAAACACACATATATATGTGTGTGTATACACACATAAACACATATTTATTTTCTTTATGTAACTAAATATAATAATCATAATAAATGCTATGGTATCCCTATATATACATGTATGCACACACTGGTATACATATATATGTGTGGATGTGTGGATGTCAGTGATCATTAATTACTATTACTACTCCTCTAGGTCCAATATTCTTCCTAGCACATCACAATGACGTCAGTAAGAAGATTTCACTTCCCTATCTTTTGTCTTACTGCTCATGGCCTGTCACTCAAATCCATGCCCACCAACACTCGTCCCAAATAACTGCATTTAAACCATCCTGTTTTGATAAGGTTTTCAAGGTGAAATAAGGCAAACTAGTACTTCTATGTCAACAACAATCTTTACCCTTATTTGCTCTTCCTCTTATCCCTGACATAGTTTTCAAAGCCACTTTTTGTTGTCCTTGGCATTTTAATGTCAGCTTCCCTTAATTGTAGGCTCTGAGACTCCTGACATTCAGAAAGGCCGATGTCACTCCTCTGAACAAGGTAGAGCTTTTATTG
Source organism: Antechinus flavipes (assembly GCF_016432865.1). NCBI lineage: Eukaryota > Metazoa > Chordata > Mammalia > Dasyuromorphia > Dasyuridae > Antechinus > Antechinus flavipes. Next base: position 265,701,459 of record NC_067402.1, read on the forward strand.
TTCTATTCTAGTCATAATCCCCATCCTGCCAAGGCTGAGCAGTGCCTTAACAAGCAATTATTACACCAAAGAAAGCACTGCAAAAGGCTCCTGGGACAAAGACATATTCAATTATTGGGAAGAAGGAAAGAGAAGAATGGGGAGGGGAGAGACTTGGGACCTTGGGACTAAAGTCCTATGTCAGGAGACACTGATTCCAGATAACAGACTAGTGGGAAAGACAAACTCTAAAACTACTTAAGGCTGCTCCCAAAGAATTTGGGGTAGGAGAAAGGGAACTCAAGGAGGTACTCAGCTGCACTGCAGTTAGTGAAGAATATTATTGTCACTAGTTAGATGCAAAATTTGTTCTATTGACCAAATCAGTTAAAGTACTTCTAGAGTAACTTCTAAATTCTGATATTCTAGAATAAATCTCCTATTACCCCACTCTAATTATAGATCTAAATTTAGGGTGCTAAACTCAATTGTTCTATTCATTGACTCAATCTAAGAACCAAGAGCCAACTTCTAAATTCCAATATTCTAGAACAAATCTCTTAATTTCATTAACCTAACCATAGATCTGAATCAAAAAATATCTGTGAGGTCTTTGCCATATTAATATTAAATCTTGTGACAAAATCTCATAGTAATTTTTTTAACTCAAAAGAAATGCACTGGTCTATAAAAGAACGAGTTTAAAGTGTTATTCTTAACACTTTTTCCAGTTATTTTTCTTCTGGGGATTACAAAGACACTTGTTGAAGCACTGGTCTATTTCATTTCTATGATCCTCTAGAATATTCAGTTTTATTGATGAATCAACAAATATTTATTCAGTGCCTACCTTGAAGGTATCCTGCTAAGTCTAGAAAACCAGATGGAGTGATTTCTCTGAAATAGCTTTCTTATTTCCCTTATTTTCCATTTAAAATCTTCTTGAATAAAATTGACACATCTCTAGATAATCTTCTGAGACCTTAGCCGATGGTAGGAATATACTTATAGTAAGCTCTTGAGCCAAGAATGAATAACCAAATCCCATTCTCCCAGCATCACCCCCATAGTCAGCTATAAAAACCACTTGCTCTCCTTTCTCATACAAACACTCCAACTATCTTTTTGAAAAAGGCCCAAGACAGTTATCTAGGACGCCAAGTGCTTCAGTATCCTGCCTTCTCCTTCACTCCAGTCCAATAAATATTAAATGTTTAGGGCAGCTAGTGGGCTTTGAATCAGGAGACTCATCTTCCTGATTTCAGATCTGGTCTCTGACACTTACTATGTGACCCTGAGCAAGTCACTTCATCCTGTTTGCTCCAGTTTCCTCATCTGTAAAATGACCTGGAGAAGGAAATAGAAAACCATTCCAGTATCTGTGTCAAGAATACCCTAAATGAGGTCATAGTCAGAATGAACTACATGCCAGATATAGTGCTAAACATTGTGGATACAATTAATAAAGAGAAAGACAGTTTCTGCCATCAAGAAGCTCACCATTTAAGGAAAAGACAACACAAAAAAAGAGTCAGGAATTAGGAGAAAGGGGGAAGAAAAAAGGGGATACCATCGAGTACCTGGCCTCAGGGACATCTTGGTCTTTGGAATTGAAGCCAGAAAAGACAACAAATGCAAAATAGAGTGAGCTGGAAATCTACTTTCTGCCCACTATAAAGGAAAGCATTGGGAGAAGTTTAGTACTCTGGCCTCCAGCCTTCCAATCAGAGGGAAGAGAGGGCTGAGGCAGGTAGTATCATCGAAGGCTTGAATTAAGAAGATGGTGACAAGTTAGAAGTGATGAGCTTATCCCAAGAGGGAAGTAGATGCAAAGTAGAGTCACTCCATATATAATTTTTCAGCTACTAAACCTTTTTTCTTAATCTAATGCCTTGCTACTCTTGCCACTTTTCAAGAATATTCATTGGATTTTTATTGCCTCTCACATATACAGCCTTCCTTATAGCCATTTAGAGGATGCGTTCACATAGAGAAAAATGAATAAATAAAAACTCTTTAATCACTTAGTCAAAATGGAGCTCAAATTTCAGCTTCTAAATGAAGCCTTTCTAAATCTCTATCAATTGCTAGTGGCTTCCCCTTCAAACTCCTTTAACTACATTGGATTTATCTCTTTATATTCTGTATATATTTATATATATACTTCTTGCCTCCCTCATTAAAATGTAAGAGCTTTAAGAATGTCTTCTTCTCTATATTCATATCCTCAATGACTAATAAATACAGTGTCTAGCACATAGTAGGTGCCTAATAAATTCTTATTGATTGCTTAACATACTTCAGAATGTAAATTGGAACACCATTTGTATTTTGTCATTTGTTTAAAGTAAAATTCAAGACTTGCTATGAAAAATGCCAACTTTTAATCTTCATTCTGCTTGGGGGAAGGAGAAAAGAAAATTGTTTCTCATTAGCATCTTGGAAAATACCTTATTTTCATACCAGGTGGAGTCCTAATGAGGCTGATTTCCATACAGAACACAAGAAAATCAGCCTCACGACGATGGTCATACCAGGCACGTATAGCCTCCACTTTGGCACACTGAGTATATTTATTTTTGTTTATGATTTGCATCCATACCTGCTGGCGCATATCTTCTCTTCCCCCCTGGATAAGGGAACAGAATGTCCAATTAGATGGATGAAAGTATAGGACAAAAAACAAATCTTCCATTGGAGAAACCAAACATTTCCAAATGGCTGAACTACCTCTTTCTTTTTCTTTTTGTTGAACCAAGGAGAGGATATGAGGACACCATTATCAATTTGCAGATAACACATTGAATGAGTAGACAGAAACTGAAAATCTCTTGTCAGGTAGAATATTAGGTTGAATCTAATAAGATAAAATATGACTGGATTAAATCCTCATAGATTTAAAACCACAAGGAATCATGGAGGGCATTGACTCCAACCCTTTCATTTTACAGATGAAGAACCTGAAACAGGGAAAGGTTACCCATACTCAATCAAAAATCTAGTAAGGACTGAGGTAGGATTTGAACTCATATTTCCTTCACTCTGTCTGTTCTAATCACTGTGATACTTATGCATCTCTATTGCCAGAAAATCTTGCACTTGGATGCAAAAAATTAATTTTACATGTATAAGGTAAGAAAGGTGGACCTGGACAGCATGTTATTTCAAGAAAGATGGAGAGAATATTGTTGTCATTATGGTTTAATCGTGTTTAACTCAGTTATTCCATTTGGAGTTTTCTTAGCAAAGATAATGGAGTGGTTTGCTATTTCCATCTCCAGCTCATTTTACAAATAAGAAACAGATGAGGCAAACAGCATTAAGTGACTTGCCTAGAGTCACACAGCTAGTGTCCAAAGCAGGATTTTAACTTAGAAAGGGGAAATCATTTCTTACCTAGCTTTAATCACTGAATGCATGTTGCCTCAGACAAACTGAGACTTGGGAAAGACTTTAGCTTTAAAAGGCTAAGGTCTCCCACTACATATGTGGCAGTCTCTAGTCATCCTGATCTGTATCTTGCCACTGGACTCAGACAATCCTGGAAAGAAATTGAGGCTGGTGACTTTGCACAGTCCTCCCTTACTTAAATTCAATTCATTTGCAAATCGTGGTATCACTCCCTGATGCCATGATCCTCTTGGAGAACAAAGGACAAATAGTAACAACAAAGTATCCTCTTAGGAAGATGAGTCTTCTTGGCTCCAGACCCAGTATTTTACTGAAATACCTGCCTGCCCCTGAGAAGAATATTGGTAGGCTACAACTTGTCATATAATAGCCAAAAAACGTGAATACAATGTTTGAGGGAGGTATAGACATCAGGCATAAGGAGGAGACAGTTTCACTGTGTCCTTCCCTGGTCAGACCACATGAGATCTGTTCTGATCTTTTAGGAAAGCTGTAGTTGTATAGAATGTCCCAGGTGAAGACTTCAAGGATGGTAAAGGTCATTAGGATTGCCTTATAAAAAGGAAATGAAGGAAGTAGATGAAGAGAAGAGGAAAAACATGTTATCCATCTCCAAATATTTGAAAGACTAGAGTAAGACAAAGATCAGATAGGTGCTGTTTGTGTCCAAGGATCAAAAGAAAGAGTAACTGTTAGATTTTGTAAAGAGGACGATTTAGGCTTGATAAAAGAGAAAACAATTAAAATCATTTAAAAGTCTTTCCTTGAGAGATAACATATTATCCCTGCCTGGAATCTTCAAGCAAAAACTGAATGACTCATATATATATATATATATATATATATATATATATATATATATATATATATATATATATATATATATTGCAAAATAGATTATTTGTCCATTGGATCAGCTGCTTTCTGATGCCCCCATCCAATTCTAAAAATTTATAATTCTCTATAAAGAAACCCATCAGTGTTGATGCAAGACCATTCCAATAGACTTGGGATGGAAAATGCCATCCACATCTAGAGAGAAAACTATGGATTGAAGCATAGTTTGTTTGTTTGTTTGTTTGTTTTTTACCTCTTTTTACCTCTACCAAGGAAGGAATGAAAATCCCCATCTTCTCTGAAATTTATTGTCTTAAGAGAGTTATCCAGACTGAGCACTGAAAATATCAAATGAACTATCCAATGTCAAACAGCTGCAAGCCAGAAGTAGGGCATGAACCCAGGTTTTCCTGGCTTCTAGAATGACTCTCCGCCTATGGCCTCCCCTCAAGGGCCACACAAATCAAAATATTCTCCATTGCTTATTTTCTCAAGACAGAGCAACATATATCTGTTAATGCTTCCTATGTTCCAGGCACAGTATTAAGTACTAATGATATAGATTTTTGTAAATAATTTCCTTAAACATATTTTATTTAATTTTAAAATTAAATCAGTGAATAATCACTGATTTAATATCAATGAATAAAATGCTACAGTCAGAAAAACATGAATTTAAAGCTAACCTCAAACATTGACCAGTTGTGTGACTCTAGGTAAGCCACTTAATCCTGTTTTCCTCAGTTTCCTCATAAGCAAAATGAGCTGTAGAAAGAAATTATAAATCATTTCAGTTATCTTTGCCAAGAAACCCCTAAATGGGATCACAGATAGTTGGACAGAAATAAAAATGACTGCATAATAATAATGTGACATCTAAAATATTTATGATCTCTTATGTGCAAAATTTATCACTTAAAAATAAATTGTGATTGTCAACTGGTTTTAACCCTGGGTGGATGATTTTAGCACTACGAATATTTTACTAATAGACGATGAGGAAATGTATTCATCATCGATACTTAAAACTATTTATTTTAAATTTATAAGATGGATTGCATTTTACAAGAGATAATGGTTTTTACCTTAAAATTTGTATTGGTGAGTCAAAGAAGCTTTATTGACTTTCTCAACTTTTGATATTGTCAAATACATTGTATGTGGCCTGTAATAAATCCTCATATATCTGTGTTGAATAATGGATGCATGAATAAAAAGAATCATTGAAAAATGAACTTCAGTGTCCTGAAAGAGTTAACAGAGCTTTCTCTGAGAGAAGCTATCATTGTGAGTTTTTAAATTGTATTATATAACTAATTCAACCCTTGAGCCTGAATGGAAGGCCAAATCTTCTTTTATTGTTCTATTTCTTCATAAAACTCCAAAAAGATGAGAGGAAAGGGTGACAATTTTCTTTAAATGGTATAGGTAGAGATAATATTTTTGGATTGAGAGTTAAAAGCACCTTTAGAATTCATCCAGTCCAATACTCTTATTTTCCAAAAGGAAAAAAGAGAGCTTACACTTCTAAGGGTCACATAGGACAAGGAATCAAGCAGGCAGAAAAATGGCACAGGGTTCAAATTCAACCCGATCTGAGTTCAAATCTAACCTCAAACACTTACTAGCTATGTGATTGTAGGCAATTCATTTGACCTTTCTAAGCCTCAGTTTCCATCTCTGTGAAACAGTAATAATAATAATACCTACCTCTGAGGGTTGCGATAAGGATCAAATAAAGCAATATTGCATTTGAAACTAAGTTTTTCTAACTCCAAATCAAATATACTACCTACTACATCCTTCTAGTGAGAGGGAAGTAGGAGAAGAGCACACTCATCCAATTGCAGATGGCTCTAATTATTACAATATTTGCTGTATACCATAAAAATACTTATTTTGAATGGAGAGCTCAGCCTACAAAAAATAATTTAATTCCATTAGTATGTATAGCCAGATGAAATTTCCTAGATACTAATAACTTTACCTCTTTTTTTGGAGAAAGTAATCTAGTTTCTGAATAGGAAAGGGAAAGGAATACTCTTCATTAATGGAACTAGAGAAGCCTGGGAATCTGCAGGGAGGATCAAGAGTCTATGTTACCATTTTAACTCTTTCATAAGCTCATATAATTAGAACTTGAAGGAACAATCCCCTTATTTTACAGATGAAACACTGACACTTAAAAAGATTGACTTGCCTGAAGTCACAAAGCAGTGAAAAGAAGATTTTAACCCAGCTCTTATATCTACAGACTCTGAGCTTTTCATGTTTTACTACAATGTCTCAGTTTATTATTTTAGATAAGTTGGGTCAATGTTCCATGGCTGGAAATTTCATTTCAGACTATTCACTTAGTAAGACTTTTTGAGTTTGGGAGATTGTTCACCTCTATTATTAGCTTCTTCTTTCTTTATCTCACTTTATAGATGAGGAAACAGAGGCAAGCAGGTTGAAGTCACTTGCCCAGGATGACAAAGCTAGTAAGTGTCTAGGATTGACTTTGAAATCAGCTCTTCCTGATTCCAGACCCAGTGTTCTATTCATTGTCCCACCTAACTATCCCTGTGTAATCCTTTCTAGAGGTCCTCTCACCTCCCCCTCTTTTTTAGATTTTAGAATATATTTGTTGTCAGGAGTAGCTTGCTATTTCTCCAAGTTTCCTGATGTCTTGAGGAAAACTACTAGACGCAGATATAGCCATATTTAGTCTTTTAAAACATTGTTCCATTTAGCTTAAAAACAATCCAAGCCAGATGGTAAAGGTTGGTTTCTATCAGGTTGCAATAACATGTATATTTCAATCAATTTATGCTTTCATGAGTGTGAATATTCCTCCCATGGAGGGCACAACCATGGTCCAAGTAATTCAACACTTTATATCTAATCTTCTCGTGATCCCCAAACTCAGCAAGATTATTCCTGGCAGGGCAAGTGCCTTGCCAGTTCCTGAAGGCTTTCTAGCAATGGAAAATCTGTGAGATTGGAGGCACCTTCAAAAGCCCAAAATCAGCTCCATTCCCCAATGAGCATCAGAGTAGTGGAGAGGATTTAAAATGAATAAATTAATAAAAATTATTCCAAATAAAATCTGAGGTTGGCCAAGTGTACTGCCCAGTCCCTACTGCAGTTGCTGATATTGCCCTATGCTACAGGCAGTTCCTCCCTAGCAAAGGCAACAGTACACAGGACTGTGAGGTTGGAGCCTATGAGGCTAAGGTTGTCCACATTGCGAGCTAGTTACAGAGCAGTTCCTACAGGAAAATGTGGCTGCAGCCTATAGTCTCCTGGCTCCCCAAACAGTAGAACTGGAAGGCACATAGAGCGTCCAGCTGCTCAGTAGGAGAAGCAGCAGGAGCACTGATGAGAGCCCAGCCTGAGGTGGTAAAGGCAAAAGACATAGGACACCTGGCAGTCCCAAGCCACGGGCAGTGGCCAGAACTACATTCTCCACCCAAGAAACTTGGAAGGGGATTGGAGAAGCAAATAAAGGCAACAATTCCTCTGAAAGTGAGTGGGGTCAAGAACGAAAGGGCCTGGCTGGGCTGGACTAACTTGTTTCTCCACAGTTGGAAGTCTCACTTGCTTCCTTGGGGATTGGGTGGGGAAGGATGGTTAGGCTGTGGACTGGCATATGAACTCCTTATGATAAAAATTTGTTCAATGCTCATCATCTCCTGATTAAAGACTATTACCAAGATACCACTGTATATTCATATATATAGTTATATGTGTACGTGTTATCTCCCTTCATAAATGTAACCTCCTTGAGAGCAGGAATATTTCTATTTTTATCTCTGAATCTCTAGGAACATCAATTAAATGATCATTGAACTAATATTATCAAGCACGTGCAATAAGCAAATCACTCTATATTCTGGAGTTGCAAAGACTTAATAATACATAATAACCTGTATTTGGAGAGTTTACTTGCTTTGAGTAGAAAGGAGAAGGCAGAAAAAATATAACATGATCACAGATTTTTTTTAATATAAAATTAAGTAATTTGAGAAAAGAGAGAGAAAACAGATGGTTTGGGGGATTGGGAAAGGCTTCATGGACAAAGTACTATTAGAGCTGAAAGACAAAGGCACAAAAGGGCAGAGATAATATGGATATAATTCCAGACATGGGACTAAATCTGGGTAAATATACAAAGTCAGGAGAAGACATGTTGATTTTGAGAAGTCTCTAGGCATTTAATCTAGTTGAAACAAAGACTGTATAAAGAGGATAATGTGAATGGACCATATCAAGGAGTCCATATTTTATCTTCTGAGTGATAAAGAAGGCAAGGAAGGCTTTACATAGAGGAATGATAAATCTTTCCACAGTTGTATGGGAAATAGATTAGAGAGAGAGAACACTGGAAGCAAGAAAACCAATTAAGAGGCTATTGGAATATTTCAACTAAAAAGTCATGAGTGGAGAGAATTTGACAAGAATTGAAGAGGAAGAATTCAAGAGATGTTGTAGAAGTTAAAATTGATACCATCTGACAACTGATGATCAGATGAAAGTGGATTTTAGTTGGGAAAAGACCATGGACTTGCTGCTAGAAGAATGATGAAGCTGGGATATCAATTCCTAGTTATAAATAAACACATGACAAATTCACAGTGGCCATTCTCTTGGCAAAAGTAGATATACTTAGGGGAATAGGTTCCAAACAAAATGAAAAGATATAATAGGCACCAGCAATAATAAATATGAAATAGAATTGGAAGAGCATATAATTAACAAGGAAAAGTCAAGCTCACTCACAATTAACCAGAAGAAAGGAAATATTCCATGAGGTGGGAATAAGCCACGGAATGGCAGGTCAGAGTCATAGAAATTTGGTCAACTAGCAAGGAAAAGGCATTGGAGAGAGAGTAACCTCAGAGTAGATTTAGTCCTGAAAAGAACTCAGCAAAGATTTTCATCATAACCAGATCTTTTACAGGGGAAATAGAGCCTTGGGGGTTCCCCAGGCTTAAAGGTTGAAACATAAGAGGGAAGGTCAGAGTCAGATGGAATGCACCTGGCCGACCAGGTCCCAGACCTGTCTAAATATATATAACTTAGCATCACAAAGGTTGTTTAAAGATACAGAAGTTTGAGGGATAGATAAAAAGTTCCATCCTCACAATCACTCTATTCAAACTGAATAGGTTAGGGATGTTACCTGCTGATATACTGGTTGATAATAGCCATTTGGGCTTCTTCCTGACAGGGGAAGAGAGTAAGTCACATTAATATGTCATTTAATCCAATATCCACCACCCACCCCTAGCTTTAGCATTGTACAAAGAAGGAAACTGAGATTCAGAGAGGTAACTAGCCATCTCCTACTCCAAAGCCATCCATTGTACCACATATTCAACAAAAGTGTCTGCTGTGTGCAAAATAGTAAAACAGAGACAAAAAATGAAATAGTCTCTGCTCTCAAGGAATTTATACTCTACTAAGGGTAGTTCTAAGATTGTAAACATAGGTGATTAAAAGAATGGTGGTATATCCAATAGATAAAATGAAATCTACTTTTAAAGAGAATATCCAGCCAGTAGGCATTTGACACTGGATTCAAGAGACAGATTGTGATTGAATATTCATATAGAATGTCACTTCTATAAAGATTAAATTCATGGGATTAGATAAGATCACCAAGGGAATATAAAGTAATCTTTTCTCCTTTTACCATTTCTCAGTTGTGTTGGAAACCTACAGTCATGAAATGGCCCTGCTCTTAGAGTTAAGGGGATTTGAGTCTTATTATTATTGTATAATGTAAAATATTTTCTGTTATAAGATTGTAGTTCTGGCCTTCTGAACATCATGTCTCTAGGGAGAAGCCACTTGGAGGGACAAGCTAATCAGGAGAGCCTGCAGAAGTAACACTATTAACATATACTGCAAGAATCATGAATGTTAATTGTTAATGTTAAATGTTAAATGACTAGAGGACCTGTACATGACTCAGTAAATGAATGGGCAGTAGCACCCCATGTGAGCTCACTTTCCCATGTCCTACTTTCATTGTCAAATAGAGCCTGCAAAGAACTGCTGTCTACAGGTACTCAAGATACTAGGAATTATTCTTAGAGAGATGATTTTCTAATATGCTTGCTCATGAGCTCCCATTAATATACTAGTATTATAATAACATGTAATATTATAATACTACCATAGTATTGTAATATAAATTATAATAAGAAAATGAGCTCTACCAATCTTCTGTCTACCAGAAGATGTCATATAATTTTTTGTTTTTTTTAGCAAAATTCATTTGCTAAGGTAGTACAATAAGAATAACAGATACAAAGTATCAGCCCAAATGCTGGGAGTATGTAATCCTACAAGTAGAAAGAGGTTCATGGGACAGTGTTTTTTAACTATAAATACATTGGTCAAAGGATATGATCATAGTTTCTGATAACTGGAAAACTTTTCTTAAGTTCATAATTAAAATTCCTCCCTGGTATAAGAGGTTATTCTCCTTGAAACTCTTCCTCTCTTATGTAGATTTTTTTCTATCTGTTGTGATTGTTATTGTTATAACTTTCTCTGCTCCTGGTTTGGTGTGTTGATCTCCTGTTTGCTCCTTCAAAATTCTAGTAAGCAAAGATATTTTCTACCACTTTGATTCCAAACAGAATCCACCGCAAATATTCCTTTGCTGCTTAAAACCTCTAGAGTTGTGGTTACCTTGTTTAGGTAGCTAATCCCAATGTTACGGTCTTCACATAATTAAAGAGCATTCACATCTCATAAAGAGATCACAGGGTATAAAACATTTTGTTCACACATTCAAAGCTTCATCCTGGTGTAACTACCTCTACATTTAATTACAATGAAATTACATTAATGAGGATTAGAGTGGAACCCCACCCTCACAAGAATAACCTTGGGCAAGACACAAACTCTATTGGCTTGTTTCTTCATCTTTGAAATGAGGGTGTTGGAGAAAATGACTTCTAATTCCCATTCTAAATTTAAATTTATGTTTCTCTGATCTTATAATATCCCATACATCCCTTCACCCAGAAGGTGACAACACAAAAGATCTTTTTTAATTGAGTGAATGAGATTAAGCTATTAACACATTGTAGATGCTTTAAAGGGTAACTAGGTGATACAGTGGAAACAGTGCCATGTCTGGAGTTAGAAAGATTTGAATTCAAATGTAGCCTCAGATACTAGCTGTGTGACTTAGGCAAGCACTTCATCTTGTTTGCCTCAGTTTCCTTATCTATCAAATGAACTGGAGAAGGAAATGAAAAACTGCTCCAGTGTCTTGGCCAAGAAAACCTCAAATGGGTCACGAAGACTCTGACATGACAGAAATGACTGAATATCAACAGATGCTTTAGAGATAAAAAGAAAAAATTGAAAGAAGGGAAGAGAGTTGTTTGTTTTTTTCTTGACCATTTCTCTCATAAAAAGAAAAAAAGTTTGGCAAAAAAGTACAAAATAATAAGAGGAATAAAAAGAATGCTAATTGATAACCTAGTATATGTTCCACCTCATATATACTATTTGTCATTTAGCTAGCATTGGGTCTCAGTTTCCTCTTCTGTAAAACAAAGAGATTGTATTAGATGACATCTGGGATTCTTTCCAGCTCTAAGTCCATGATCCTATGACCTTAATGAAATATTTATTCTCATTTCTGAAAAATAAGTGACCAAGTTTCATATAAAATATAGAATAAAGCTGCTTACAGTTGTCTGAGAAAGTAGGAACTAGAAGATAAAAACCATCAGCATATGGACAATTAGGAAAAAAAATGTTTGATCAAAGTCATCTCCCCAGATTTAAAGATGGTACCAAGATAGTTCACTGAAGGACAACCAATTCTTCAAGACAAAAAAATGATCAAAAGGAGAAGGAAATAACATGATAAAAATCATAGATAAAATAGAACTTTAAAGAAGTTGAAAAAAGAAATATAGATAACAATCCATCAAGGATGTTAAAGGACTTTAGACACATTGTGGCCATATATTCCCACCCAGCAATATTCTACTTGGTCAGCATATGCTTTTGCAAGAAAACCATATGCTCCTGACAGTATTCTAAAGCTTAAAAATGTTGTGGAAATTTTTAAAAAGAAAAGAAAATGTCAGGAAAGGTGTTAAAGATATTTAGCACCCTCAGCTTTTTTCCTGAGTATTACACATGAGATATTCTCTGGTTTGTGAGTCTTAATAATGCTACTGCTGCTTGATTTGCCACTCACTCCACAGGGCTGGCAGACAGAAACATGCAACGGCAGGTCCTGGCTGGATTTCTTCCCACTGCAAAGACAAAATCTGCAAATGGGATTTTGGAAGCTGATGTACAAAATGTATGCTTAGGAGAGGGAGATAAAAGGTATGCTAAACCTTGGGATAAAAATGATGCCTTTGAAGAATTATTTCCAAAACAGTAGTTAATGGCATTAAGAAATACAGCTCAATATCTCTTGATGCATGAGGAGGCACAGAAACGACCATGAAAGGCTTTATGAAAAAATTGAATTCAGTCATAGATTTCAATAATAGAAAGCGAGGGTCTAAGTAGTATGAATGAGAATTAAAGAGACTTCTTCCTCACTTTTCAGGATATTAAAACCAGTCATTATTTATAATTTCCTCTTCAACTCTTATCCTCAAGTAGATGATTTCTAAGCTTTAAGCTTTCCCCTGAGACCAGGTACCGGATCTCCAACTACTCATAGGAACTTCCCACTTGGATGCCTCAATGCCACCTCAAACTTAGAGATGTGCAATTGAATGAATTATTTCTCCCCCAAATCTGGTTACTCTACCTGACTTTCACCATTTTTGGACCATTTTTCCTTACTCACTCAGCTTTACAATTCTTTCAGATGATAGAACTAGAGACCTCCAAGCAAAAAGTGTCTGACCTTTGTTTGGTATCATAAATTTAGGGCTTTAAGGGAGCTTAGGACTGCCCCCTTGTTTTACAGGGGAGGAAATGGAGATTCAGAGACATCAAGTCATTTGCACAAGATCACACAACCATAAATATCTCAGGCTGGCTAGAAATCCCAAATTTATACATTACACCATGCTAACTCTGTTGTTATTTTTCATTTATGTTCCAATTCTTCATGACCCCTTTTTGAGGTTTTCTTGGCAAAGATTCTAGATTGGGTTTGCAATTTCCTCCTCCAGCTCATTTTTACAAATGAGAAAACTGAGGCAAACCTATATATAGGGTCTGAGGTTGGATTTGAACTCATGAAAATGAAACTTATTTCAAACCCAGTGCTCTATCTACTACGCTATATCTATCTAATTGTTCATACTATTTCTAGGGTATTCTTTTTAGAAGGAGTTGAACTAGATGGTGCTAAGTCCCCTTTCACCTCTGTGAATCCTTGATTTGCTAATATTGCCTCTCATTTCCCTAATAGCGTCATGGTTTTGTTAAAATTCCCTCATCTACTTTAAAAACCTTATCTTAAAAACCCTCTGAGCTCTAATTCATTCTATATTCAAGTCAATAAGCATTAACAAGTCCTCAAATATATGACAGGCACTGTGTTAAGTTCTGGGAATACAAACAAATGTGATGAGGGAAGTCCCTGCTCTCAGAAAAAGGGGCATTCTAATAGGGAAGACAACATGTAAATAGCTAGATATATAGATGTATGAATAGTTAAACAGAGTATGAAAAGATCTCAAAGGGGGAAGCAATAAGGAAACCTATTTTACAAAAAAAGAAACTTTTTTTGTTTTTACTCATGAAAGATAACACAACTAGCAAGTGTCTGAACCTAAGTCTTTCTGATTCTGTGTCCACTGTCCTTCCTCTATGCTATGGAAAGATAGATATATACATACATACATACATACATACATACATACATGGATGGATGGATGGATAGATGATTAAGTAAGTGGGTAGATGGATAGATTGATTGATAGAAATATATGCATACACACACATATATATATACACATACATACATACATATGTGTGTATCTCCTTTCTTACCTTTTCATCTTGGGGGCAGGGAGGGATAAAAAGAGAGACAGACAGACAGACCAACTGATAGACAAATACAGAGAGACAAAGAAAGAGAATGACAGAGACAGATAGACAAAGAAGAAAGAGAATGAAAATCAACCATCTCTTTGATATCTCCACCTGAATGACTCCAGAATTTTCTCAAACTTAATACCTCCAAACCAGAATTCATTATCTAATTCCCAATTTTGCCCCTCATGCAATATTATTCTGCCTATCTAGCTACTCCTTATTGGACTCCTTCCTTGATTCATCCCTTCTCCCACTCCCTTTCAAAGCTGTCTCTCAAGTTCAAGTCTTCATCATCTCTCCTTTCTCTCACTTTCTAAAGGAGTTTTCCCTTTTCCTTCACCTTCCATATCTGCTCAGTTTTCAAGAACAGACTATGCATTCTTCCCAATCTCCCTTGTAGCTATCCCTCCTACATCACTTATATAGCTGTCTCTCAAGTTCAGGTCCTCATCAGAGTCCTTTTTTTCTTCCAGCCTCCAACTGTTTTAATGATATAGTACAGTTAGAATATAGATTATAAACTCCTTAAGGGGAAGAACTATCTTTTATCTCTTTTCCTATTCTCAGTATTTGGCACACTACCTGGCACATAGTAGGTTTTTAATAAGTGTTGATTGATTGAAGATAGCAACCGCTTCTCCTTGCATACATAAGGTCCTTTGTAAACTTTGGCGTTTGACCTAGATATCAGCTATGAATATTATTGTTGTTGCTCATCATTTACCTTACATATTTATATGTTATCTTTATACCTAGAAAGTAAATACCGGGAGAGAAAGGATCATGTATTAATATTTTTAAAATGTATCCAATCCTAAACCTGATGTTTTGCCCACCAAAGTGACTCATTATTAGCATTCTTAACTGAAACCCCCCAGAAAACTGACCATGTTGATAAAAGTTAGTAATAGTCAACATTGGAGGAAAGAAAGGAACATTGACTGGTAGAGCTCCCGGTTAATAAAATAATTTTCAAAATAATTTAGAATTATGCAAATAAAATGACTAAAGCATCCATTTCACTCAGGTCAGAGATTCTACTGCTAGATATATACCCCAACTTGGTCACTGACCAAAAAAGGCTCCATAAAAAAATCCAACTATGTAGAAGGCATTTTTTAAGGTAGCAAAGAAATGGAAGCAATGGATATGGCCATCAGTTGAAAAAAATGCTAAATAAATTGTAGTAGATGGATTTAATGGAATATTCCTATGCTGTAAGAAAAGATGAATATGATAAATTCAGACAATCATGGAAAGATATAAATGAACTAATACAAAATGAAGTAAAGCAGAGGCAAGAAATATATATATATTATATATATATACATATATATAATCATTACAACCATATAAATGAAAAGAAGAATAACAACAAAACAGCAGAAAATAAATATTGCTAAGTTATAAAGAATAATCTTGGACCCAAAGAATAGAAATGAGAAGATATCTCCCCTCCACACCACAAATCTTTGTGAAGTGGAGGGGCCACAGGTGTGGAACATTGTATTTAACATTAGATTTAAAAAAAAATTTTTTTGATTGATTGTGATGGATTTTTTAAATTTAATCCTCTTTTCTTTTTATTTTCAAAAACAAACTTATTTATTACAAAAGATGGCTCCATCTGAGAAGGAAGAAAGAAGGATATAGGAGGCAATTTAGTTAATATAAAACATAAAATAGCAATAAAAACCTATTTAGAAAAATGATTTTGAATGGATTCATTTTGCACTGCTTTATCACTGCAAAAAAAAAATTGTAATTTCATTGTGCTACAATCTTCACAGTTGGTTTCATTCATGATCTTCATGTTAAAATGGGGACAGGAAAGCAAGAAACAATTGAATGACAGCACCAGGTTCTCATACAAAGCGACAAAGCTACAATTTCTTGTACTACACCATTGCTCAAACTCCCAAACCATCAACTATGTCTTGAGGAAAATAGTTTTGTCCTAGATTCAGTTTTTCTTCCCAATCATTGGTAAGTGGATTGCTTTTCTGCCTGAGGTACATTTGGGATTAAGTCCACTGTCAAAGGAGCCTATGAGGC
Organism: Antechinus flavipes; assembly: GCF_016432865.1. Taxonomy (NCBI): domain Eukaryota; kingdom Metazoa; phylum Chordata; class Mammalia; order Dasyuromorphia; family Dasyuridae; genus Antechinus; species Antechinus flavipes. The sequence goes on from NC_067402.1 coordinate 265,717,773, forward strand.
TGGCGTTCTGATCTGTCATCTTTTTTCATCTGACTCTTCTAATTTAGACCTGAGCATGTGAAGCCCAAATCCTATTAAATCTGAGGCAGAGTCAAATAAATTAAAATATAATGCTTCTCATATCCCTGTCCATGTTGACCCAATTTACAGCAACACTAGCTATTTCCTATCCTAGGCTGGCCTTTCTTGGCATTTATAGGAATTGAAATAGATGTATTTGATCTTACCCTTCAGCAAGTTTCAATAAGGAATCAGAGATCTTACCATAAGTGACCAAAAAATATTTTTTAAAAGCATGTATCTGTCTACAGAAATACATTACTTTGCTAATGCAAAGATGTGTAATAGAGTTGGGCACAAAATACATCTTCATTCACAGAATAGTTTTTTTTTTTAATGTCAAATATGTAACTAAGCTAGGGAGACTAGACCTTTGCCTCATGGTACCAAAATTTAGTGGGCACAAAAATTTTAAATGATGATTTTTAATATTATACAACTTTAAAGTGGTTAAACTAACTTCTGACAAAATTTTAACTCCTTCAGAATGTAGTAAAGAAACTAGTTAGCAAGAATAAAAATTAAATTGGAAAGCTATCAAATGACATGCTTCCTCCTAACAGGAGCTATATATCAAAATGAGTCCCTCCCTCAATCCCTCTTTTGTTGCTCCCAAGCCCAGGAGCATCCTTGTGGCTTCCCAAAATCTCCTCCTTTTCATGGAGTAGTGTCATGGTGTTCTCCACTCCCTAACCCCAGAATAGATTTGAGCACATTTATAGTATTATTTTTCTAAGGAATATTAATAAAGGAACCAAAATTGCTAGTTACCTCTCTGGATTATATATGTGTTGACAGACTTCAGACTTACTTATCAGGAAGAATTGGCTGTTTACAAGCTTTCCAAGGCTTTACAGACTTCAACTACAACAGAGAGCACATATGTTCCATGTTCTCATGACAGAAAAAAGGAGCATGGTACAGGGGAAAGAATATTAGTTTTGGCAGTCACTCCTGGCTTTGCTATCTATAAATGTGTGTGATCTTAGACAAGTCACTTAGTTTATCATGACCCCTGTAAAATATGGGTGGGAAGATTTGGACTAGATAGACTATAAAGTCCTGCTAATCTTAAAGGATTATGCTAGCCTTGGAATCAGGAAGATCTGAGTTTAAATTCAGCTTGAGAAACTTATTAGCTAGGTGACTCTGGGCATGTCAGTCTTTTTGCCTCAGTTTCTTAAAATGTAAAAAAGAGTTGTATGACCCTGGATAACTCAACCTGCCTCAGTTTCCTATCTGTAAAATGGGAATAAAAATAAAAGCATCTACTTCCCAGGATTGTTGTGAGGGTCAAATGAGATAGTTAAAAAGTGCTTTGGGCACCCTAAAGTTTATTATTATTAATCTAAACAGGATCTCTACTCCTGAGGCACATCTAGAGTAGATTTTCCTGACTTCTTGTTTTTGCTTCAGTTGTTCACTCTGTCTACATCACCCATCAGATTTCTAATAGTCTTTGAAAATCTAGCTCAAATGTGTCCTCTCTTCTGGAACCTGATTCCCTCAAATTGAAAATCAAGTTGGAAGTTGGGGACTCTTGTGGTTTTCATCCCATTCTGCCTTCTGTTTTCTTCATGGGTAGAATGCCTGAACTGTATGGAGAGCATGAACTTTGTGGCATTTATTTTGGCTACAGAGGATAATTTTTTCTTTTTTTTCTTTATTTTTTTTTGTTTTGGTTCATATCCTAGTTTGAGGTTGGTTCTGAATAATTGAGGTTGCCCACCAAGTGACATCCAAATAAATGAGGTATTATTGAAATAGCTACAGATGCTCATTCATCAATACTACAAAAGATTCCTGATTTCATCACCATGGCTGCTCTTCTTGGCTTCTTGCCTCCACAGATAAGTCACAGGGAGTGCTGTGGTTAAATTAGTTTGATATCTGATGGTCAGCCCCTTGGTCTATTTCTGTTTCCATATATATGTGCTGAATACCTGGAGGGAAAAAAACTGTCTCTAAAGTCAGAAGCCTTGGGTTCAAATTTTGCTTCTGATTTGTACTATGTAGCTGTAGTAAGTCTGTTAGCCTATTTGAGCTGTTCATGTATAAAGTGAGTGAACTAGACAATCCCAAGGTTCCTTCCAATTGTAAATCTATGATAATCTTACAATTCCAATGTGACCAGATACAATTCTTATATGAAAAGATACAAAGCTTTTCACCTCTTCAAGCCTTTTTTTCCACTGATAAAATTAGAATAATTTACATAAAATTATTATTTTATAATTTATAAAATATGATAGGAGTTACTAGTTGGCTTAATGATTACCTTAAGCCAGGAAGACCTGAATTCATATCCAATTTAGGTACTTCCTAGCCATGTGGCCCTAGACAAATCACTTACCCCTTTTTGCCTCAGTTTCCTCATCTGACAAATGAGCTGGAAAAGGAAATGGAAAACCACTTCCAAGATCTTTGTCAAGAAAACCCCAAATGGTGTCACAAAGAGGTAGACAGAACAGAAATGACTGTTAATAATATAGAAGAATATGTTTTTCTGTATTGTTATACATGTATCAAATATACTATATTATATAGTATATATTTTGTGTGATATGTAACAATACAGAATAATATATATAAAACAAATATAATTATATATTATATAGAATGGTATAAAATCATAGCATTATATTATACTACCATATGATATATGTTATATGATATATAATAAATAATATAGTATACATGCACATATAAAAATACATTTTATTTGAATTTATTGACTTAAAATATATTTTATTTATTATTTTAATAATATATATTCTATATTTTACATATAGAATATATTCTATTCTGTATTATTACATTATTAATATATTATTTGATATATAATTTAGTATATATTGTGAATTATATGGTTATTAAATATTTTATTTATTATTATTTAAATATTTAAATATGTTATTACTACATATAGTATATATTTATACATTATATAACTTTTATAGCATATATAAAAGATACAATAACTATGTATGTTAAAGTATTCTATATATATGCATATATATAAAATACCTCATTTATCTGGATCACTAATATGTATAATATTATATATATTATAGGAAAATATTGTGTTATATTTTATACAATATGTTATTTAATATATAAAATTTTATATTATATATAATATATTATGTTATCTTACATGTAAGCTTTTATAATTTATATGTATATAATATATATTATTATAAATATAAATAATTTATTTTTAAATTAAGTTGCCTAATTTTAAACTATTAAATATGTGGAGATTTAGATAAATTATAAGCAATTTAGATAAATCTAGGATAATAATTATAGGTATTATAAAGAATGACATTGGTGGTAACATTCTTATCATTGTTTAATTATTTATTCATTTTTATCTTGACTAATTTGATTAGTATAAGGAGCATTCAATGAAAAGTCTTCCTGACGCCAAGATTAGTCTTCTAAATCTTAAAGCTTCCTTCATACACAGTAGGCAGTACGTCAACTTCATAATCAAAAATTCTGAGTTAGAACCTTGAAGAGGGCAAGTCATTTGAGAATCTATGTAGTAAGATGTATAAGTTAGGGAGATTTAGGTTCAAATCCTACATCAACCATTTACTAGCTGTGTGATCCTGAGAAAGTCATTTGACTTTTTGCCTCCATTTAAACTCAGTAGTCTCCAAGGGCTCTTCCAACTCTGTATGTCATGATCCTATGATGCTACAGTTGGTTGTCTTCTTTTGGAAAAACAAAAAGAAGAACAAAGAGGAAGAGGAGGAGGACGAGGAGGAGGAGGAGGAAACAACTAAGTGGTATAGTGGATAGAATGCCAGATCTGGAATCAGAAAGACTTCTCTTCCTTAATTCAAATCTGACCTCAGCATATCAAAAATTATATCTTGAAGGATACTTAATTATTCAAAGCATTAGAGCTTCTTCAAGGTGAGAGAGACATTCTATAAATATGAGTTTATCACTACTGCAAGATTTGATAAGAAAAAAATCATATGGTATCTCTGCCTCTCCAAGAAAATCTTTCCATTTTACACATGATTCAAATTTATTCACTCAACTATTCACGTGCCCTTGGTTTCTATTTCAACTGATATGGTAAGTGATTCATTTTTCAAAGGTCAGAATGATTTCAGCTTAATTTGAGACTGTAATGATCTTGGTGCAATTGAGTGGTATGAATTCCATCTCTCCCTGCAACTAATTCAATATCCCATTTAGCCTGTGGTTGCAAAGAGAAGCTCGAGGCTTTTGAAGATTTGTAAGAGGACTCCTTTTAATCCTAGCTCTGGCCTGATTTAAGTCCATTAGAGCACTTTTCAACACCTTGCTTCTTTCCCAGTGAAACAGTCACTGGGTAATTATCCTGTTTAGTAATGTAGATGTGATTACATTGCTGATCTATTTCTCCCAGGCTGGCCCATTTGAGAGTGTACATGGCCACAGAACTCATTGCCAACTCATCAACATTCAAAGTAGACCAACAGAAATGTCTTCATTTAGTTATAAATATTTTTTTCTGCATACTTTTGGTCATTCTTGTTCCAATGTAGGAAGAAATGGAGAAGGAGGAAGAGGAAGAAGAGAAGAAAAAGAAGAATTAAGAAGAAGAAGGAAGAGGAGGAGAAGAAGGAGAAGGAGGAGAAGAAAGAGAAGAAGGAGGAGGAGGAGGAGGAGGAGGAGAAGAAGGAGGAGGAGGAGAAGAAGGAGAAGGAGAAGAAGGAGGAGGAGAAGGAGAAGGAGAAGGAGAAGAAGGAGAAGAAGAAGGAGGAGGAGGAGGAGGAGGAAAAGGAGGAGAAGGAGGGAAAGAAGGAGAAGGAAGAGAAGGAGGAGGAGAGGAAATCAACTAAGTGGTACAGTGGATAAAATGCCAGACCTGGAATCAGAAAGACTTCTTTTTGTTAATTCAAATCTGACCTCAGACACTTATAATCTGTGTGACTCTAGATAGGTCACATAACCCTGTTTTCCTTAGTTTCCTCATTTATCAAATGAAATTGGGAAGGGAATGATAAACTATTCTAAGTATCTTTGCCAAGAAAACCACAAGTAGAGTTGCAAAAAAAATTACTCAACTGAAAAATGATTAACAATAATCATAATCATATTTCTCTATAGGAAAGAATTAAAACTACAAAAGTTAATTCATTTATCAGGGCCTCCAAAATGCAAAGTACCAATCAATGGCAATACCTAGGTATAATTTAGCTTTCTTTTTATTAATTTGTTCCATGATTTAGTAATTTCAACATTGATTTAATTCATTGATTATTGTGAAAAATGGTTATTTAGAGTCAACTATATGCAGGGTTGAATATCAGTATTTAGAATGGATAAATACAAAGATAAGAAAACACAGATCTCAAACCAATAGTAATACTGTATTGATTAATATGTACATCATAATAATACACATAGAAGTACTGTACATATAATAGAAGGAAAATTATATCAAACATTTTATATTATTATAGTAATTAACATGAATATTATAAAATATGAAAATGTTTAATAACTATAGATGGAATAAATATTGTTAAAAATATTTTGTTTCAATTTATCAATATTATAACAAACCACTTCCCTTGTACTAAAATATTGTTGTGATTATTGTTAATAGTTTTGAGAGCAATATGATTGGATATCTTCATATTTTAAAATCTTGGCAATATTTAGTGATGCTGAAATTTAAAAGTCTGGTTCTAAGTTCAGATCATTATGAACAAAAGCAGATGAACAAAGAAGATCCTAAAAACCAGAAGGAGATACATGTAAGGTATAAGAGATTATAAAGCTCTCATAACAAATATTACCAGACAAAGAAAAATGAACCAATCAAACCTGATTAAATAACATTGTGGACTCCAAAAAGAGCATGGAATAAAAAGACTTACAAGAAAACATAGAATAGCTCAAAAGAAAAATGACATCCATTAAAGAAAAATTATGAATGAATATTAAAAAGAAGGAATTCACAATAATCTCCAGAAAACAGTGAAAGCAATCAAAAGATTTGGTATACAAAAATACTGGAAAAGAAAAAAATATGGCAGAATAAAAGCAAAAAAAAATCTGTTAATAAGAGAACACATCAATTTTATACAAGTCAAATTGATTGACCTTGAAGGCAGGATGTAGAGAGACAAGTTAAGATTGTTGGGGTGGAGAGGGGAGCTGAATGTGATCATGCAGGATTTAATGGAAGACAACTGCCCTGAGTTTCTGAATACTGAAAACAAAGCATTAATCAAAAGAATCCAAATATATTCTCTTGAAAAAAGGAGAAAAAGGAACTTGAATTTCAAATTCCAAAGCATACTGTGGTTAAATTTAACAAACAAAAATTCTTCAAGCAGCCAAGAAAACTATTGTCAAATATAGGACAAAAAATATTTGACTAATATAAAACTATTCAACATCAATAAGAAATTGAAGAAGGGAATGAAATACTATAGTCTAGGAAGAAAAGAAGCTCATGCTACAACCCAAAGTCACAAACCCCGAAAATATTAATCTAATCATTAATATAAAAAGATGAATGTTCAACAAAAGAGATTCAATGATTGATTATTTGATTAACAATCTCCATAGTGCAAAGCTCCAGTTTCCTCAGCAGTTCACAAACTATTCATCATTGATATAAATTCCTTCTTTCTATCATAGATATTAAGAGTTTTTTTCAAAAAATCATCTCAGTTCCCCACAGGATATCTTTTTCTGTCATAACATAATATAACATACCAAACAAAATTACACTAGAATTTTGGGATGTGGGATCCTACTTATCCTTTCTCTGAACTCTTGTTATCTATTTTCCCAAATCTCCAGTGCATATCAAATTACATATAACTTTCTCCTTCTTATCTAGATTTGAATGAAATTTAAGTTGGAGCAGTCAAATGTTGCCAAGGTCCCTTTGATTTCTACTTTAGCAATCAATTCTTTTCTCTTGTTAGAAAAAAGATTCAGATTTTACTAAAATGTTTCCAGTGTTTTTCAAATTTAACAAGAGCACTTTGTCATTATGACAACTTTTCCAAAATATTGTCCTTGACAAAACATGATGGGGAGTAAGATTGCCTGGAAGATAACTTCTGTAGTATTTTAAAGGGCCATAGATCTCTCTGCCATTTTCAATCAGTTAATTAGAATGTATTTATTAAGTGCCTATTATGTACCTGCCATCATGCTAAACATTGGAGATAAAATAAAAACAAGATGGGGGAAATAATTAAAGTTCCTACCCTCAAATAACTTACATTTTTTTCTTTATTCTTTTTTGGGGATGGGGCAAGGCAAGGGGACAAAGTGACTTACTCAAAGTCACATATATCTAAGGGCAAATTTGAACTCAGGGTCCACCTAGGAAACTAGGTGCACCAACTGCCCTGGTTTGCATTCTAATGGAAAGACAGTATATGTATATATAATTTATTTATTTATATATATATATATGGGTTTTGGTGATTCATACTAAGTAGATACATGATAACTCTATAAGGGAAGACACTGCCAGCTGGACGAACAGGGAAAAGCTTTTTATAGAATCTTGAAATTACTCTCTTTCTATTACTTCTTTCTGTGTATCATATCTGATCGCCTTTCAACAATAATCATCAAATTGCACATATATAACATATCAAATTGCTTACCGTCTTAGGGAGAGAGGTATGAGAGAGAATCTGGAATTCAAAATTTTCTCAAAAAATGAATGTTATAGTTTAACCCATATCAAATTGCTTGCTGTGTAGGAGATGGGGTGGAGAGGGAAAAAAATTTGGAATAGGGGCAGCTAGTTTGGCTCAGTGGATTGAGCACCAGCCCTGAAGACAGCTGAGTTCAAATCTGGTCTCAGACACTTAACACCTCCAAGGTATGTGACACTGGGCAAATCACTTAACCCCAATTGCCACAGAAAAAATAATAATAATAATTTGGAATACAAGGTTGTACAAAGATGAATGTTGAAAACTCTTTTTGCTTGTATTTGGAAAAATAAAATCCTATTTAAAAATGAATGTTAAAATTTTCCTTCATATTACATTAGATTTCTTAATCAGAAAAAATAAAATACTCTTAAAAATTACCATCAAATTTCTCTTCTCATGCCACTTTTCACTCTTTACAGACTTACAATGAAAGAGGGAAGCATTAAATATTAGGAAAACATTTTTATTAAATATCTTTTTCAAAAGGAAGGTGTTCCATCTCTCCTTTGCAAAGATGAGGGTCGATCAGAATGAAACACTACATATGGTTATTTTGGATGAACTGCCTTTTTTGCTTTCTTATTTTTGGGATAAAGGACAGATCTCTGAGTGAAGGAGGTAGGACGGATATAGTGAGAAATGAAGATATTAAAAATATAAAAGGGAGCCATAATTAAAAAAGAAAGAAAGAAAAACAGACTGGTCATCATTTAGAAAATGGTTGAACAAACTGTGACCCATGGATACCTGTTCTCCTTCAAACTAGTCCTTTTCTTCTGAGATAATTTTCATTTTATCCTAAATTGTTTGTGGGCATAATTATTGACGTCTTTTCTTTCCGTCCTTGCATTTTGAGCTCTTTGGGAGCATAAACTGCTTTAGCTGTTCTCCACATCACCAACATTTATAACACAGTACCTGGTACATAATAAGTGCTCAATGAAAGCTTGTTGACTTGAGCAGAAAGAAATAGCAAATATCAGGACTCAAAAGCTACACAAGAAGACTCATGTGACCCAATATAGCAAGCAGAACTGAAAGAAAAATACACATAATGACAGCAACAACATCAATGAGAAGTCAAGCTCTAAACAATTTTATAAAATGATAATGCGTTCAGACAACAGAGAGTAAAATGTGTCTCCTCTCCAAAAGGAAGCTACAAGGACAGAATTGGCAGGTGGGATGACTGTGCTGTGTGTGTTTGCTTAATTGTTTTTCTTTGTTACTAGGAGTTCTATTTATAATGTAGATAATAATGGGAGTGATCTATATAGAGATGATGTGTTATGAGATCAAGAAAAATAAATAAAATTTATTTTAAGGAATAAGTTGTTGTTCAGTCATGTCTGACTCCTTGTGACCTCATTCGGGGTTTTGTTGGCAATAGAATGGTTTGCCATTTCCTTCTCCAACTCATTTTACAGATAAGGAAACAGAGGCAAAATGAAAATGAATTAAACTTTCAAGGAGTTTATTGTCTAATAAGCTTTTACTATTAGTCAACAAAAAATTATTATATTTATAATAATATATTTATGTTATAAATATTTATTATTTGTTATTATTAAGTACTTACTATATATGAGGCACTATGTTAAGCAGTGGAAAGAGAAGAAAAGGCAAAAACTTAGTCACTGCCTTAAGTAACTTACATTCTAGTGGAGAAGACATTATGCAAATAACGTGTAAAATATATACAGAAAAGATAGAAAACCCTGGAAATAAAGAGGGAAAAAAGATTTGCTCTGAGTCTCAAAGGAAGCCACGAAAAGCCAAGAGGCAGAAATAAGGGAGGCAGAATATTCCAAAAACGGAAAGTGGTTCATCAGCTGCTAAAATGAAAGGTATTGACCACACCAAATCTTCAAAATCAGAGGATTTCTACCAGAGCAAGAAATTATTGGTTATTAATTTTTTCTAATTAACAATAGCAAAAAAAATTTTTTTAACGTTTTAAGTCTTGAAAAGAACTTTTATCGAGAACTCTGGGAAATAATAGCATTGCGGCCATAGTATTTTTGGATGAGAAAATTAAGGCTCTGAGGAGATCATGTGCTAGTAAATGTCCAAAGTGGGATTTGATCTTGGTCTCCATGTTCCAAGATCAATCCATAAAGTAACTCCATATTTTAACACTATCCACAGATTGACTCAATGACATCTTTTGATATATTACCATATATTATATTATATATATAACCATATATTATATTATATTTGATATACTACATATTATATTTTGATTATTATACTTGATATATTACCATATATTATATTATATTACCATATAATGTGACTTTGTCTTAGCCATTTGAATTTTTTAAAAGATTTTGATTAGTGGGGTTTATCCCTTCCATCCCTGCCAGCAGTGAATCTGTGAAATAAAGGAGGAAGCACAAAAGAATTTTAAAGATTACATTTGCAACAAAGCCATTACCCAAAGTCATGTAGCCAAAGTAATGGGTGCGATTTGCTAACTAAAAATTCTCCTTCAGCAAATAGAGCAGGATTATCATTCAGGCTGTCATGTTATTCTGGGCCAGTTCTCTGACAGTTCCTAGGATGATTATGCAAGATATACTATCATTACTGAGTTTTTTTTAATAGTTCCAAATGTCCCAGGAGGCCAAAGGCAGGGTTCCCATAATATGGTCATTTCTGCTGGGTTTCCAAGCAGGACATGTTTCTTCTGTCAAATGAGTCAGAATGGAAATAGGAATTTGTTCATGACTCATATATTTTTGTGTTTTTTTTTAAGTTAAGTTTGTTTTTGTTTAAATCCAGGACTTGAATACTTGGGGCTAAATAAACTTTCTACAGCTTTCATAAGGCTCAAAGCTCCAGCCTCATATGGAGTAAGGGCAGGCATGTTGCCCCATCACAGTAGGCATTGGTCACTCTTGAAACTTGGCTACAAAGATCAGTCTTTTCCTTTGCCTTGTTTTTAAGTTTTCTTGATACCTTTTTAGCTAGATACATAAAGATAATAGATAGATAGATAGATAGATAGATAGATAGATAGATAGATAGATAGATAGATAAGGAAATGGGGAACACACACACACACACATACATACACACATATACCATGGAAATTTTCTTCTGGGCCCATCCTACTCTCTGAAGCTATTCCACCTTTTGTAACAGAGAGCATTTTTTTGTTGTTGTTTTATTTCCAATTTTTTGCAACCATAATAGAGTTATGCAAATATGTTGTTCCTGTGGTATAAATAGGATCTTTCTGAGTTGGAGTGCTATGTGCTTTAAACTACTGGTTTTGGTTAGGAATTTCACTTCAAATTCTGTCTCTGATATTTAGTATTGATATGACCGTGGACAATCTCAGTTTCATCATCTGTAAAATGGACCAAGTAGACTCCAAAATTTCTTCCCACTCTAAATCTAAGCTCTTCTAATGCTTTGGTCATATGAGTTCTTCATCAAAGGGTATAAATAGGTGCCTTTATTTCCATAAGCCACAATAAAGGAGAACAAGGGATTTTGCCCAGACTATGAGTTATTTGAATGGTATGGATCCAAGGAAAGGGTGTCACCTCTCTAGGAGTTCATGTTTACCTTTTTGTCAGGGAAATCCAAGCCTTTTAAGGAGTACCATAAGGCTGGGTAACTGTATGTATTACAAGAGTAAAGGAAAGATGAGACTCAATAAAACTGCAGCAAGGTACCTGGGTATCAATTCCAAGGCTACTTCCCTTCTGTAAGTAAAGTAAGATTATAGATTGAACCCTTATATAGACCTTTGGGATTAAGTAGAGTTTACCAGAATATTAGGAGGTTGATTCCGTAGCAACCCAAATTAATCTACCTTCCAAATGAAGTTCAAAACACAAAGATTAGAAAATGGAGGGCACTAGGACTCTGAGGAAGATGGCAGCAACTAATAATAGAAAATTATTCATGCATATTAAGTTTCTAATTGAAAGGTAGCATTGTATAGAGCACCAGTCCTAAAGTCAAGAGGACCTGAGTTCAAATCTGATTTCAGACACTTAATACTTCCTAGCTATGTAACTTGTTCTGAAAGAAAGAAAGAAAGAAAGAAAGAAAGAAAGAGAAAGAAAGAAAGAAAGAAAGAAAGAAAGAGAAAGAAAGAAAGGAAAGAAAGAAAGAAAGAAAGAAAGAAAGAAAGAAAGAAAGAAAGAAAGAAAGAAAGAAAGAAGAAAGAAAGAAAGAAAGGAAGGAAGGAAGGAAGGAAGGAAGGAAGGAAGGAAGGAAGGAAGGAAGGAAGGAAGGAAGGAAGGAAGGAAGGAAAAGGAAGAAAGGTAGCAGTGCATAATAAATAGATGACCGATTTCAGAGCCAGGAAGGTCTCAGTTCAAGTATAGCCACTGATATAGCCACTGATAAATTCTGATTTTATAACCCTAAACTTTTAATTCCTCAATGTCCTGGCACCTAAGGCAGTTAGTTGGTGCCATAGTGCATAGAATACTGGGCTTGGAATCAGGAAGATCTATTTTCATGAGTTTAAATTCAACCTGCATACATACTAGCTGGATGACTTTGGGCCAGTCATATCACCCTGTTTGCCTCAGTTTCCTCACCTATAAAATGAATAGGGAAGAAAATGGCAAACTAATCCAGTATCTTTGATAAGAAAATCTGAAATGGGGTCACAAATTGTTAAATTTGCAACTAAAACCATTGAACATCATAACTCTATTCATCCCAGTCACTGGGATATCCACATATCCATACCCAGCAATTAGTTCTACCAGGAGTTAATTTATATTTTATATTTAATTTATTTCCAATTACATGTAAACCAGGATTTCATTTAGACCATAGACCTGTATACCAATACAAAAGATTCCAGATCTATGAAAAATCTCAACTCCTTCATTTTATAGCTGAGGGAATTGAAGCCTAGGGAAGTTAAAGAGACAAGGTAAAATAGATAATAAGCATCAGAGGGAGGATTTGAATCCAGAGACAATATTCTTCCCACTGTACCATGAGACACATCCTGATATTTTTATAAGATACTTCCCAAGTTATAGAAGCTTGTGTTAATTGTGTTAGTTATCTTCACCCACATAAATAAATAGTGCCCATCCTCTCAGTTTCCAGGACTTAGAGACAAATCACATAGCCAGATGACAGCTCTTTTTTAGGACTGTTTTGGCTTCCACTTTTATATCTGTGGTCTCATTAGTCTGGGTGTTTCTAAATTAGATATCTGACCATGTCCCTCCCTTTTCAAGAAACTTCTATGGCTCCCCATTGCCTCCAGGATAAAAATGCAAATACTCTGTACTTGTTCCTTAAAGCCCTTTACAACTGCCTCTCACATATCTTTTTAGACTTATTTCACATTCTCCCCATCAGACCTTCTTCTACATTCAAGACAAATTGGCCTATTTGCTGTCTCTCAGATATGAAATTCCATTCCCCGGTGCCTTTTTATAGGCTGTCCCACGTACCCAGAATGCAATTCCTACTTAATTCCATCTTTTGCAATTCCTAGCTTCTTTTAAACCTTAGCCCTAGTACCATGTCCTACATGGGATCTTTCTGGCTTCACCCAGTTATTGTGAATTTCCCCTCCCTCCAAAGAAAAATTTAAAAGTATCTATATTTATTTTGTAAATATCTTGTATTTATTTAGCTGTGTATACATTGTCTCTCTAAGTATACATGTCAGAGGCAAGACTGCAAGATTTTATCTGTATCTATAAGAATAAACACTGGAAGATTACATATCTCCCTAAACAGAGACACAATTTTGTGTACTGAGCACCCTGACACCAAAGCAGATAGATAGATAGATAGATAGATAGGTAGATAGATAGATAGACAGACAGGGATGACAGAAGACAGACGGATAGACAGATTTTTTTTGGATAGATGGGCAGCTTTTTTGACAAATGGATGGATAGATAGATAGACAAGTAGATAGATAGGGAAAGAGAGATAATAGTTATAAAGAAAGGAAGATAGATGAAAGACAAGTAGAAAAATAGGACAAGTTGATAAATAGACAAGTAGAGAGATAGACTAGTAATAGATAGAAAAGTAAATAGATAGATGATAGAGAAGTAGATAGGTAGAAAGAAATGAGAGATAAATAGAAAAGTAGACAGAAAGACAAGTTGATAGATGAGAGATAGATAAATAAGAGGATGAAAGATGCAATAAAGATAAACAAGTAGATAAATAGAGACAAGTAATAGAAAAATATGACAAGTTGATAGGTAAACTAGTAGTTAGACACAGAGATAGACTAGTAATAGATAATTAGAAAAGTAAATAGATGATAGACAAATAGATAGGTAGAGAGAGATGATAGATAGATAAATAGAAAGTAGATAGAAAGGCAGAAAGACAAGTTGATAGATGATACAGAAATAAAATAATAGATAGATGGATAAATAGAGAGATAGATAGTTAGACAGCCATACAGGTCATATACACACATTGTGAATATATGTATCCAAATATGTATGTATGTATATGTACATACATGTATATAGACACTGTGTTTGTGTATATATGTATATTTGTACATGTATATATAAGTATATACACATGCTAGTATAGCCACAATATACATAAACCAAAATAAAGACTTTGAGTTTATTAGAGTAATTCCCCAAACCTGCCATATCTAGTTTCTTCTACTGTTTGTCTGGAGTTGCATAATAAGGACAAAGTGGGCTGACATACATTGCCAAATAATGTATATATATATATATATGTGTGTGTGTGTGTGTGTGTGTGTGTGTGTGTGCGTGTGTGTGTGCGTGTGTGTGTGTGCGTGTGTGTGTGTGTATGGATATATACATAAACATACATACATATACAAAATAAAACCCACAAATATAAACATGTTAATTAGAAGAGGGAGTTGTGGATCAGAAAAAGCTTCATATAGAGAATAACCCTTGAAATGAACTTTGAAGACTTTTAAGAACTAATGGAGAATGCAAGTCATCCACCTGTTGTCTCTCCCTCTCTCCACATGATCCATCCTCTTTTTCTTTCATAATTTCTTAATTCTCTCTTGTATACAAGACAGCTACTTCACACAGTAGATAGAGTGCATAGACTGGAGGCAGGAAAACCTGAGTGGGATCCTGGGCAAATTAACTCTGTCTGCCTCAGTTTCCTTATCTGTAAAATGACATCAAAAAAAAAAATTACAAACCACTCAGCAATAAAGTCCTAAGTGAGATCTTAAAAAGCCAAACACTGCTGAAATAACTGAACAACAACAATTTTATACACCACTTCTGGCTTAATTCCCTGTTGGTAACATGTTACAGTCCACTTTGTGCTTACTAAACAATTCCAGGCAAGCTAATACTAGAGGAGATAAATGTGGCAGGTTTGGAGAATTACTCTTAATAAACTCAAAGTCATTATCCGGTAATACATTCATGGACATGGCCTGTTTCTTGGGAGAAAATAAAAGAGTTTTGTCTGTTGGCAGGTGAGTTTAATGTCAAACTTGAAAAAAGGTTAGAAAACTCCCTATGAATCTTCACATCATATTCTCTGGTCTATAACTCTAAGCTTTAATCAAATTTGACTATACTCATTTCATGTGATGCTATCCAGGGAAGGAGGGAAGTTCCATTAGGATGAAGAGAAATCATCTCCTGTTTTCACTTGAATACACACTCCTTTCATTAAGCAGAGTTCTTCAACCTCAGCTTGTCACATTAAGGTTGTGTGTGTGTGTGTGTGTGTGTGTGTGAGAGAGAGAGAGAGAGAGAGAGAGAGAGAGAGAGAGAGAGAGAGAGAGAGAGAGAGAGAGAGAGAGAGAGAGAGAGAGAGAGAGAGAGAGAACTGAAGTTGTGTAAGATTAAGTGATGACTTGGTCAGAGTCACATAGCTATCTGAGACCAGATTAAAATTTAGGTCTTTCAAGCCTCCAAGCTCATGGATTTATCCACTTTGCCACCTAGCTGCTTTGAAAGCCTTGGTATTTCTAAGTAAAAGCTGATTAAAATGAAGAGTTTTCCCTTGTGAGAACATCCTCCATAAGCCAACCTCAACTTTCATATACTCAATTTGGAAGTTGTTCAGATGAAAGCATTTGAGAAAGAAATGAGGGAAAACACCATATCTTTCCCAGTTTTTAAAAAATGATCTCATTTAGAACTTTAATGTGCCCAGCTGAGGTAGAAGTCTTCTTAATGATTGGGAGTGTGTATTCAAGTGAAAACAATAAATGATTTCTCTTCATCCCAATGGAACTTTTTCTCCCATCCCTGGTTAGCATCACATGAAAAGAATAGAGTCAAATTTGATTAAAGCTTAGAGTTATAGATCAGAGAATATGATGTGAAGATTCATAAGGAGTTTTCTAAGCTTTTTCAAGTTTGACATTAAACTTACCTGCCAATAGGCAAAGCTTTTATTTTCTCCCTCTTTGTCCAAAGAACAAGCCATGTCTATGAATGTATTACCCAGATAATGACTGAGTTTATTAGAGTAATTCTTCAAACCTGCCACATCTGGTTTCCCCTAGTATTAGCTGCCTGGAGTTGTGTAGTAGGTACAAGGAGGGTTGCAACACATTACCAACGGGGAATTGAGAGAGGGAGAGAGAGGAAGAGACAGAGCGAGAGACACACAGAGAGATACACAGAGAGAAAACGAGAGTGAAAGAGAGAGAGAAAAACAGAGACAGAGAGATAGTGACACAGAGACAGACAGAGACACAGAGAGAGAAAGAAAGAGAAACAGAGATAAGAGAGAGATAGAGAGTGACGACAGATAGAAAGGTAGGTAGGTAGGGGATACAAAAAACCAGATACACAGATAGATATATTAGGCAGATAGATAAGAGGAGATAGACTAACAAACATACAGACATACATACATACATAGACTTACATACATAGATATATAGAGAAGATAAGCAGATGATAAACACAGAAATAGAGAGATACACAGGCAGGGGGGGAAAGGAAGTCAAAAACCGAGAAGAAAGACCAACAGACACACAGATACATACATACATATATACATAGACAAAGAGATAGAGAGAAGAGATAGGTATATAGATAGAAACGACAGAGATAGAGATAGATATATACATCTATATATCTATATCTCTTTTCTATTTATCTATACAGATATATGCACATCACAATATGTATATATGTATATATATTTATGTATATACACACTTCTCTCAAGAGAAAGAGAAACAGAGAGAGAGAGAGGAGAGACAGAGAGACAGAGAGAGTCAGAGAGACAGAGAGAAAGAGAGAGAGACAGAGACAGAGAGAGACAGAGAGAGACAGAGAGAGATACACGGAGAGACAGAGAGAGTAAGAGAGACAGAGAGAAAGAGAGAGAGACGCAGAGAGAGAGAGAGACAAAGACAGAGACAGAGACAGAGAGAGATACACGGAGAGACAGAGAGAGTCAGAGAGACAGAGAGACAGAGAGAGTCAGAGAGACAGATAGAAAGAGAGAGAGAGAGAGAAAGAGTCAGAGAGACAGAGAGAAAGAGAGAGAGACAGAGACAGAAAGAAAGAGAGAGAGAGAGACAGAGAGACAGAGAGACAGAGATAGAGAGATTTATTCATATTCTACAATTCAGTTGAACTGATCACTTGACTATTTCTCACACACCATTCTATTCCCTGTCTTCATTCTATTTAACTATCTCTCCATCTATCGAACATTTACACACATTTTAACAGCACAGATGAGAATCCATATTAGCATTGGCGCGAGTACGCCCACCACTTATGGGAAATGTCTGTGGGCCCAGGCTGGGTGACTACTTGTCAGATATGTTAGAGAAGGAATTCTTGGCCAGACCCCATTTGGATTCAGGGCCTCAGCTCCCTTTCCACTGCAGAGATTCTGTGAAGCTTTGATATCCCTTTACATAGTACACCTAGAGGTATGGGGAATCTCAGGGGTTATATGGCCTAACCCCTACGTATTTCGTTTTTATAAATGGGATAAATAAAGCCCAGGAAGAACAAGGGTTTGCCCCATTAGGACACATAGACAGTGGTAAAATTTGACCCCAGAACCTCTGACTCCAAAAACAGTCATTTTTCCACAACACAACACTGCCAGTGGTGTTCATGAGTTCATAGAGTCACAGATTTAATGCTGAAATGGACCTCAAAGGTCATCCAATTTCATTGGTTTTATAGAGAAAAAACCCAAAGCCCTGCAAAGATGAGGGACTTGCTAGGTCAGCAGCAAAGCTAAGGCTCAAACCCACATCCTCAGACTCCAAATTCAATGTGCTTCCCATTTCACCATTCTCCTTCTTACCAAAAACAGCAACAACAAAAGTGGTTTTTTAAGCTACTTTCTAATATTTTGTTAATTCCAATCTTTCCTTGGAAGAAAGGAAAGGAGGGAGGGAGGGAGGGAAGAAGGGAAGGAGGATGGAAAAGAGGAAGGAAGGAAGGAAGGAAGGAAGGAAGGAAGGAAGGAAGGAAGGAAGGAAGGAAGGAAGGAAAGAAGGAAGGAGGAAGGAAGGAGGAAGGGAGGGGGAAGGAAGGAAGGAAGGAAGGAAGGAAGGAAGGAAAGAAGGAAGGAAGGAAGGAAGGAAGGAAGGAAGGAAGGAAGAAAAGAAAGGAAAAAGAGAAAGAAGGAAGGGAGAGAGGGAAGGAGGAAGGGAGGGGGAAGGAAGGAAGGGGAAAAGGGGGGGAAGAAAAAAGGAAACAAGTCTTTATTGAGCAGTCTATGTGTCAGTCACTATGCTAAGTAATTTACAAGTACTATTTCATTTGATCTCTCAAGAATTCTGAGAGGTGGGCCCTCTCTCCTCTGACCACCCAGCTGCCTCTGTTAAAGTGAAATTCTAGTAACAGGAGGGGACATCACTGTGATTTCATTATACAATGAATCCCCAACCTTCCTCTATTTCAGCTAAATTTTAGGGAGTTGTTTGAGGGATCTAGAGGTTAAGTGGCAAACCCAAAGTTTCTAGCAAGTATTTAAAGTGACATCATAAAACCCTATTATCTGAAGCTGAAAAGGACCTTGGACCTCCATGTTATAGATGAAGAACCAGAGTCTCAAGAGGTTAAATGATTCACACAAGGCCCTACTAGGATTATCATGGGCTGGATCCCAAACTCGATCCGTTGCTTTCTCCTCTGTACCCCACTGCCTCCTAATTCAAATTCTGAACGCAAGGCAGGGCTTGAGGCTGTACAGCCGGCTCTGGGGAACCATCCCCCTTTCTCATCCTTTTATCCACTGAGACAAGCAGAACCAAGAGATCAGCTCTGGCCAATCAGGACAACGAATGAAATAATATTGCTTCTTGGTTGCCACCTCTCGCTTCTTGGAAAACACCGGCAGGCTCTCTTAAAGAACAAATGACATCATGCTCTAATTGCATGAAAAAATAAAGGCAACAAGATCTAGAAGCCATTTTCCATCCCCTCCACCTCTCTAAATCCCCACAGAATTACAAAATCACAAAATACCACCCTCCAACACCTCAGTGCATAAATCACAGGATTATTTTTCCTAAGCTCCCAACAAAAATTTATGAACTGAACCCAAGAGCTGGAAAGGGCAGCACTCTGTGGGATTTGGTTGTTTGATGGTTTTTCACGCGCAAGTGGTTCCATAGGAACAAGGAAGAATGGCACTTACTGTATACGGATAAATAATTAGGCTCACTCCTGACTTAGCTACAGAGGAATAAGAGCCGCCGGACAAGCCCCGGCCAGCAGGGAAGACGATGATCAACACAATCCAATTAGAGCAGAGCTGCCAATTTGGTTGACTGGTGGGTAAGGCAGAGATGCAAGCGAGTTGGGCTTTTAAGAGAGCATGGACTAGACAGTACTAACAGAGAAGGGGAGGCAGAGGCAAAGACAGAGAGGGAGAGAGACAGGGAGACAGAAACAGAGATAGAGAAAGAGAGACAGAAACAAAGACAGAAACAGAGAGACAGACAGAAAAACAGAGAAACAGAGAGACAGAGAAAGATAGAGAGGCAGAGAGATAGAAAGACAGAGAGACACAGAGACAAAGACAGAGACACACCGAGAGAGGCAGAGACAGAGAGACAGACACACATAGAGACAGAGACAAAGAAAGAGAAAGATAGAGACAGAAAGAGACAGAGATTTAGAAAGACAGAGAGACAAAGGCAGAGGGAGACTCAGAAAGGGACAGAGAGTGACAGAAAGAGAGAGAAACAGAGAAGAGAGAGACAGAAAGACAGAGGCAGAGATTAGAGAGACATAGAAAAAGAGAGATGTAGTCAGAGACAGAGACAGAAACAGAGACAGAGAGAAGAGAGACAGAAAGACAAAGAAGAGACAAAGGCATAGAAAAAGAGAAACAGAGACAGAGACAGACAGAAAGAGAGAGACAGAGATTAAAGACAGAAACATAGAAAAAGAGAGAGTCAGAGACAGAAAGAGATAAAGATAGAGAAAAGGGAGAGAGACAGACAGAGAGATAGCAGACAGACAGAGACAGAGACAAAAACACAGAGACAGAGAGACAGAAATAGAGACAAAACCAGAGTGGGGGCAGAAGGGAGGGAGGAAGGGAGAAACTAGTCTTGGTCTGTAGGACATGGAGAGAGCTCAGAAAACAGAGCTCTGGTTTCAGGATCCTTTTTACAACCTCTCAGGCAATAATCCCCATGTACAATAGAATCCAACAGAAGCAGTTAAGCCATCCCGATCTCAATTCTGACCACAGAGAATTATGAGGCAGAATTTAGTGCTGTCACCTAGTTCAGACCCTCATTATCTTTCATATGAATGACTGCACTGATATAGATGTATATATATGTGTGTGTGTGTGTGTGTCTCCTTATATATATATATTTATATTATGTATATAAGTATATATATGTGTGTTTATTCATATGTATATGCATATATTTTATTGATAACTTTCATTTTTCATATCATCTAGATTTCTCCTTATATCTTCCTCCCAAAGAACTCTTCCTCACTAATAATCTCTCAATTGTCTTCCCTGCCTCCAATTTCTCCCTTCTCCAAACTATAAGACAAGCTCTTTGAGCACAAAGATTGGCTTTTTTTTTTTTTTTTTTTTTTTTTTTGCCTTTTTTTGCCTTTTTTGTATTCTCAAAGCTTAGTACATTATCTGGAGAGCACATGGTAGGGGCTGGAAAAATGTGAGTTGATGGATTGATATAATTAAAAGGGATCTCTAACCCCCTTCTGATACAACCCCTTCATTTTAAAGATAAAAAAACTGAGAGTCCCCTAGATGATCTTGCTCATAGTCACAAAAAGAATAAGCGGCAAAGTTGGGATCCAAACCCACAGCCTCAGACTCTCCTCCCAGAACTCTTTCTGTGGTAGCTTCCTACTTCACCCAGCTCCCACAAAGCTGCCACAGTGAGATTCCAAAAACTCTCATCTTCCTGAGTCATACATCCAGTCAAACTTCAGGGGCTCCCTATGTTTCTAAGCCCTGGTTCCAACCCAGTCTCACATTTCCAATCTCAAGCTATCTTGCTATCTTGCTTCAGCTGTGCTGACTCCTTGCCATTCAGAACACTTCAGTTTTTTTTTTTTTTTCAAAACACCTTAAGTACTGCATTCAAAATGAGACAGTCTTGACTCATCCAGCTCCAATCTAGTACCTTTCCTCAAAAAATAACTTTGCATTTATATTTTTTCATTGCTTATCACATATATTGGAATGTTAGCTCCTTGAGGACAGGGATCATTTCTTAAAATCACAGATCTAAAGGTGGGAGTTTAGAGCATATTTAATCCAACTGCCTCATTTTACAGATGAAGAAACTAAGCCCCAAGGGGGTTTGTGTGATTTGATCAAGATCACATGGTAGTGTCAGATGAAGAATTTGAATTCGGGTCTCCATATTCCCAAGCCAATACTCTTTCTATTGTATCATGCTTTGAATCCCCAATGTCTAGCACAGTAGCTGAAAGACAGTAGATAATAAATAAATGCCCATTGTTTTATTGATCAATTGACTTTTTTTTAACTTTATACTGTTTCTTTTTAAAATGCCAATTAATTCATTTATTGAATATCTAGCATGTTTAACATGCTGTAGGATTGAGGAAAATGATTATTTCTGTATTATATGAACAACCAATTATTAAATTAGAATAGAGGATTTTTTCCTTTATTTTCTCCATTAGGTACCAGTCCTTACAGGTCAGCCAGCCAGGGTCTGAAAAACATTTCTAATAGATGAGATTGCCCAAATCCTACAAGATCCCTGCTCTGCATTCTGCCATCTTGGGCAGGACCTCACCGAACTAGAAGACCTTACAAACAATTTATTCTAGGTGAATTTTTGCCCTTGGGTAATAAATCTATGTCTTTGCAGACCTTCCACTAGAATTTAGCATGACCCAGATTATTTTTTTTAATAATTATAACTTTTTATTGACAGAGCCCATGCCTGGGTAATTTTTTTACAACATTATCCCTTGCACTCACTTCTATTCCAACTTTTCTCCTCCCTCCTTCCACCCCTTCCCCCAGATGGCAAACAGTCCTATATATGTTAAATATGGGTGACCCAGATTATTAAGGAGAAACCAACCAGAGTAGTTTGAATAGAGATAGATTTCTTTGTCTGCATTTCTGGGAGAAGCTGAGTCTTATAATCAAGTCACATTCTCATTAGAAGAAGCTGAAAACTTTCAGTCCACCTCTTCATTAATAAGTCTAACCCTTATTAACTGTTTACCGATCAGGGTTGATTTTTCATTTATCCCGAGTACCCCCTTTTCCAAAGGTATTAAAGCATTTAAGGATTCCATGATTTTGTATTTGGTTAAGGAGAAAGAGCACTGACCATCAATTTATTGGTTATTTGATAGACTAATTAATAAATTGATTATTAATTACCCAGACACTGTCTGTCAGGCTTTTCATTTATTTCAAACCTTATTTAAAGATGAACAAGATGGTATCTACCCTTTCAGAGGTTATAATCAGCTTTTACTTCCTGCCAAATCTATTCTCATTGGTAGTGTTTAGCTTGTGAATTTTCTACTTATACATGAAAATTTTAAAACAGGGCAGAGTTTTTCCAAAAATCTAAGATTCTGGGTGTGGGAATTCTTTCATCTCTGCATTTAATGCTCATTAACTCATCCACTATTTCACCAGTGAATTGGATCTCTGGATACCCAGCTTGCTGTATAATAGAATTTCAGAGGGAAGGAGTTTAGTCCAACCCACATCTGAACAACAATTTCCTTTTGCAAGCCATCTTCCACATCAGTGAAAGACCTTAAGTAAGGAAAAATCCAATAACTTCCCAGGCAAGCTATTTCATTTTGGAGTAGTTTGAACTGTAAGGACACTGTGTTCTCACATTAGTCCTTAAACTTCCTATTGCATGTCTGTCTATTGTTAATGTTTCTGCCTTAATCTCTCTCTCTCTCTCTCTCTCTCTCTCTTTCTGTGTGTGTGTGTCTCTTTCTCTCTCTCTCTTTCTCTTTCTCTTTCTTTCTCTCTCTCTTTCTGTCTCTGTCTCTCTCTCGCTCTGTCTCTGTCTCTCTCTCTTTCTTTCTCTCTGTCTGTCTCTTTCTCTCTCTCTGTCTGTCTGTCTTTCTCTCTCTCTCTCTCTGTCTCTCTCTCTCTCTCTCTCTGTCTCTCTCTCTCTCTCTCTCTCTCTCTCTCTCTCTCTCTCTCTCTTTTTCCTTTTGATGGATTTAGGATTTTGATAGATTACAAGGGTACTTGGTTTGCTTGCCTATGCATATTTATTACAGAAAAGATAGATGATAACAGATGGATAGAAAGATTGATGGATGGATGGATGAATAGATAACTAGATAGATAATGATAGGTGACAATAGACAACTAGATAGATAACTAAGGATGACAACAGATGGATAGATAGATAACTAGATACATGATAGTTAAAAATAGATAACTAGATAGGTCATAATTGATAGAGATAAGTAGATAGTTAAATAGATGTTAGATAACAAAAATAGGTGGATGGATGATAGGTAACAATAGATAGAAAGATAAGTAAATAGATGGATAAATAGGTAACTAAATAGATAGTGATTGATAGATAATGATAAATAGATAACTAGATAAATAGATTTCATTTATATTATATAATTTCTTTGCAGTGCTACACTGACCACATATGGAGTATCTTATACTACATTTTAGATCAATCAACATTTATTAAGCATCTGCTAAGTGTCAGGCACTATGCTAAGCACTAAAGATACTAAAAGAGGCAAAAGATAGTCCCAGTTGTCGACATTGGCTAACTGAAGAGTATTCAGAGGAGAGCAACCATGGAGGTGAAGGATCTCCATAGGAGGACTGGGTGGCTGATAGGACACCAGACTTGGAGAAAGGAAATCCTAGGTTATATCCCACTTGTGATACTTACTACTTTTGCGACGCTAGGAAAGTCACTCAATTTTATTGTCTCCATTTCCTCATCAAAAAGTTCCTAAGGTTCATTCTCACTGCTGGGACAGTTCGATTTAGAAAATATTTAGGAAAACCTTGGAAAAGTCTTCAAGCATCTGTGCCTAGAGTGATTGGAAAGCATGATAAGCAAAGTGACACATTTAGTGTTGTTGCTTAGTAGTCTTCCATTCTTCCTGACCCCATTTGGGATTTTCTTGGCAGAGATACTGGAGTGGTTTGCCTTTCCTTTTCCAGGTCACTTTACAGATGAGGAAACTGAGTCAAATAGGGTGAAGTGACTTGCTCAGGATCATATAACGAATAAGTTTCTGAGGCAGATTTGGACTAAGATTCTCTGACTACAGGGTCAGAGCTCTATATACTTCACCACCCACCTGCCTCTTAAGCATTGATTAGAGCTATTCAATAGAACAGGTATCCTCAGAAGGAAGTGAGTTCTCCATCACTGGAGATCTTCGAACAAAGATGAGATGACCATTTTCTGTGGGGATTGTGAGGGGATTTTACATTGATGGCCTGACTTGTTGGCTTCTTAGATCCCCTCCAAATGGTCATTTCAGTTATTTTGATTCAAATTCATCTTTTAATTACACATATTTAACCTATATCAGATTGCTTGCTGTCTTGGGGAGGGAGAGGGAAGGGAGGAAAGGAGGAAAATTTAGAACTCAAAATCTTACAAAAAATGAATGTTGAAAACTATCTTTACATGGATTTAGAAAACTAAAAAACTATTGAAAACAAAACAACCAAAAAAATCATCTTCTAAGGGTTCTTTCAAAGCATTTCAGGGCTGGTTCCCAAGAAGTGATAGCGAGCTCAGAGTTGGACCCAAACAATTTTGGGAATAGCGAGAGCATGGAAGACGGTCCTTGTCAGAGCGAATGTGGTGATAGTCCTTTTTTACTCTTCTGTCATCAAACCATATGTGAAATATCTTTATTTGTGGATGACTCGTTTTAGGAAAAACTTCAACAAGTTGTAGGGTATCTTATGCTTGGTAACCAGCATAGTGAAGGTCTTAAGTCCATGTCATATGAGGATTAAATAAAGTCACCTGGAGATGTTTAGTCTAGAGAAGAGAATACTTTGGGGAAAGTTGTTTTTAACTATTTAAAAGTCGGTAATCTAAGGGCAGCTAGGAAGTGCAATGGATAGAGCACCAGCTCTGAAGTCAGGAGGCCCTGAGTTCAAATCTGTCCTTAGACACTTAACACTTGCTAGCTGGGTAACCCTGGGCAAGTCACTTAACCCCGATTGTCTCAGCAAAAATAAATAAATAAATAAAGATAAAAGTCAGTAATTTGACTTCAGACATTTCCTAGCTGTATGAACCTGGGCAAGTCATTTAACCCTGCTTGTCTCTGTTTTCTCATTGGTAAAATGAGCTGGAGGAGGAAATGCCAAATTATTCTAATATCTTTGCTAAAAAAAAAAAAAAAAATCCCAAATGGGATTACAAAGACTCAGGCTGAAAAACAACAAAATGGAAAAGAAGCCCTTTCTGCCACAAGATACAAAAAAGCAAATTAAAGTTAGAGGGTTGAGTGAAATTAAAACATAGCCAAGAAAACCATATACATGGTGATTACAACAATGTAGTGAATATTGCTAAGCTATAAAAATTAAGCATGACTTGAAAGGAGAAATATGAGGACATTCCTACCCTACCTCCTCGCAAAGATAAACAGTCCTCAAATATCTAGCTTGAACATATTTTAGACTTCTTCAATGTTAATCAATTAAGCTGAGTTTTTTCCTCTTCTTTTTTGTCTATTAAAAAAAATTCTATGTATTGGCAGCTAAATGGCATAGTGGATAGATCACCAGCCTTGAAGTAAGGACCTAAGTTCAAATGCAGTCTCAAATACCTAATACTTATTAGCTGTGTAACCCTAAGCAAGTCACTTAACCACAATTGTCTTTCAAAAAAGAAACCATACTATTTATTATATGGGATGATTCTCTGAGAGAAGAAGGGAAAGAAACTATGGTGATATAAAAACAAAAGAGAACAATAAAAATTCATATAAAAATAAAAAGAGAAATAGCATCCAAGAATAAAAGGGTGACAGTCTCACAGTACTCTATCCTGAAAAACAAAAATTAAATCAAATTAAAAAATAAATTCTTGTAGATCACAGGATCAAAAATATAGAGCTGAAAGGTATCTTAGATTACCTAATATAGATCTAATAATTTTATAGAAAAGGAAACTGAAGCTCAGAGAGGAGATACAGTTGGAGCAATATCCAGTCCAATGCTGCATAATCCAATGCAAGGTACAGATGGGCAAGCAAGGATCTGGGCCTCGTTCTCAGGATTTCAATTTCCAGGATTTTTCCATCAGCAACACTGAGCTAGCTCCCTCCCTTTTGAGCAGGGATGACTCAGTCGATGCTTTCGATATATGACATCAACGTCCATAATAGATAATTAGTAATAGAAGAAAGCAGCATGATCTTGTTTGTGTATCTGCAAGCAAGAGAAAGAAGCTGGGGCAGGCTTTAAATGCCACTTTCCAACCAAGAAATTCAGGCTCCATCTGACAACTGGCTATTTTCCTCTTCTTCCACAAATAAGATGAGGAAGGGAAAAGAAAAAGAAAAATTATGATGATGATTTCACTCTGAGTTCTTGGAAAAAACACTGAGTATTTATCAAAGGAATGATCCAGCATACTGTTGGGGCTTACAGGAGGAAGTATAATAAGCAGATTATCAAGTCTGACATGGAACAGCAGTGGAAAATACAAAGAAGGCTTCTGGGAAATAAAAGTATTTGACTACAACTGGAAATAAGGAAAGTACTGAGAGATAAGCCCTAGGATGGATGAAAATCTTGGTTAAGAATCTTCCTCCAAGTGGACATTTAATAGAATAATTAATTCAAAAGGGCCCCAACCTACTGCTGGTCCATTCCAGTAAAGTGAGTTCAAAGGCTGCCCCAACTTCTGGAACTTCTGAATCTTATGTAACTCGACTAGAGCTAATAAGTGTCCAAGGTCAAATTTGAATTCAGATCCTCCAGGCCCTCACAGTGCCATTAAACTAATCTCTCACAAATATTCTCAAAGAATAACATTTGAATGAGCCAATTTCAGATACGATGGTGTCATGAAGGAGGTTCACACTGAAAGCAGAAGTGAACTCAGAGCTTGGGTTGGGTGTGGGCAGCCTCCAGGAGCATTGCCCTTGGCCCTTTGCCATCGAGGACTTTAAGAGGGTATCTCATAAATAAAGACGAGGAGAATGATCCCTTAGAATGTGTTGGCTCACACTCTATGCACACTGAGAACTCGCAGGCTAAACTGCTTTTGCTGTAAAATGTTTTATGATGTGGGGATTGGAGCATGTTTGTTTGTTTGCCTAAATGGTGCAATTGAAACTACCCTTGATCTGCAGCTGTGCTTCCAAATTCTTGGCCTAAGCAAGCAGTATTGCTGATACTGTGTCAATATGAGGACATGAAGTCAAAGGGAGGAAGGGTAACAGAGGGAGGGAGGGAAGAGAGGGAGGATGGGAAGGGAGGGAGGAAGGGAGGGAGGGAAGGAAGGAAGGAAGGAAGGAAGGAAGGAAGGAAGGAAGGAAGGAAGGAAGGAAGGAAGGGAGAGAAGGAAGGGAGAGAAGGAAGGGAGGGAGGAAGGGAGGGAAGGAAGGAAGGAAGGAAGGAAGGAAGGAAGGAAGGAAGGAAGGAAGGAAGAAGGAAGGAAGGAAGAGAAGGAAGGAGAGAGAAGGAAGGAGGAAGGAAGGAAGGAAGGAAGGAAGGAAGGAAGGGAGAGAAGGAAGGGAGAGAAGGAAGGGAGAGAAGGAAGGAAGGAAGGGAGAGAAGGAAGGAAGGAAGGGAGAGAAGGAAGGAGAGGAAGGAAGGAAGGAAGGAAGGAAGGAAGGAAGGAAGGAAGGAAGGAAGGAAGGGAGAGAAGGAAGGGAGAGAAGGAAGGAAGGAAGGGAGAGAAGGAAGGGAGAGAAGGAAGGAAGGAGGAAGGGAGAGAAGGAAGGAGAGAAGGAAGGAAGGAAGGAAGGAAGGAAGGAAGGAAGGGAGAGAAGGAAGGGAGAGAAGGAAGGAAGGGAGAGAAGGAAGGGAGAGAAGGAAGGAAGGAAGGAAGGGAGAGAAGGAAGGGAGAGAAGGAAGGAAGGAAGGAAGGAAGGAAGGAAGGAAGGAAGGAAGGAAGGAAGGGAGAGAAGGAAGGAAGAGAAGGAAGGAAGAGAAGGAAGGAAGGAAGGAAGGAAGGAAGGAAGGAAGGAAGGAAGGAAGGAAGGAAGGAAGGAAGGGAGAGAAGGAGGAAGGGAGAGAAGGAAGGAAGGAGGGAGAGAAGGAGGAAGGAAGGAAGGGAGAGAGGGAAGAAGGAAGGAAGGGAGAGAGGAAGGAAAAAGGAAGGGAGGGAAGGAAGAAAAGAAGGGAGGGAGGGAGAGAGGAAGTAAGGAGGAGAGGGAGAGAGGAAGTAAGGAGAGGAGGGAGAGAGGAAGGAAGGAAGGAAGGGAGGGAGGGAGAAAAAGAAGGGAAGGAAGGGAGAAGAAAAGAAGGAAGGAAGGGAGGGAAGGAGGGAGAGAAGATATCATCTTTTTGGGGGGAGGAATCTCTAATTTGTAGCTTCATTTAGACTCAGAAGGAATTTTACAACTAATCTAATCTAATCCCTTCATTTAAGAAGTGAGGAAAGGGATTTGCCTCCTAACCTCTCGGTTGAGGGAGTTACTCCCACACACCCAGTAAAAGGCAGCAGAGCATCGGACAGAACTGAACATTGATGATGGGTCACAAGCTTTTCCTTGAGGTGATTTTCATGACTTTTCCTCAGGTCTAAGTGGGGGGAATCTACCATAACCCTCCATAGATTTTCATCCCTCGATTCCTTTTTTCCATTACTAAATGAGCTATCCACAGGCAGTATCAATAGCACTATACTACTACTGAAACAAGCTTGAGTCCTAGGAATATTCTAACTTCCCAGAGTTTTCTGGGATCACAAGTCATTTGCCTTGTTGAGGTTTAAACCTAGTTTGGTAAATGTAAATAATTCTGAAACTACAAAGGTACAAAAGTAGTTTCCCACCCCCACCCCCACTTTTATTTGTTGATACTGAACAATATTCTACTACCACCTAGTGGTCTCTCTGAGAATAGCTCCAACTCAAGAACAAAGCCTTGACTCTTCATACCCCTTTCCCTTTCCCCACTGCTCCTGAGGATTCTATTCCTCCAGGATTCTCAAATGAGTCAAAAATCTGCATGATAGTAGTACAATGGATCTGGAAAAAAAAACAGCATTAAGAAAGCCCCCAGCTCTGTCAGAGAAAAATACAAATCACCCCCAAAATACTGAATTTGTCATTTGGAAGACCTGCATTCAAACCCAGTCTCTGATATTTATTCACTTTATGATCCTGGACAGCAAGCCCACAGTGGCATCAACAACAGATGAGGATCTGTAAAATGGGTATAAAGTAAATGCACAAGCATCAGTTTCACAGAGTTGTTATAAAGCTCAAATATAATATACATGAAGCACTTTGCAGACTTTAATCCACCATATAAATATTATTGTTCTTGTTCTCTTTTTTCTGTTTCTCTGTCTCTGTCTCTCCCTCTCTATCTCTGTTTTGTGTCTCTCTCTGTCTCTGACCCTTTGTCTCTCTGTTTCTCTATCTCTATATGTGTATTTCTCTGTCTCTCTTTGTCTGTTTCTGTCTCTCTTTGTCTCTCTGTGTCTGTGTCTCTCTATCTCTCTGCCTTGCTCTGTCTCTCTGTGTCTGTCTCTCTTTGTTTCTCTGTCTCTCTATCTCTCTGCCTTGCTCTGTCTCCCTGTGTCTGTCTCTCTTTGTCTCTCTGTGTCTGTGTCTCTCTATCTCTCTGCCTTGCTCTGTCTCTCTGTGTCTGTCTCTCTTTGTCTCTCTGTTTCTGTGTCTCTCTATCTCTCTGCCTTGCTCTGTCTCTCTGTGTCTGTCTCTCTTTGTTTCTCTGTCTCTATCTCTCTGCCTTTGCCTGTCTCTCTTTGTCTCTCTGTTTCTGTCTCTCTCTGTCTCTCTTGTCTCTCTGTGTCTGTGTCTCTCTATCTCTCTGCCTTGCTCTGTCTCTCTGTGTCTGTGTCTATCTCTCTGCCTTGCTCTGTCTCTCTTTGTCTGTTTCTGTCTCTCTTTGTCTCTCTGTGTCTGTGTCTCTATCTCTCTGCCTTGCTCTGTCTCTCTGTGTCTGTCTCTCTTTGTTTCTCTGTCTCTCTATCTCTCTGCCTTGCTCTGTCTCTCTGTGTCTGTCTCTCTTTGTCTCTCTGTCTCTCTGTCTGTCTCTCTCTCTGCCTTGCTCTGTCTCCCTGTGTCTGTCTCTCTTTGTCTCTCTGTTTCTGTGTCTCTCTATCTCTCTGCCTTGCTCTGTCTCTCTGTGTCTGTCTCTCTTTGTTTCTCTGTCTCTCTATCTCTCTGCCTTGCTCTGTCTCTCTTTGTCTGTTTCTTTCTCTCTTTGTCTCTCTGTTTCTGTGTCTCTCTATCTCCTGCCTTGCTCTGTCTCTCTGTATCTGTCTCTCTTTGTCTCTCTTTGTTTCTCTGTCTCTCTATCTCTCTGCCTTGCTCTGTCTCTCTGTGTCTGTCTCTCTTTGTCTCTCTGTTTCTGTCTCTCTCTCTGCCTTGCTCTGTCTCTCTGTGTCTGTCTCTCTTTGTCTCTCTGTTTCTGTGTCTCTCTATCTCTCTGCCTTGCTCTGTCTCTCTGTGTCTGTCTCTCTTTGTTTCTCTGTCTCTATCTCTCTGCCTTTGCCTGTCTCTCTTTGTCTCTCTGTTTCTGTCTCTCTCTGTCTCTCTTGTCTCTCTGTGTCTGTGTCTCTCTATCTCTCTGCCTTGCTCTGTCTCTCTGTGTCTGTGTCTATCTCTCTGCCTTGCTCTGTCTCTCTTTGTCTGTTTCTGTCTCTCTTTGTCTCTCTGTGTCTGTGTCTCTCTATCTCTCTGCCTTGCTCTGTCTCTCTGTGTCTGTCTCTCTTTGTTTCTCTGTCTCTCTATCTCTCTGCCTTGCTCTGTCTCTCTGTGTCTGTCTCTCTTTGTCTCTCTGTTTCTCTGTCTCTCTATCTCTCTGCCTTGCTCTGTCTCCCTGTGTCTGTCTCTCTTTGTCTCTCTGTTTCTGTGTCTCTCTATCTCTCTGCCTTGCTCTGTCTCTCTGTGTCTGCCTCTCTTTGTTTCTCTGTCTCTCTATCTCTCTGCCTTGCTCTGTCTCTCTTTGTCTGTTTCTTTCTCTCTTTGTCTCTCTGTTTCTGTGTCTCTCTATCTCCCTGCCTTGCTCTGTCTCTCTGTATCTGTCTCTCTTTGTCTCTCTTTGTTTCTCTGTCTCTCTATCTCTCTGCCTTGCTCTGTCTCTCTGTGTCTGTCTCTCTTTGTCTCTCTGTTTCTGTCTCTCTCTCTGCCTTGCTCTGTCTCCCTGTGTCTGTCTCTCTTTGTCTCTCTGTTTCTGTATCTCTCTATCTCTCTGCCTTGCTCTGTCTCTCTATGTCTGTCTCTCTTTGTCTCTCTGTTTCTGTGTCTCTCTATCTCTCTGCCTTTCTCTGTCTCTCTGTGTCTGTCTCTCTTTGTTTCTCTGTTTCTCTGTCTCTCTATCTCTCTGCCTTTGCCTGTCTCTCTTTGTTTCTCTGTTTCTCTGTCTCTCTATCTCTCTGCCTTGCTCTGTCTCTCTTTGTCTGTTTCTTTCTCTCTTTGTCTCTCTGTGTCTGTGTCTCTCTATCTCTCTGCCTTGCTCTGTCTCTCTGTGTCTGTCTCTCTTTGTTTCTCTGTCTCTCTATATCTCTGCCTTATTCTGTCTCTCTTTGTCTGTTTCTGTCTCTCTTTGTCTCTCTGTTTCTGTGTCTCTCTATCTCCCTGCCTTGCTCTGTCTCTCTGTGTCTGTCTGTCTTTGTCTCTCTTTGTTTCTCTGTCTCTCTATCTCTCTGCCTTGCTCTGTCTCTCTGTGTCTGTCTCTCTTTGTCTGTCTGTTTCTCTGTCTCTCTATCTCTCTGCCTTGCTCTGTCTCCCTGTGTCTGTCTCTCTTTGTCTCTCTGTTTCTGTATCTCTCTATCTCTCTGCCTTTCTCTGTCTCTCTGTCTGTCTCTCTTTGTCTCTCTGTTTCTGTGTCTCTCTATCTCTCTGCCTTTCTCTGTCTCTATGTCTGTCTCTCTTTGTTTCTCTGTTTCTCTGTCTCTCTATCTCTCTGCCTTGCTCTGTCTCTCTTTGTTTCTCTGTTTCTCTGTCTCTCTGTCTCTCTTTGTTTCTCCGTTTCTGTCTTTCTGTCTTTCTCTCTCTTTTTCTTTGTCTCTCTCTGTCTCTTTTGACTTATGATTTCTTTTAGTGAGAAAACTTCCTCTACAAACATAGGTAGGCAACTAAAAACATAGACTGAGAGATACCCGGCCACAGAAAGGCTAAGTTTTTTGGTCCCCAGCATCACAAAGCCAGTGTGCCAGAGTTCAGACTTGCTGTTACTACGATCACCAGCATCATCTCCATCATAATCCCCCAAAATCCTCATCTCTTGCTTCCACACCCTACCCAGGTCATCCAAGCTTCCCTTACTTCTTTTGTTGCCAATTAATCAATTAATTTTATTCGATTCACAAGCAATTATTAATCACCTGCTATGTAACTCCAAGGCATTGTTCTAGGTGCTGAGAACTCAAAGATGGAAAATAATAGTGAGAATTCATTAAAGGTAGAATCTATAGTTTGGGCATCAGGCAGTTGTTTGTCCCTGTTCTCAAAGAGCATCTTGTCAGGGAGATAATGCCATGACATGCAACTGAACTGGATTTTAGTGAGGGAGAGCTGTGCAAGGTCACCTGCTTCACTGACTCCAACAGAGTTGGGTCCAGTGGCCAGATTTAGATCAGGACGACTGGGAGATGGCCCTGGATGCAATGGGAAACCTTGGCCTTTTTAAGATAAGATCTTCAGCAGGACTCAACTTGACTGAGGCAGCACCCATTCAGTGCTTAGGGCGAGGGAGCAATTGAGGCAAAGAATCTCCTCTTTCATCTAGTCAAAAAAAAATTCTAAATAAATAAATGAATGAGTGAATCTGGTAGGGGAAGACCCTCAGGATTTGGAATATATACAAATAGTGCCATCATTTCAGAGAACATCTAGTTCTTTTAATTTTAAAGATGAGGAAACAGGCCCAGACAAGGCAAATGAATTACCCACAAAAACACAAATAATAACCAATAAACCTGTGATTCAAATCCATGAATTTTAGATTCACATCCAGCATTTTTTCTTGCTTTGTGAAATATAAAGGAAGGGAAAAAAATAAGCATTTATTAAGCACCTACTATGTATCAAGGACTATGAAAAGCACTTTACATATATAAAGGTAGGAAGGAAACAAGTATTTATCAAACACCTACTATGTTCCAAGGGCTATGAAAAGCATTTTACATATATATAAAGGTAGGGAGGAAACAAGTATTTATTAAGCACCCTACTATGTTTCAGGGCTATGAAAAGCACTTTACATATACAAAGGAAGGAAGGAAATGCTCCAAGGGCTATGAAAAGCACTTTATATATGTTATCTCATTTGATTTTGACAATAACTCTGGGAGGTAGGTGTTATTGTTATTCCCATTTTATAGATGAGAAAACTAAGGCAGACATAGATTGCCACTTGCTCAGGTTTACATAACTAGAAAGCGTCCAAGGCTGGATCTGAACTCAGATATTCCTGACTTCAAGTGTTCTACCTGCTGTGCTACCTATCTGCCCCATAGCACCAATTGGGAGAAGAGAAGTGCATCCATCAGACCATGATCTTATGGTGCAGCTGATGGCCAGAGGTTCCACCTTCAATCATTAACCCCTCCAAATCCCAGGAAAGGGATAAAGGGAAGCTACAATTAGATCATACATTGTTGGGAGAAATAAGACCTCCCCTCTCACTTTTCAACTTCTTTTTCAAAAGTTGTCTTCCCCCATTAGATAGTAAGCTTCTTGAGGGCAAGAGCTGTCTTAGACCTTTTCTTCTATCTCCAGTCCTTATCATAGTTCCTAGCACATAGTAGGTGCTTAATGAATGTTTATTGATTGCTGACTATTTGAGTTTGAAATCCATTTAAGTGTTCCATCACATAGCCTATGTTTGGTCATCTTGTCCACAAGAATTACATCTAGGGCTTGATCAAAAGCTCAGATATTTCACTGAAATCCAAGTATATTATGTCTCTATCACATTCCATTGATCTATAACTCCATCAAAAACAAAAGGAAACAAGTTTGCTATGATCTGATCTGATCTTCATGAAACACCTTTTTAACTTTTTTTTGACCACTTTATTTTTAGAAGGTCACAAATCATCCAGTGAATGACACGTCAATTGAATTTTTTCCAGGAATTGAAATCAAACTAATTGACCTAGAGCTTACTGTACTCTCTTGCTTCGTTTGAAGAGATGAAACAAACTTGCCTTTTTCTGATCTTCTCCTGTCACAATCTTTCCTAAATCACCTTCAGTAATTTAGCACACAACTTCTAGCGATCTTTTAGTGTATTCTGAAATTTAGACTGAGCAATACTTTTCGAATTTATTAAAAAACATTATTTCATAAGATATACAAACTGAAACAAAATAAATAGGGCCAGTGAAACTATATACATGATACTATATTTCAATATAGTGAAACTATATATAGAAAGAACAATAAAGTAACTCAGACTAAATCCCTGGAGATAGTAAAAAACCAAGTTTCACCCAAAGAGGAGATAAAACGTCAATTCCTTTCCTTCTTTAGAAAGGTGGGGGACTCTAAGTGAGGGGTGTGTATATAATACCATCATATTAGTCAATGTGTTAGGTAAGAAAGAAATGATACTTCAAGTTTTCTCCTTCTTGAAACATAAAAGTCTGAAACTGTTGGCTTTCTGTTTGTTTTTCATAGTAGACAATCTTCTTTGTTTTAGAAGGGAATTAAACAGACTAGAAGGGGAAGCATAGAAAGTCAGAACTGGAAGGGACTTCAGATGACATCTAGCAAACTAGAAA